>NW_008239553.1:3322752-3367133 GCF_000691975.1 Corvus brachyrhynchos | reverse complement strand
AATAATTACACAAACAAAAAAACAAACCCAAGCCTCCTACTGATATTCAAAACCTAGGGCCAGAGGTCCTGCCATCAAGAACAGAGACACAGAGGTTTCACAACTAGTCCCCAAGGACTTTGTCTGCCAAAGGGAATTCCACACATCTAGCATCACTGTAGCCATTCATTTGCCATCGTTTCTGGCCTCAGCCTTGGGGGTTGCTGCTGCCAGAAACAGGCATACAGAAAAGCCTTTCTGGAGCAGGGTGCTGAGGCTAGAGGCAGGCAAATACCCTTGGCTTTAGTTCAGCACCCAGGGTCACTTGACAGCAGAGGGAAACCTCAATGCATCCCTCTCCTACTGATTTGGTACCAGGGCCAGCAAGAGATGCCCAGAACCTGGAGAGGGATTGTAGGTCAGCAGGAGATCATCTGAAGAAAACAACAAAGGAATTCCAGTCACTCCAGCCAGTAAGTCAGCTTCACTGGGATCCAACTTAAATGCCTCTATGCAGATGTACATAGAAACGAGAATTGGAGGAGTTGGAGATGTGTGTGCCTACAGGGCTGTGATCTTATTGACATCACAGAAACGTGGTAGAATGGCTTCTATGTCTGGACAACACAGAATTAAATCAGGCCAAGGATGTCAAGGGCAAAGCAAGAAACTTCCATAGGTACATTGGTGATAAAAGAAAGGGTAGGGAAAATGTGGGCCCTCTACAGAAGGAAACAGGACACCTGCTTACCCAGGACAAGAAGAAAGCTTTCATAGAATCAATTAGGTTGGAAAAGACCTCTGAGATCTTGAAGGCCAGCCTGTGACCAAGCACAACCTCGTCAACCAGACCATGGCATTGAGTGCCCTGTCTTTTCTTAAACACCTCTAAAGATGGTGATTCCAGTGATTCCACCACCTCTTCGAGCAGTCCATTGCACTGTCTAATCACATTTTCTGTGAAGAAATTCCTCCTAATGCCCAACCTAAATCTCTCCTGGTGCAGCTTGAGACTATATCCTCTCATCCTGTTGCTGGTTGCTTGGGAGAAGAGGCTCACCTCCACTTGGCTACAACCTCCTGTTGGGCAGTTGAAGAGAGTGTTGGGGTCACACCTGAGCCTTCTCTGGTCCAGCTTTGAGCAACCTGGTCTAGCAGAAGGTGTACCTGTCTATGGCAACGGGGCTGGAACCAGGTGATCCTTAATGTTTCTTCCAACAAAGCCATTCTATAGTTTTGTGATTCAGTGTAAGGTGCAAGAGACACAGCTGGGCACAAAAAATCCACCATGACACTCAGGGGTGAACTAAGTGTTGCTCTGGAGGAGAGGGACTGGGCAGCAGCCCCCAGCAAGACTCCTCACAGCTTTCCCTCAACCAGCTCATCACAGAGTTCTGCTGTTTACTGAGCTGTGATGGCTTAGTACATGCATGGGGTAGCACATGCAGCTCTGTCCATAGAAGGGGCAGGGGGAGATGTTGCAGGGACTGATGGTGTCCCTGGGGCCCTGATGAACTCATTCAGCCACCTAGAAAACCCACCTTAGCCTGCACCCAGCTCTGCAGCTTAAGCTTTCTGTGTGCAGTGGGATGGCAATGTCTTTCTGCTCCTTTCCTTCTCATTAAAGCTTGAAGGGGAGAAAAATCCAAAAGGCATTGTTAAGAACTTATTTTAAATTAATAAAGATGACTTCCATATATTGAAAATGGGTCATATATCTCTAATGTTACAAATAATAGGCAGAAACAGCTACAGTAAGTGGAATAAATTTGATAACACTTTAAGTAGATTAGCCAGGGAAGAACATATTGTGTGCTTGCAAGAATGAGAATAAGAAGGCAGAGAGAGAGAGGGGAGAGTCTCAAAAGAAATTTTATGCTCAGAGCACCAGAGGCTGAACAGTAGCACTTGGAAAAATTCACATTTGTCCTTTTTAACACATTTATCTTAAGTTTTCAGTGTTATCACGCATCATGAAATTAAACTGGATTTTTTAATGTTCAGTTAATATCTGATGTTATAAGAGAAGAAAGAAAAGTGGGAAACATTGTGAAAGAAAAATGCCTTGTCCCAACTGCCAGTGTCCCTGCTCAAGAAGGCAGCAGCATCCTGTCACTGATGCCTAACATCTAATGCATGAAAACTATTGTAAAGGCATGGTAGGTGCTCTCTTTGTCTATATACTAACTGCAGTGCCAGGAGATGGAAAAATTCTTATTTATCTTTTTCTTTTTTGATCACTGGAATAAAACAGTCTCTACGGGAAATGATAATTCTGTACTTTTCTGCATATTTCTGACATATGGATAAATAATTAAGAAAGTGCTTCCTTTTATCAATGTCAAAAAGTTAGGAATGTCATAGGACTGCAGCTTTGAAAGATTTTTACATGAGAGTTTGTAAAAGTGCCAGATTGAAAACTTTCTCTCCACAGGGAAGAAGTAGAAAATGACAAGTCAGTTTCCACCATGTCTCTCCAAACTTCTTTAAGACTACCTTGAAAATCAACTCAGCAAGTTAAAGGACATCTCATCTGTCATTAACCATTCAGGTTTTTCACCTGTTTAGAGTCTGCCAGCCCAGCTGCTAGTCATTTAATATTGTATTTTCCATTACTAGCTGAATTTAGAATACCAACTAATTTTATCCTGCACCTATGACAGGGAAGCAATGTTTGGTACTTCTAGAATTTATTCATTATATGAATCATCAACCCTGTGCTCTTCCATTCCATAATCTGAAATAAAGGCCATTTAAAGTGCAGGTATAGGTCAACTTGTATAACCAAGTTACCATGCAGGTTCTCCCGCTCTGTAAATACCACCACTGGTAGTCAAAGTAGCTTTCTGTTCCTGCTGGTTGCTTTCTGACCTCTGCCCCTTAACTTTGCATGCTGAAAATGTCATCTTAGCAAAGCTCCCAAAATTGTTAATACTGATACAGCTGTCTTGCCAACAGCAACAGTATTGTTGCATTGAAAAGTCACTGCAGGTGAGACTGGAGTAGTCTCTTCCAAAAGATTTGCTCTTGAAAGCCGTACTTGCTGTATGCAGTTAAACCTCTTCAGTATGCCTAAAATGAAATAAAAATCCATTCAGACTCACTGTCCAGTTTTATCCTTTCCCCCAGTGTTGGCAAAGCCTTTCCACCTGTCAGACAGATGCTGCGAGCCTTTAACTCTGCAGTGGGCAATGTTAACATGCCATGCTCTGTCCAGTATAGCCGAGCCAGTGATGATACCATTGAAACATTTCACTTATCTTACAGAGGCCAGAACACTAGACATTCCCCTTAATGTTTGAGAAGTGGAAAGGAAGGATAATTCTCATACTGGACAAAACAACAGACCCCTTCATGCTTACCTGCTATCAAAAATTTTAGCAGTTGCCTATATCAGTTGAAATTTATCAAGAAAATTTTTGTTTCTACCTTCTTTGTATTGGACCAATTTGAATGCTTGCAACTGTTCACATTAGAAAAGAAAACACATAAACCCCCCAAACACTTTAACACATTATTTAACCACTTTAGTGCATTAAAATTAAACACATAGCTGCTTCCTGGTCTTTCTGCCTAGCACTAACTACTTTCCCATCTACTTCAGCAAGATAGGTCATCCCTTTTAGCTAACATAGCACTTCAAATTAATTAAATTAAAGAAAATGAAGAAGATGCATCTGTGTGCCTCTGGTTTTTTACTCCAAAACGTTCTCCATCTATGAAACTTTAGCAGGCAGTTCTGCAGCACCAGTAGCTTGTTCATGTAGTGTTGTTTATGCTCATCAATTCCCACAGCTCCATTAGACCTCAAGTTAAGCAGAGAAGGCTATGATTTTTACCTGTTTTAATTTCTAAGAGTTGGTTTTTGTCTCCTTGTTTTTAGTTGGATTGATTGTCCTCCTGATGAAGAGCTGATTTAACAAGCACAGTAGATGTCAGATAATATTGGAGAACTGATTCACAACAGTGAGTATGTTGTTCAGATGTACCCTGGAAAACAGTTGCTTGCCCTAAAGGTTGCAAAGTTAGTAAACTATTTCCTTTACCTAAATACTAAGGGCTTTGAGTGCCAAATCAATGGCCCTGCAGCAATTTCTGAAAGAGTGGCGTACCTTGGGAAATGAGTCACCATTTAGCAAAGACTTTTGGCTAAATAAACTGTGGGATCCTCTAAAGACAATCCCCTAAAGAGGATCCCAAGAACTTCCGTAGTTAGAAGAAAAGGATCAATTTACAAAACAGACAGGAGGACCAGACTATTTTGTTTTCTTTTTAAAGGTTGTTATGTCTTGAAATTTCAATGAGTACAACTGATTTAAAAAAAAAAATTATTTTTCATTGTATTACATGTCCATTGGTGTGACACTTTAAAACCTCCTTTCATGCAACAGTGAAGATGAAACGGGCACCAGGACACACACACACTCCTCACTCAAACAAATGTCATATGGTAATTTGGGATATTTTTCTGGCCTTTTCTAGCAAATTAAATGTTTGTGTTTGAAGAGCTTTGTCTTTTCCAAATGAGCCATTTCCTGTTTGTTTATTCTGCAGTTAATAGTATCTATCATTAATTCAAAGAAGAGGATTATCAATAATGTCAAATCTAGCTTTCCTTAAGATAACTAATGTTTCTAGTTTGTTGCTGTCAAATCCCAAACTGACACAGAATATTTTGGTTTTAAATGTCAACAGATGATAGTGGCAGCTTCACCACGTTTCCCAAAGTTCATACAGACAGTCCAAAGTCTTAAAGGAACTCTGCAGAAAATTTTAACGCAATTGAACTATTGGGGCTTGGCTTTTAACATCCATAATTGGTGTTCCATTTGATTACTTTTTAATGAATTTCCATAAATAATAATATCCCATGGATTACAGAGCTCACAGGAAAATACTAGAGGCATTTGTTTTGAGTATTATCTACCTATCTCCATTCTGAAATAACTCTCATTTATTTTGTTCTTTTCTTCATCCTTTCTTTCTCTGCCCAAAAATACTTTCTCTCTCCTTAAAATCTGTATTTCCCTACGTTTGTATCTTTGCCCTCTTACAATACTGTATATACTGCCTTGGAAAGTCTCTGCTGTTCCTGGACATACCTCCTGCTTTTAATGTTTCCCTCTCCTAGATCTGTGATTTCATCTGACCATACGGTGCACTATATCTACTTTGAAAAACCTGATTAAAAAAAAAAAAAAAATCAGATTTTGGTTTACAGCTGACAATAAATTACAAGTGTTTGGTTTAGATTGTTTTTTTAAGCTTCATCATTAAACAATGATCCTTTGTGAATTGACAGGCTGTTCATTCTTTACTGAAGATGATTTCATCATTTGCTTTCCAACTGCCACAGAAATCCAACCAAACATCAGAATTCCCTAGGAGGTTTGCAACAGTATGGACCTGAAAGAATTTACTATTTGTAGGTCTTTCAAAATTTTATTTCTGTACCAGAGTATGGTGAAAGTCCTTTAAGGTCTGGATTTCTTAATTCTAAGCCATACCACATGAGTAGTTCAAATGCCAATGCTTAGGGACAGCCTAAACCATGAGCTCAGCACTCTCTGGCCATTTACCGCTCTGGGGCTGCAGATTAGGAGAGAGCTGGGGATTGTGTTGACCGGTTTTGTCAGGCTGACATACAAGGCAAAGAAGCCAGGGGAATTTCCAAAAGTAACTTCTTATCACTGTCGAAAAACTGAACCAAACCAAACAAACAAAACCCCTGGACGAAAACCAAAACAAAAACCCAAAACCATTAGCACACTCCTGAAATTATTTTGAGGGTCTTTTTGAAATCAGCATTTTTCAGTACACACACTCTTCCATATGAAAACTCTATTAAGTCAACTAAACAACAAACAAGGGCTATAGATTCAGTTCCATCATCAAAACAGATTTCTTTTGACAAATGTAATACAGCAGGGCATTTCTTTTTCAACTTCACTAGTATTCCATTCTGTTGAGTGTTCAACGTAATAAAATGCTCAACCTTGTGATGAAAACATAGATTACAACACTCAGAAAACACATGGATCAAACAAACACTGGTGCTCCAAAACAGCTGTATAAATGAAATGAAGCATGCTGAAAGTTTGGGTTGTTGACAGATATTGATAGATGTTAGAGATCGGGGAGCTCATCTGAAATTTATCTAGACTATGCAAACAACCACATCTAAACCAGCAGAAATGATGTGTTGAAACTTCCATTAATTTTCCAAATGTCAGAGGAGCTGAAGCTTAAATGCTTTCCCGTTCAGCTGGCACCAGTAAGGTAATAGGTACTTCTCTATTTAGCAAAAAAATCCAAACATACAAACAAACTAGCTAAAACTCAGTAGACTTTTTCAAACCCCAACAAAATTAGTCTATATGATGACTGTTGCTTACCCATTTCACACTCTCAGGTTATTTACTTTCTGTAAAATTCAAGGTTTACCTTGAGTTTTACAAAATTCTACCATTTTAAGTCAATAAGTTCCTGAACTTCAGAATTGTTTTTACAAGGTCAAAAAATCATTGATGGCAACAAGAAAAATTGATATAACTGGACTTTGTAGAGCTCTACTGAAATGAGCATTTCATTATAGTCTTTCCAATCAAACTGAAAAAAACTTTCATGTAGTAGTGTTTAAACATTGGTCACACTGTATGAAAATTATTTCTGTGGAAATCAGCTTTCTGTCACATATAAATTAAACTTGTAATTTTCTTGTAATTTGCTCCGCAGCACCTCAATACTTCCTTGGCAAATAAAACTGACCTGGTGAACTCTAAAATTCCTTATCAGGAGAGAAAATCTTCCTGTGGTACAGGAGGCCTAGTGTTCCCTTTCCAAATCAAAATCAGAGGAGGAGACTTGTAATTATGTGTCTTCTTCTGAGCGACTGAAAGAAATTAAGAAATGCATAAAAGTGGTCTTAAGGAAAATAAAAGAACTTTTTGAGCTTATCAAGCCTAAGGCTCAGTAACAGTGTCTGTGTATATCACATCTGCTAAACTTAAACAGTTGCCATGCTCTTTTTTAATTTTTGTCAAGCAGAGACCAAATTAGTATATGAAAACAGGCAGAGATATGTAATTTTTGTTTTGTTCAATTTAAACAGTTTTACTACCATTTTTCACTCCATTCTCATTTCAGGGAAAATTAATATTTATTAATATGGGAAATTAGTCTGACCAATAATAGATTTAGGTGTTGGAGTAGTTTTTTTCTGAACAGCATCAGCACAAGAAAAGAGAAGCATATTGCAAATGTACAGTGTGGCAGTTCCCTTGCTTTAACTTGCCTTACTTCTCAGTGAGCTTGCACAATGTACATCAGTGACAGAGCTAAGGGTTGTATAATAAACAGGTTTACACAGAATGTCAGCTAAAGCATTATGAAGCACGTGAGGCGGGCAAACATAAAAATGTAACAGTAACTTTCCATCAAAAATGACCATGAAAATAAATAGAAAATTATGCACATGTGGAAAGAACTATTTACTTTTCATATATATATAAACAGGCTCTATCTCATTCCATGATAATTCCTAGGGTTTTTTTTTTGAATTTGAAACTGTAACTTGTTAGAATTGTAAGATTTCAGTTATTCTAATAACAAATTCTTGGTTCTAATTCTACATCACTTTTACTATCCAGTGATTGAGAAAATGGAATTCAATGCCTTGTTGAAATAGATGGAGAAAAAACTTGTGCCTTTCTTTTCTTTGATTTTTTTTTCTTTTTTAATATTTTTTAAATCAACTTTTCTTTTTTGATTCCTGTGTTTTCAATAGAGGCAATGAATTTTATTTCATGATTTCTGCAGTCAATTACTGGCACCTTATTGTTTTGATTTAAATGAGAAATTCCTTTGGCTGAGCTGAGCCAAAGCCAGAGCAAAGCACTATTTTCTGACTTCACAGAGAGCAGGAGAGGGGAATTCTGTGATTCACAGCGTAGCACTGACACTTATGTACTTTTTGAGGGCCAGGTTCTCTTGAGAAGGTGTCAGTCTGAAGGTGTCTGCCTGGCTTGTTCCTTCTGTGTGCAGAGCTGTGAAGTGACCCCTTCTGTCCCCTTGTGTGTCACTGCTGGAGTGTTTGTGCAGCCAGTGCCCCGATCCCTCAGGAGGAGGTGGCTGCACAGCCATGGGAGCAGTCACAGCCTGGCCGGGCTGCTCAGTGTTGGAGCCAGATTTGCTGTCACCAAAACAGAAGCGTTATTACAAGTCCAATCTCTACAGCTTCTCGAGAGTCTCCCAATGGTTTATGACAGACAACTGCTTCTGAGCTCCTGTCAGGAGATGTGCTATAAATAACTTGACAGCTAAATGGTGCCTGAAGAAGAGGAGAAATGGGTTAGGAGGATTTTAAAGATTTAGAATTACTTTAGAGATCCAAGAAAGATTCTGATTTTTGAGATTTCTATGTAGGTTGCTTTAAGATTCCAAGGAATAAAAATAATGGAGAGAAGATCCTTCTCTGCTTGGCTGACTAGAGCCAAGCAATTCCAAAAAGTGAGGTATTATTGTAATGACAATCTTGAAAAGGGAAAGAAGTAGATACTGAATATCTTGAATTTAGGTTATCCTGTAAGGCACTTTACAAAAAGAAAAGACAAAACAAACAAGCAAAAAATCTAGGAAATGTTCTTGTAAGAATATTACTAAAAATTGTATTTACTTAATAAATACATTAATATGGTTATACATATAATATCATAATGGTCTTGTCTTCATTCAGTTTCAGCCAACATTACCAGATCCTCAGGTGTCAATGGATATTGAAATTTCCAGACATAACCAAGAGGTCTGTGGGCATTGCTGTTCAAAAAGGGTCAGAACTTATTAGTCTATGTCCTGTTTAATATCAAATATTGATGCTTCAAATGTTTTGTCTCTTACAAACTTTGAGCTTGATTTATTTAGAAATAAATAATGTATACAACAATTCTGGGAGGAAATTAAATTCTGGTCATGCTATTTATTAAAATTTTAGTGACTACAAGGTTAGCAAGTTTGTAGACTTATTTTCCTTGAGAATTTCCAATTCCTTCTGAGCTGGTGATGTAGGGAACAAAAGTGAATTCGGAATAACAGTAGGATTTTAAGTAGAAATACAGCAAGCCTTAAACAATTGTTATTCCAAGAATATGGTGACTTCAGCTTCAGGAATGCTAGTGTTGCCAGAATTTCACCAATGATTCCATTTAGGCTATGAAACAGGGCAATGAAAATTCGATGTGATAAAGCACAGGACACGTTTTCTGCCAAAAAAAGCTGGAAGAAATTCCTGAATTGCCTGCTGTGGACTTTTCTACTGCACAGACCAATATGTTTCCACTTAACTGTCCCTGATACTGAAATATTCAGAAAAGTATCCAGGCTTGAAAAGACCTGAAAAGGTGCTGCATCCACTACTTCTCTTTGTAGATATTGCAAAATTTAATAGCCATTGTTGTGAAAAGTGCACGCACTAATTTGGAATGTGTGTCTCAACAATCGGAAGTGTTGGTTCCTGTAGTGCCTTTCTTTTCTAAACAAACTGATTCATGTCAGCATCAAGACAGCGTGAAGAAATGAATGAGCATATCCTAAGGGAAAGATGATTATTATTCATCAGTACGCAGAGCTACTGATTAATATTTCATGGGTATCGCTCAGACTATGGAAGTGAAGAAAGTCATAACCCATATCAGATATATTGGTAAAAAAAACCCAGGCCAATTATTATTATTATTATTATTATTATTTTAAACATAACATTTTTCTCATGCTACTTAGACTGCTCAGAGAGATATATAATTTCTTTGATTTTATAGCCACAATCAGATAAAAATATGGCTGTCACATTTTTACAGGCAGAAAGAGTGAATCAAAGCAATCCACAAAGATGAACAATAATTTAAAAAAATTAAAGAAAGATTTTGCAGCAGATTTCCACCTCTAACTCTGACCCAGAAAAATTAAAATGTGAAATAACTCTAGTATGAAAATTAGATGATTTTTATGCAATTAATTTAGTAGCATTCTATTTCTTAGTGTCAAAATTTATACAAGTTTTCTCAAATTAACTTATGCAAAATTTCTTGGGCAAATTGATTTGAAAAATAAACTCAAGGGCAATTTTTTTGACACATCATGGACTGTGTGTTCTATTTCTCAAGTACTTGATAAAAAATAAAACTAGAAAATAGGTGACATGGTGCCTTTTTTACCAAGCATTGTCTTTCAGAAAACTGAATACCCTCAGCTTTTAAAAGTGAGATAAGGCTGAAGAAGGCCAAGAGTACAGAACATCACACGAGAGAGCCTTAGAATTTTTTCTAAGTTATGCTCACCTGCCTAATTAGCACTTCTTTCCCAAGATGCTGCATTTCAAGGAAACAAAACAGTTACATAAAGATTAGATGGTTGGATTTGTTATTTTCAAAAGACTGCGTCCATTTATCTGTAGTTTTAGCCACAATATATTGAGAGCAGGGCAGAGTTCACTTAAAAAATGTTGACTGGGCTTGAACAAATTCTTTGTTACCTTTCTCTAAACAGCAATATTGAGGAGTTAACTGTATTGGTTCTGTCCTTTGAAAGCATCTTAGTGCTGACCAAAAAGCTAAAAGATTTATAAATTTGATGACTTCAATTTTGACATGTCACTGTAAGCCTTGACAGAGTTACACTTCTTATATCTCAGATTCCTAATTGTCTCTGTAGTCCTGCCACCTTTGCTAACCTTCACTGAAAATTGGTTTTATACATATATATATATATATATATATACATACACCAGATTCTCTTTTTGTAATTCTCATGGTCATCTGCTACAGAGCTCTGCTGCACCATATCAGCTTAAATCTGGAAGGGGGTCTGATCCCTCCAGACTGAACGGAAAGTCTTAATAAAAGACTTTTTATCCTTTTTACCTCTAGAGGTACAAGATTTGCTAGTACAGATGGACAGACAATACATTTTTTCACCCCCCAAAGAGAAAACTTTGAATCCCAGACACTTGTGGGAGTTTCCCACTTTTTAGAAAAAAATTGCAGAAAAAATGGCATTTCAGGAGCACAAATGCTCACCATTCAATCGAAAGTCAGAAGTTTTTGGCTTGCAGTTTGGTTTTGGTTTTTCTTGTTTGTTTGTGTGTTTTCAAAAATATGTTAAAAATGTTTCCAGTTTTATAATTAAATTTTTCTTTGCTTGTCTAAGAAGCTACAACTGTTTGAGTTGCAATGAGAAGCAAACATCTGGGACTAAAGAATGGCTAGGATTTATACTGCTTAAAATGTGAACTAGTACTGGTAGGAAATGTATTTGAATATTAGCCTGGCTCTATCAAAGACATGACAGCAGGAACACTTGGACACAGCCATCCCAGCTTTGGGAGCAATAGCATCCCAAAGCAGCTAAATTTGGGGCCACACATTAACCACATATTTCCAAAGAACATTCTAATACAAAACTTGTCTTATTTCTCTTCTGGTTCTTCAACTGTTTTATTTGAATTGGGCTACTAAAGCTTTGATTTCAGGAGCACGAAAGACAATGGTGTACAACTTGTTTTAGAAACAAACCATGATCTTTAGAGATTTGCCTGCAAGAGATTTTGTTCTTGATTAATTGAAGAAATCTACAAATGAACCTTTTAGTCCAGGCCCTGACCAAATCTTCAAAGCCTTGAGGACCCTGCACCTTAATTACCATTAAGAATAATTTTTTAAAGTGCACAAAATCTGCAAAAATGTGTAAAGATTTTTTTTTTCCCCCACAAAGACACTGAGGAACTGAAGCTAAATTCTTAAGGTGTATGAATAGAAGGAGCAGAACTGACAAATATCCAGTTCTGCTCAATATTTTATTACATGGTCAAAGTAAGTCCTGAATAAAAGTTAACACTAAAAGACAAAAAGACAAATAAACATAAAAATTAAGTGATATTACAGATGGAGACTTTCATATTTACACAAAATATTTTTGACAGTAAATGAAGCTTTCAGAGAAGCTATTGTTCTGGAGAAAGTTGTCATAGTTTGTGGAAGTCAAAGGTTGACATCCAAAGAATATGCAAAATATTACTGTATTTTAAAACGGCAGATTGTCATTGATAAAAAAATAATAATTCTAGCAAAACCAGATGTCATGGGTAAAGTTTCCTTTGCCTTCAATTATTTACTTTTGCTTTTGTTTGAAAAAAAAATTATGCCAAATTCTTGTTGATAATCACAGAATAGTTTAGGTTGGACAGGACCTCAAAGACCATCTTGTTCTAACCCCACTGCCATGGACAGGGACACCATCCACCAGACTCAGTTACTCAAAGCCCCATCCAACCTTCAACACTTCCAAGGATGGGGCATCCACAACTTCTCCAGGCATTCTGTCCCAGTGGCTCACCACCTAATACTATAGAGAGAAATTATTTCCAAATGAAATAATGTTTTGAGATTTGGGATTGGGGTTTTTTTGGTTTATTTTGGTTTTGGGGTTTGTTTGTTTGTTTGTTTGTTTGTAGGCTGTTTTTTCTTTATTATTCTAAGGTAGGAGCATACAATGTATTAGATTAGGAGTTGAGAAGCAACTATCAACTTCAGGAAATTGTAGGAAGAACATTTCTAGACAACCAAAAACCAACATCAAAAGAATTATTTTCTGGTTTTTACATGAAAGACAGAACAGGAAGAACAGAAGGAAATTAGACAACTCACTTTCTTGTTCCCTCTGTGAAGAACAGCATAATACATTTTATTTCATATAAAGAAAAACCTAGAAAAAATTAGCTCTAGGACAAGCTTTCATGAGTTATTAAATGTGTTAGTTCATTCTAGACAATTTACAAATTCACAGCCTCCCTTCTTCCCACAAGTACTCGTCCTTCCTTGACTCTCATGTTCCTGCTATTCTGCTAAATTTACAGCTGAAACTCCAGGCAACGTGGAAGCCTCCAAGGCAGCTGTAGTTGTTTCCATAATTCACAGCACACAAACCACCCGAGGTCAGAAGTTGCTTTGATCTTCTTGATTCCAAGGAAACACAATGTCACCTGAGCAGAAGGAAGAAGTGACAGTGACAGTACAGAAAAATGTCAGGGGACTGTTCAATTTCAACTATAAGGGTTTTAATGCGTTATTTGTGGTATTTTTTTAATGTGGATTTCAAACATAATTTCATTTTATGAGTATAAAAATGTCCTGAAATTATAACTGTGTTTCTTTGATATTGTAAATGGGTTTTAGGGAAAAAACCCAAATTTTGTCTGTGAGGTAGGAGGTAAGGAAGGAGAAGCAACTTACAAACTAATTTTGGGAGAATTTTGTATCCCTGGAAATGTGACATGTACAAAAATTCTTATTATTATTACTCCAGTTTTCTCCCATCACATAGGCATCTACAGAAGCCAGAATAATCCTGAGAATCTGATAGCAACGAAGGGGGAATCAGTACTCTGTAAGGATGGGGAATGTCATCTTCTTCCCATACTTTTTTATCCGTATAAATGGTGAAAGCAGCACGGACTTAGAACAGAGTTAACCATCTCAGGATCCCTATCCCTAAACATATTTACCTTAAGCCTGCAGGTAGCCTGAAAGTCTAATTCAGAGGGATGCCAAACTCTTCCCCTGTTGTGTGGGATACCTTATTTTCCATATCCTGACACTATCAGTATTGTCTCTTTTCTGGATAGGCCTGTAGTAGGAAAATGGTTACTTGATGCATCATGGGTTAACTAACATAATCTTCAATTTTTCTACTGCAAGCCTCTGCAAAGCTCACTGCCCCTAATTGATTTATTGATTTATTCATAATGAGAAAACAGTGTGCATAAAGCAGATGCTAAACATAATGAGCCATAACTTTAAATCCAAATGGGATCAGTAGCATGGCTAACAGAAAATTATTGCTGTAATTTATTAAGATTTTAAAGGTGCCATGGTGGTAGGAATTGTTTTTTTTGTTAATAAACTCTGCAGTGCATGAAAATAACAGGGGCATTTTCTTTCCCTAAAGTATTCTGTGAAGGGAGAAGAAAGGAGGGGTTGGGCTTGGGGTTTTTTTGGTTTTTTTTGTAAAGGAATGAGAGTGATGAAACCCATGCAGGGCTTACTATATTTTCAAAGGAAACCACTAAGCCTTTTGATAATACACACTGTGGCACAACAAAAATTCAGTGCAGTGGGACTGCCCTATTGAGCATATCCTATTTCAGGATCTCTCTTGGCCGTACTTACAGCACATGAAACTGGATTTCTTTAGTAGTCACAGCAGCCTGTTCTGTAACGTAAAAAAAGTTCTGTCAAGCATGATATTTTCTATTCAAGGAGATTATATTTTCTCCTTCTGTGTATTAAAGAAGCAAACAAAAAAAAAAAGCTGGTTTTATTAGAGAGAGGTCTAACCTCCTGAGAGTGAAGTTCAGAAGGACTTGGATGCAGACGTTCATTTGACCTTAATAAAAGGACCAGGTAGAGAGCAGGACACAGGTGATTTCCACCTAATAATAGGAGTCAAAGCTTTGGGGTTTCTTTTGCCTTTTAATCAAAATAAATAAATAAATAAATTCTAATTAATTATTCAATTCTATAATTAATTAATAAATTAATTCTACTGCTTTTTAATCTAAATAAATAAATTAATTAAGCAGACCCATTTTCCTCCTCAGTCAGTGCACAAAACAGAATAAAAGCAGGCTACACTGTAGCAAAACTCAGCTGAAAAGTACCACACATAGAGATGTGGAAAACCCACGGACTGCTAGCAGATGGAAGCATTGAACTGAGCTGGGGCTGGCAGCCTGGGCACAGGCTGTAAAAGCTGAAATGCTCCCACAGTGCTGAACAAAGGTTAGAGAGGGCAAAAAAAGAATAGTGCCAGCTTCACTCTTGAGTAAGCTGCTCACTTTCATTCTTTCTTTCTGTCCATCTTATTTTCTCTATATTTATTTATTTATTTTATTTCAGCATAAAGAAGTAAAATCACTGCTCTATTTCTCCCCCCATCTTCAACAGGAAATTCTAATGACAGACACAGAAATCCTGGTTCTTTCTCCTCACTTCACGCATTCATTGACTGCCACAGAAATACAGCTGTGCCTTTGAAACTCAGAGCTAGTGTAATTTTAAGATGAAATTTAAACAGATCTGGATTTTGCTGGGTGTGATCCATCTCTTGATACTTTCAGAAAAAGCCAGATATAGAAAAGAGCATTCTTACAATACTTGGAATTCAACGTCAACTTCATTTAATTTTAATTGTGTGTTACAATGTTTAACTGTACGTATGAACATAATGATTTGGGATATCTGTAGCACTTGTCTTACAGTAAGCCTTTGGTAAGTGTTTAGACTTTTGGCAGCATTTGACCTGTTTTTTAAAACCATATGTATAGACAACATTATGAACAGTATGCATATTCAGCAAAGAAAGAAAGAAGAAAATGAAAGCAGAACAAAGAAAAAAAGGGAGAGAAAGTGACAAGGGAAAAAAAAAGTATTCTAAATAAAGGGAGTTACAGCAATTGTAATCTACATATTATGTAATGTAGACCTGCGTGGAATAAAGGTGCTCCAAAATTTATCTGTAGAGATTTTTGCACCAATAAGAGCAATAATTATTGAAAAAAGGAAAAAAAAGTTTTCGTCTCCCTTTAAAAGAATAGTTCCCATTTTCTTAGCCTAGAAATTTTTTTGACTCTGGAGGCAAGAGGCATGTCTGTCCACAGTTATGAAATGAACTGTGAAGTGCATTTTCATAATAAAATTTTCAAACTGGCATTTAGCCATCAACTAGCTGTGGCTACCATCTCTCTTGAAATGCTGCTTTAGCAGAGATGCTGGGATCCTGAGCAGTTTTGGTAGAGTCTTTATATACCACTGTGTATTTAAGGGAAACTTGTTCAAGCATTGATAAAAGATTATAAAAAAGTACTTTCAAACTGAATATTTACACAGGGCTGTCTTGTGAACTTTTTACTGTATCATATATTTCCATATGTGCCGCTGTTGGGACGATCACGACACACAGAGACAGTGCCTCTTTCAAGGGCCAAAAAGCCATTTATTAACCAAAGCAGCCTCTTTTATACACCTTTTGTACGTTACCATTCGTGTTACATATTCACTACAATAGACTCACTGGCTATTACTAACTTCAACATACTACCATTGGCTACCTATAGCATCAGCATTCAGGCTTTCAGAAAAGTAACAGGTGCAGATCTGTTGCTGTTTTCTCCTTCTACTGTTTAACTTTCATGCTTCTGTTGATACTACATTCTCATGGGTAAAAACTAATTGTTTTTCATCTCACGGACTTTTCTCACAGTCCTTCTCTAGCCAAAGTAACAGGCCTGAGCCATAATTTTACAAAGGCAACAAGGCCTTCATTTTATAAGGTTTTACTTAAATGTCACACATACATATCATATATTTCCATAGTAAAAAATAATCTTCACTTTCTTCATCCCCCCCATGCATAAACTCAGCGTCGCTGCAGTGATGTTTCAACTCTAAGAGTGTCATATGTCAAAGAGAAAAAAAGCTATCATTCACTATGGATTTTGGAAAGCCTGTAGCTGTGGTCAGATATATAGGCTGTTAAGTAGAAGAGGTAAAACAAGGTAATAAGTGCTTAATTCTGAGGACAGCTCAACATGCCCAGAAATTTTGAGGGTTGGGATTACAAACAACAGGCAATACTGGTTTCAGTTTAGGCGCCACCCTCCCACCACGCAAGGCTGTTTAAACTTCTCTACAACATATAAATTTTGTTTTTAACAGATATGATGTTCTATAACTTCAACCAGTGTTGTCTGAACAGCATGAGTACATGAAAGTTTGAATCATCTGAGATTTCGGAAGACCAATCATTCTCTACCATATAAATGTAAAAAATTAGACATAATCTGAGGACAAGGTTAGAAAGAGTGCTTTGAAAAGCTAGAAATGAACTCAGATTTCCTCAGTATAAGTCCAGAACCTTAATTGCAATAGCATCAGAATTCTTGGAGCACTGCCTTCTAATTAGAGCAGTAAGAGCTACAGAAACTGGAACAATCTTTTTTTTTTCTTCCTTTCAGTAGAAGAGTTTTACAAAGTTATGCAAAAAGTCTAAAGATACTTTAGGATACTCTGACCACGCAGGTTTTATCTTGTCAAAGGAGGATGCCACTGAAAGATCTCAGGGAATATTGTATAGGAAGAAATGTAATTACAAGAATGGGAACACATCATATGTTCATGGAGTAATGAGACAAACTGACTTTAATGTTATTATCTGTTATTTGCAACGGACTCAAGGCTTTATACTACCTCAGCTGACTGACATAATTGGGATCCTGTGTTCTCTATATGAAAATACATTTCTTCACATCACTGAAGCTGCAAGAAGCGGGGGAGTAACATATAACACCTTCGGGCTCAAAGGAAGAAACAACAGGCTGGGATTTGAGTTGGTACTTTTTAAGTTGGTTGCTTCCTCCAACACTGCATTAATTTGAACAGAAAACATAGATGAATTCAGATCATTAAACACTCTTTTACTGATAACATTCCCCCAAGTACTGCTAGAATATGATAATCTGAGGAGAAGGCAGATTTCCTACCATTATTGCAAAAGACAGACACTCATTTTTCCTGTACATTAGGGAAGATAATATAGTTGAAAGGCAATATGACTTTTAAGTAGTTAAAATATTTAAAATAGAATCAAATGTCAGAAACTATGCTTTTGTGTTTTATTTGTACTGTATTAAGCTTTTGCCTAATCAAACTTGTCATTTTATTTATACTTTTGCCTTTATTTTCCAGTGCTAACACAATATATGCCACAATATCTTGACAACTAATTTAGTACCTGAAATAATTCCTCCACAATCTTAAGCCAATACCCAATACAGAAAGAGGGAAATATCCATCCCTCCGTCTTCCCCTCACCCTAATTTTATCAAAATAAAATGGGACACCAGTAGTGTGATAGACACTAAGGTATCTATCATGAGAAGAGAGAGAGGTATGTATATTTTTCAGCTCTTACACTGGTCTGCCTACATCCAGAAGCACAAAATTTGACTATCTTTATCTAATCATGCATAAAATACATTTTGTATAAGACCTGAAATTACCCAATGCTATTAAAATTATTTTGTGAGATGAGAAAAATATGAGTGTCAATTATTGAATCCTTGCAGCAAAGAATTTCACAGCTTATGATTAGATGCTGCAAACTCTTCCTTGCTTCCTAGTTACAAAGAAATATACCTACTATTATTTACTGGTCTACTTGCATTGATAGAAAAAAATTTTCTTAGCTCAGAAAACACAACTACAAATGCAAGAGGGCACATCCACCTGCAAGCTGCATGCTGACTGACTCTAGATGGCATATTTGCTAAGGTAGGTGTCCCTGAGCTTTCTCAGTCTCAACAATCATAAAAATTCTGTTTGTACTTAAGGCAAAATAAAGACAACCATTTCAAAGTTAATCACATGTAAAAAAAAAAAAAAAGGAGCATGCTTTGCTTTTGTTGATAGAGACTTTTTGTTAAGTTTCAGTTCTGACTTCTTTCAGAATATTCAATTTTAATGGAAGTGCAACACCATCAAATATGAGAAAAATCATGACTTATCAAATTATGAAAAGTTAAAAATTCCAGCCAGGACACAAATGGGCTGGAGACAGCAGAACGTAAGCATTATGTTAATAATACTGGAACTTAATCTGGCTACTGCCCTAAAAGACAATCAAAAAAATGTTTCTATAAATATGTTAGCAACAAAAAGAGGGTTAAGAAGACTCTCCATCCTGGAAGGGGCAGGCAGGAAATAGTGACAAAGAATGAGGAACAGGATGAGATACTTAATGCCTTCTTTTCCAACCTCTGCTCGCATCCTTCTACACAATGGCTTTTATTGTAAGTGCTGCTTTTAGTTTGAGACAGGAAAATTTGAGGAAAATTTTCTGTGGAGGGGGCCATGCCTGGGACATACCTGGTCATATTTAGAGCTGACTTAGAATCAAAGAATCATGGAATGGTTTGGGTTGGAAGGGACCTTAAATATCATCTAGTTCCACCCCCCTGCCATGGGCAGGGATACCTTCCACTAGACAGGTTGCTCAAAGCCTTGAGTACCGGCCTTGCCCACTCCCAAGGAAGGAGCATCACCAGCTTCCTCTGGGCAACCCATGCCATTGTCTCACCACCCTCATAGTAAAAAAATTCTTCTTAATATCTAATACAAACCTACTCTCAGTTTAAAGCCATTCCCCCTTGTCCTGTCACTTCATATCCTTGTGCAAATTCCCCTTCCAGATTCCTTGAGGGCCTCCTTTGGATAGTGGAAGGCTGCTCTAAGGTGTTATAGAGCCTTCTCTTTTCCAGGCTGAACCACCCCAGCTCTCTCTACCTGTCTGTATAGGAGATATGCTCCAGCCCTTGGATCCCCTTTGTCACTCTTCCCTGGACTCTCTTAACAGGTCCATGTTTTTCTTAAGTTGGGTGTTGCAGTGGTGGCTGCTGCTGCCCAAGTTGTTGGCGAGCCACAGGGCTGAAACACAGCATTAAACTCATGGTGGGCCGGCTCAGAGGTTTGATATCTCCCTTGGTGGTTAAGGTGAGCACCCACAGACCCTTCTGTTAACCACTCAGCTACAACTGGTTCATCATTTCCCTGCCCCATTTTATGTACGACCTCTTGAATATGCATCATCCTGTTGAATATGTATAAGTTCTAGAAAGTTCTCTGGTGTTCGATACCCCATTGGTTCCCCCCTCACTGCTCCCTCCCACCTTGTATCTGGTTGGTCCATTTGCACTCTCCCCTCCCCTTTGCCTAAACCTGATTGGTTAGTTGCACCCCTATAAAACCCCTGGACCCGCTCCTGTTAATGTCTTTTGTCATGGGGCCCTCTGCTGGCATAAACCCTTCAGAACCCATACAAAAGACCCCTCTCTGTCTCTTCATCTTCTGTGTGCAAGCCTGGAAATAGCCATTTGCATTTGGGCCTGTCATCGCTCCTGGGACTGTGGGTGTTTGCATAGTGGCTCTACGGCCCCTCCTGAGGGTCACCAGCCACTGATAGGGACTCCAGAGGTCTCCAGATCTGCGGCAGACACTCGGGGAAGGCACAGCACCGGTCCTCTCCCAGATACAGTGGCTTGCATCAGTTGGGGGCCTCAGAGGTGGACACAGCACTCCAGGTGAGGTCTCACAAGAGCAGAGTTGAGAGGTAAAGTCACCTTCCTTGACCTCATGTCTACACTTCTTTTGATGCAGCCTGGGGTCTGGTTGGTTCTCTGGCCTGTAAGCAGACATTGTCAGATTATGTTGAGCTTCTCGTCAACCAACTTCTCCTCAGGGCTGGTCTCAATCCACTAAAACTGATTTAAGTAATTTTTTTTAAGTGTGATAACCTTTCCGTATTACATATTTTCTTCCAAGATGGAGGTCAAAATATCAGTTTCTTAGCTGGTGCTGAGCTCTTGCTTAGCCAATGATATGAAGTAGTTTATGCTTTGCAGCAGATACAGTTATTAATTGCAGATTTGAAAGGGCATCAACAAACCATCTAAGGGTAATTGAGGGCCAGTTCAGTCAGCCTCCACAAAATAAAGTATGAAATAATTCTTAGATTAGCATGGAAGTAGTTTCTTCTTTGCCTAAACAATAATTATGTTGACAATATTGCCCACTTGGAAGATGCAGCAAAATGTATCAGCAAACAGATGTCATCAGAAAGGGCATTTCTATGCCTTTGGACAAACCATGCTTGTTGTAAAAGCCTACCTTATTTATCTCAGAGGTTATGCTAATGGACACCTAATACTGCTGGAGATTTTCTACTTGATACAGTGGACATTATCATGAGAAAAATACCTCTGGACAGGAGACTGCGTGCTACATCTGCCCTTCCATCTGTGATGTTTTCCAGGACTTCTGACTATGGTAGACAGCCTGAAGTGCTGTTCCAAACAACTCAAGAAGCACTGCCATAGTCTTTAGACCCTATTGCCTGGGTCTTGGAAACATGAGGTAAACTATGAAGAACAAATTAAAAAGTTTACTTGAGTGATAATAATAATTAAAAAATAAATATGAAAGGTCTTGAAACTGCTACCTTGTCATATGTCTATATTAGTGAATGAATAAATCCAGGACTGGTGGATGAATAATTCTCAGATCATCAGTAACTTGAGAGTACTTGGAAGGTAGCACTTCTCAACAAAAAGTCATAGTACTGATAATTCATGAGGAAATGCCACTAAAAGGTGTTAGGAAATGCAGCCAAGGGTTTAAGAAAAGATTTCCTTTAGTAACACAGTCTCCAAGCACAAGACCCCGACAGTTTTGCTCAGTATTTGCAAATTATGACTTAAAAAATTTGCAAGAGAAAAAGTTATTAAGATCTATCTTTAACAACTAAGTCTGCTCCAGACCAATCAAAGGCCATCCCAATATTCTTGCTTCTTGCATCATCCCATGAAATGCCTTATTCTATAGGAATTTCAGCCTTTAATTGCATTCCCCTTTGGGTTCATGAATGAGGTATCTTGGAGCTTTTACCAAGATTCTCTGAAAAATAGTAGGATTTCATACACTGTATGTTTCCAAAGGAACATACCTTCTCCAAAGATGAATTGTATTTCTGGCTTTTTTATGTCAGCATGAATTAATTGATTCCAGCTAAAAAAAATAAATTCCAGGTGACTATAAAATAGTCACCTGGAAAATAAATTTGGTGACTAGACAATTTGTAAGGAACATGGAAACTATCCCTGCAATGGTTATTAATTCCAACCACATTTCAAATGCCATCTGATGCCATAAAGAATCTGTAGAGTCAGTGCAAGCAACCTCAGAAAGCTGAGCTCAGCACAACATATCAGTGGTTTCAGAAACTCTCAGGAATTTTTTTTTCATGTATATATTTTCCTAAATGCCTTATAAGACCACACCTTAGAAACAGTCAGAAATGACATCTCAGTGACTGTCCTCCCCCAATAAGAAGATAACACTAGGGGCATTTACTCAATATCACAGATAATTTTACTTATTTTTTTAAATGTAGTTGTAGAAAGCAAATGTGTTTATTATAAATCCAAGGAGGCCTTTGTCAAAGTGCTCTCACAGAGTTTAAAGCAAGTTATTTTGGTTATAAACAATTCAATGAATATGTTACAACTACAACATCTATTTACAGCTGTTGAAATTACGTGGGTTTTCTTTTTAACTGTATCACTGAGGATAAAGGGAGAATTCCCATTCACATATGAAAGTGAATTAACCTTACACCCTTTGTCTGTCTGCTGAGATTTCTATGTCAGACAGGAGGATTGCTAAATTGAAGAAATTTTCTGAGTCACTTCACAGTTGAATAGTTAAAGTACAAATAAGTATAAAGTTGCTATACAATTAACTTTCTGTTATGAGACACAGGACAGTTTAGTGGTATTACAGGATACTCAGTCACTCTGTGGCAAGAAAAGAAAATTACATAAGCTGCTTTTATAAAATGCCATATCTACTGGACTACAATTAATTTAATACTACCCAGCTTCATAAAATACAGCCAGGTTATTTCCAAAGTCTAGAATAAGTGCTAAGAGAGAATTTTATTTGGTTGTATTTTAACAATATTGCCAGAAAACATAGATTATTCATAAATAAATAAAAGCAGTATCATAGAAATGCACAAAATATGCATAAACAAAAATTACTCTTAGCTATTGAAAGTCTGCATTATGCTCATCATGAGAGTAAATTTTCAGAATGAAGTTAGGCATAATATTCTCTCTCAGTTTATTGCATATTCTAACTGGAGGGTGTTTTTCACACCATCATGTCTTCTCAATAAATGTACTTGCATTAAATTTTCAGAAAATGAATGCAATTTTTTTTTTAGTTTTTAGCTGTAGCCTTCCCATTTCCCTAAATCAAATTAGAAATTCATATTAAAAAGGTTACATCTTAGCTGAACTAACAATTTTCCTACTAATGATTGTTTGAACTGTTTTTCAGTGACTTGTGGAAACTATTGTACATTATTGAAACACTATAAGGAAACTGAGACAATACTGTCTTTTAACAACAAGTAGTAAGTGAACAATATAATTCGTAGTACTAAAAGTAGAGTCTTGCAAATATCATGTACTTAGAACAGCTGTTGTGTAGAACATTGGTATAATACTGTAGTCACGTGACAAAATGTAAACACTTTCTTAGAAGACAACTCACACGTATGCCCAGTCTCACCTCATGAGGTATTCCATTATCCACAGATCCAATAATGGATCATTTTCCCCATATCAAAGGCGGATAAGCTGTGCAGTACTTTTTCTTCCTATGAATAATTCACCAGGGTACATCTTCGCACATCTGTGCACAAGATATCTCTACCTGCATATTTAATCTCTGCATGGTTCTTCCTACCTTTGTGTCATAATATTCTTCTGGTTATTCTCCATGGCTCAGCCCTGCTGACTTCTTTCTGCATCCTAAGACTCTTTTTATTCCCCATCTACTCCACAGCGAATCCTCTTTAAGTGAATAAACTGATAAATAGCCTTTGGGAAAGCTGTCCTGCCTTTACCAGTCTCTGCCTAGATACTACAGGCAATTCTCAGCCCTCCTGCCATTGTTCCAGCAACTGTCTTCCCAGCTTCTGCTTTATCTGGATAATTCTAATAACTCTCAACATTTTTTCAACCCTTATATTGAGGTTATGCTTGTCCTGAAGCTTTAGTGGTTCTATGCTAGCTTTTTAAACACCATTCAGAAATGCAATCTCAGAATCACAAAATCACAGAACGTTGAGTTGCAGTCACTGAGGGTAAAAGCCTCCAATGATTTTCTCATCTCTGGATCAAAACCTAGTTCTTGGTTGAATCTGAACAACTGTATTGAAATATAAATAAGAGAAAGGAAATTTTCTTTAAAATGTGAAATCTGTGGTTAATCCAAGCTAAACATGCAGTTAGCAATGTGGTGAGAACATGCCAAGAGGCATGTTTGTCCTTCTGTACATGAAAAAAGTTAGACCTCTATGCTAGAAAAAAAGGTATATCCACACCTGTAATAGTAAGAAAAAGGATATGAAGTTTCATTTTTTCATGAAGAATTCCAGATTTGCACCATTTCAGATAAAATAGGCTTTTAACATTCTGTGTTTCTCTAAACGGTCTGTGGTGCACATGTGTAAATGAGAGCTCTGAATGATGATTTTAGTGCCCAGACTCATTCAACCTGAGATCCTAATTATATTTTGAAAATGTCTCACTCCACAGATTTAAATTGTCAGCAAGTCTTGATATAACTACACAACTAAAATCTGGTGCCATGATACATCTCTTTGTAGCTTTCAGATACACTTTCCTCCTATTGTGTGATCTTTGTATTCTTTCCTTTTGAACTTTTGCATTTTCCTGTTTGTATCTAATGACACCACATTTGCATATACCTTAATCTGCATTGATGAACTAATAAATTTCTTTTTTATAAGAGTAGCAGGAACTTTGCAAAACACTGTCTTTGTGCAATGAAGGACCAGAAGAAGAATGTCTCTGACAAACACAGGGAGCCAAATGCAATCAAATCCAGGACTTGATTATAAAGAATAAGCACCATCTCTTCATCATGTTATTGTAGCATAAATTTTAAAGATTTCTTTTAATTTAGTCCATTGTTAGGACTAGAAAGGATCAGACTTGTAGAATCAGTGTCTCCATTCCTCTTTCATGTGGCAGAAAGATCAGCTTACGATCATGAACAGCCACACTGTAAACTGTTCAGGCTCATAAGTTCTGAATGTTATGTATTAGCTCCTTTTACCATGCTTTGTTTTATCCTTCTCTTCTGCAAATTTCTAGCTTCAAGTAATGAAAAAGATCGGTAATTTGTTATAATTTCAGTTCTTGTATTTAATTGATATTCCCAAACCATAATAACATATGACTGATGCATTGGAATGAGGCACCACAATAGCAGGTTTTCTTCTGGAAACACTCATTGCCAGCAAATATCAATGTCTTGCTAACTAGAGGAATAATGTAAATAGAGTCTGCCTGGCACAACTGTTATGTATAAAATTAGCATAGTTTAAAATTCTCATACAAATACAGAAGCAGACTTCTGTGTATTTATTCTGCTGTACTTCTTGAGGGAGCATGTTTCCCTCAAACCCGAGCAACAACTACCGGGTGATGGCCTGGTCTCATTTTACTCATCTTTTGGCTCTACAAACAACTTGTTTGGTGCGCAAAATAAATCAGAACCTTCAACATTTAAGACCAGCAGGAGCATATGCAGGTCCCTCTGCTGTCAGTCATAACTGCAGTTTTAGTAGATGGGCTTCTCAGATGGAAAAATTTAGAAGATGAGGAAGAAAACACACAGGCAAAATCCATCCTCTACAAAAGGGGTATATGCAAACTTCCTTCCTCTCGGAAGGTGAAAAAAAGCAGAAGATATCAGCTGCAGCTTTTTCCAGATGATAGATGCAATGAATAGCCTAGCTGTTTACAAGGAAATGTTGAAACACCAGCAAACTCTACAAGCAAAGTCCTCTTAGTTTTTTCTTACTCATTACTGGATGTCCTCAGTGCTGAAGAAGTTACAGACAAGGACTGTTCTTCACAGGAAAAGACTTTTCAAATTCTTTATTCAGAAAACGATCTAGCCACCTTTTTTTTCCTTAGGAAAGGCTCTTGATTTTCTTCAATTTCAGTATGGGTTTACTTTATACCCCACAGATCTCTTAGAATCTCTACAAAGTACCATGAGCGTCTGCTGTAAGAAAACAATGATGTAAGAAAAGTTCCTCTCTGGTGTGATGGCTACAAGAGATCTTCTGAATGTACTGATTTCAGCCAAGAGTCTGAGAAGAGAATGAAAAGAAACACCGCCTCCATGCTTAGTTACTGTCTGTACAGTGCCCAGCAATTTCAGTTCTCATTGAATAAATGAATCCTTAGGTATTTGAAGCACACACTATTAGTTTAAAAGAAAAGATTTGAATAAATCATGGACATAGACAACTGTTATAAGCAGTGGATTTATATTCAGGGAATTTTCCACATAATCATGAGGCATAGTCACATCTCAGAAAAATATAGTAGAAGGCACATGAAGTTTAGAACTTACACTCTTAGTCAAATAAAATTTCATTACAGACTAGTCTGCTATTCTGGAACCTTATACCAAGGAAGACAAGATGGTTAAATAGATAAAAACCCCAAAACATATGAAGTATCATATTTACTAGGGTATACTCTTCCATTAATCCCTGATTAGAAATTCCTTGACTGTGATAGTATCCATATTGTTCTGCTTTGTACTGATCAATGTTTGTGCCTTTTGTAGCCTTGCCTAAGCCTTCCTTGTGTCTGTTTGTACTTTGGGACTCCAAAGAGCCCATAGCAATGAGTTTCTAAGGCAGAAACAAAGAAAAGCAATGATTTTTAATTTTTTTTTAAACCATATTACATTACTGAGTAACTTCAATTTCTTACAATACAAAAGTAAAACCTCTTTTACCTTCTTATTATTCACTATAGGGATTTCCATCATATCTCCCCTATTTTAAGTATTTTTTGGAAAGAGGAAGCCTAGTCTGCTTTTCTTCTGTCCCTTCTATTCTTTTTCGCATTTCTTAATTCCACTGTACCTTCCTAGGCAAATACCCAGGATTTTATTCTCTAGGTGTTTGTGTGTTAGGGGGGGATCTTGTCAAGGTGTTCTAGGAATTCCTATAATTTCAAATCTCTTTCAATGTCCACTCTTAACCATGGCAAAAAGAAAAATAAATCTCCATTCTTCTTCTTTTACCATTATTTTTATAGTCTTATTTTTATTTTTATTTTTATTTTTATTTTATTTTTATTTTTATTTTTATTTTTATTTTTTATTTGGAGTACAAAGATCTTCATGGAGACCAGCACAGAGGTCTTCAGAATTGAAACCAGAGATGCATTGATTCTGAAACCACATAGTATATTACTTTCTTGCTGAAACAGAGAAAATTCTCTCTAAAAACTGAAAAGAATTCTAAGCTGTTTGTTTATGATAGAGCAAACAATTAAGGACATACTTTACAAAACATGTTCTAAACAATAGTGTTTTCAATCCATGACAAACCTACTTAGATTTCTTTCATTTTGCATACTTACCATTATTTTTAAAATTACTTATGAAAAGCAAAATAACTCTACTTTGAAACTATTTTTATCTTAGGTTAAAAACAAAATACCACTCTCTCAAATTTTAAAAATATATAATAGGTTAAATGTAATATTTCTTTTCACTTAATCTAATGGAGAAACACTATTGTTAATTTTTGTTATTCCTTTGTAATACATTAAAAATGAAAATAAAAACAGAAAGGGTTTACAGGATTGTTTTCTGTGTGGCAGACTGGTTATAATTCATTTTAACATGGAGCTTGTATAGATTTTTCAAGAAATGAGTTAATGGTGTGGAAGTGCACTGAACATAATAGGTAGACAGGGCAGACAATAAATCACTAAGCTTATCTTTAAAAATTAGTTATGTTGCCTCAGAAACCATTGTAAATATGGTTTCCCTATTCTTCTAGACAGTTTGTAATATATCAGTACAGAGTAGTTTATGTATTCCTCAGCTAACAGGGAGACAAGAAAATTATGCCATTCTATTTTTTACATATATGGGACTATGAAAACATGTAAAATAGCACATGATTTTATTAGTTCTATTGATTTTTTTTTTATTATAGCATTACAAAGCACAAGAGATCTAAAAAAGCTACATCTCTATCCCCAGGAGCTTGTCATTAAGTACACAGCACTATATTATATTTCATTTCTTCAGATAAGTCAAAGCACTCCAGAAACCATGTTGTAACAGATTATTATTTCATACCTAGAAGGCGTTCCATGCCTTTTCATGTTACAAAACCATAAACCATGGAAACAGGGATGCAATTCTCCAATCAGTCTGGCCATGTCATTTCCTCCTTTGTTTACTTACAATTTCAATGGTTACTCCTCTGCAGAACTATTCAACCTTTGCCGACTTAAAAAATGTGATACCAAGTCAGCCTTTGAGATCCCACACATAGTTGTATCTTCAGTTGTGGCTTCTGTAAGGAGTGTAATGCAAAAGCAACCCAAAAAGCCAAGCTGGTTTTATATAGACTGCACACAGGCAATGTGCATGGAAGTATAGCTAGATATGAATGGAATCAATTAGCAGAATCAGTGTCTATTTTCCTGTGAATCATTCCCAGTATGCTATACAGGAGACTGCTTTTCTACCAGAACTGGTTTTATGTTTTAATTTGTTGGGGTTTTTTTTCCCTCCAGAACCAGCTTATTGTCTTCTCTATTGTCTCCCAGTCCCCAAATTGTGTTGACATGGATCTCCAAAAGGAGAACTGTCCCAAATTAACTTTTATAGAGATAATCTGTCTTGTCTGGAGTAGTCATCACTCCTCAAGGATAGATAGCACAGGCTATATGAAATCTTCCCACTCCGTACAAAGGTATGTGGGAACCTCAATATCTTTTGGAATCTGAAATCCCTGTGAACCCACTTCCTCAGATGGACTGGGCAGACAGGCTACCACTGTTTGTTACAATAAAAGGGAGCTTCTTACATATGAGGACTTGTACCTAAAAGTGAGCTCATCACTCATGAAAAGTCTACTTTGAATGAAACTGTCTCCTGCTATTTATCTGCTGTTTCAGGTCTTGCTTTGTCTTTAATATTTGTGATATTCCTTTACAAGATACCCTACAAATACTTCCCTACAAATATTAATTTGTAGGACATCTTGTCTTCATCAGTGACAGCTCTTTTTACAAGTTAATGACTACTTTTAAAAGTGAAAACAAGGATTCTTTGGAGGGAAAAGTGTTGTCTTTTCCAGCTCGTAAATAAAGCACCAGGAGATATCAATCAGTCAGTCCCTAGATGAAGAATATTTTGCTTCCCTAAAGTGAAAAATTTCCTTTTGGGAACATTAACAGATTTTACCATAAATTTGCACAGTACTTTAGCAGTGAAAAGCTAAGTATGAAAACGAAAATGGCAGAGGCTGCTCTGAAATTTTACTTCAAATAGAAAGTATCAGCATTTGCAACGAATAGAAAAAAAGGCAGTCTCTGAATGCATTCTGTTTCTATTCACTGTGACACTGGAGGAATCAGAGTAAAAATTGAGATTGAGAGAAAGCTGGTAGAGTTAGACCCCTTAATATACTACTTTATCAACAGCTTTGTTCTAAAACAAATTACTATTATTAGTTGCATTCACCAGCACAACCAAACAGCTTTTCTACCAAGTAGTTTTTCTGTGGCCACATTTGTACATGCATTTACAGTTTACATTCATTTTTTTATGCAAAACATATAAAGTTGTTTTTCCAGACCTGAACTCTTCTGGACAAAGCAAAGCTCTTTACAGTATTCAGCTCTTACTCTTTACTTTGCTGGGCAGCTACAATGTGTAGATTGGAATATTTTCCTCTGTGACCTCTGATGAGTCTATGTGCTCTAAAGTCATATGTTCTCCACTGCTCTCCAGAAGGAGCAGAATCAAAAAATTCACAGAAGAACTAGAGGAACTAATTTTGAAAAAAACTCAATTAAATGAAAATTAAGCAATGAAAGAATGATTATTTTTTTCTACAGTAAATTGTGAATCTTTTATATTTATACTTGCATAATCACCGCACAAAAAAAACAGATGAATTCCTGTTCCCGTATTACAGCCTACCACCTCCCATCCTTCAAAACTCCAGAACTCATCCTAACTTTCCCATGGCCCACAGCATGTCTCACAGAAGTACTGCTGTTATTTTTCAAACCACCACCACACGCTTAAAGGAGTACAAGATAAATGTGTGTTGGAAGCATATGTTTATTCTTATATGACTCTTAACTATAATTCATTTTTCATAATCATAAATGCTAACTATGTATTTTTATATACTTTTAAAAGGTCTGTTTTATTTGCTTTAAGTGAAAAAGTCACTGCTGCTGTTATCATCTCTGATTACTTTATTATGTAACACTGTTAAAACTAAAATGCTCGAGGACTTTTTGCATAAATCCTTTTTTTAATGCAATAATTACATAGGTCAAAATAATTACCTAAATGATTGGTTGGATAATTCTGTAGATTTTAATATTTCAAATTGTGAAGCAAGATCTCTAAATGGTTAATTGTTTTTCTAAGTGTATTTATATTTCACCATTAAGTGAATTTATTACAGCCAAATAAATTAATTGGGATTTTTTTTTAAGAATATGTACTATTGGCTTGGCAGTGAATAAAAACTGTTACTGTTGGATGGCTTTTGAAGTTGTTTTTGGGGGAAAAAGGTCTTGGAAGCTCTGACTCATCCTTAAAAATTTGAAACTTTGTCCTACCGCAGCAGCCTGTTATGGTCAGAGCAATCACTGGATAATCCTTCGGAATGCAAGTTCTGGAGCTGGGGTTCTGCTCAATACTGCATTGCTACCAACTAGATTGTTCCAATGCAAATCACTGGTTTTAATAGTAAAGACCAAAGTCTTCTTAGCTATTATAGAAATTATTATATTGTCTGCTGTGGTTTATATTGAAAAATAAAGCAACAGTTTGCTAGTTTGAAACTCAGGGGAACACATATCCAGTTAATGCTGTGCTGTCTCCAGAGTCAAAATATCCAGATCTTGGATTTCTGAAAAATATTTTAATATAGATGGCCTGAGAGGCAAGTAAACAATATGGATGGAATTGTCTCCATATCAGTAAAGAAAAACATTTAGTGGCAAAAGTAATGTTCCACTAAAATAAAATAAAAAATTAAGACTGTTTAAATTATTTTATCTTGTGTGTTTCATTAAGCTATTTCATTAACTCATTCGTATATCCATAAACCCACAAAATTTATCATAAACAATTATGAAATCTAATAATTAAGAAAGTGTTCTCAGTTATCTTTCCTTCTTCCCCTCCATCTCTGCTTTCTCATTTCATGAAGCTTTAAGCTGCATAATCTTTCTTCCTGTATAATTTTCTAATTAAAGACCAGTAAGGGAGCAGAGCAAATAATTCAGCTGCCTTATTTTTAGAGAATTGTGATGTAACTTGTACTTCTGTTGGGGATGTGGCCTCTGTAGATAAAGACACAAATCAATTTCTAAGGCTGTCAACACTTTTTTTGAGTGTTAAATTCATTTTTAGAGTACTGTTAAATTACGAAATACTCATTTGAAAAATAAATATGCTTCCTGAGTTTTGGATAATGGTTGTAACTGTCTATTTCACATAGACTAGTGTGAATAAATGTGACTATAAACAATTGATAGGGAGTGAAGTTCCTGGAGAGACCTTTAGTTTTCGTGACTAATTAAGCAGTTTATTTAGTACTATTATTTGCAATGTGAAGACACAGTGTCAGTACCAAAGTCAAATTACAAACCAAATTTTATGACTGTTGTTTCTTGTTTCATCAAAGAGGGAATGATTGTTCAACTTGGGAGAAAACAAGAAGGGGCAGTGAAGGACTAGGTTTCTAAAGTAAGTGTAGTTTGTAGATGTGGAAGGCGTGATAACAAGGCAGAGCTGGAACTTACTGGCTCAGAGGAGGTTCTGGCTCTCTTCATACCTGAAATTCAGCAAAAACTGTTGGAAGCTAGTTTCAAACATAACTAACACAGAAGAAATCTAGCTAAATTCCTTCAGGGATTCCAGTGACTGACAGGGATCCTTGCTCTCCTGAAGACCTGGCTGCTGACAGAGGGTACAGCTGTGAGAGTGTAGCTGTGCTCCTGAGAAGGCAGCTTTCCAGGAGCCTCTGCCAGCACAGATCTGTGCACAGATCTTCCCCAGGAGATCCTCAGCCTTCCCTTGCCCTTGCCCTTGTCCTTGCCCTGTGATGGATCTTGCTGCACAGACCCTGACATAGATCTGCAGCCAAGCAGTTATTATGTAAAGAAGACTGAGAAAAATGTTTTGTCGGAAGAAATTATTTTTTCTGAAACAAAGGCACAGTTTTTCAAAAAGGTATTACAGAAAAGCAAGTAAGTGAATAGCCTAAGTACTTAATCAAAGCCCAGGGACAGTTCAGAGCAGCAGTTTAGGCACTGAACTCATAATTCTGAGCTGCAAAGCAGCACAGCCATCTGTCTTCTTACTTCAATGTCTCTCTTTTCTTGAGCTCACTCTAGTGTTAATTAATGATCAACATGGAGTGAGGTAAATGATTATGTAGACCTTCTGGAAAAGATGGAACACTTGTGTGTCTTCCTAAAATCTCTGGATGAGATAAAGTAGACAAAGAATGGAATATCCAAGGATTTTCTCATAAAAAACCAACCAACCAACCAACCAAAACCAAACCAAACCAAACCAAACAAAAAAAAAGCTCTTCCTTATATCAAATCTAAATCCACACAATTTCCTTTTAATCTAAATTAATTGAAATTAATTTAAAATATCTGTCACAGTTGTTGCAGCCGTCTTAGAAAGAACATTTACAGTTTGGAACACAAGTGGTCATGACACTCAAAAGTACTGAAAAAAGTTACTAACTTTCCTGTAGCAAGAAAGAAGCAAACCTTACAGAATATTTATCAAAAAAAGAAAGCTATCAGAATTTCAATATAAGTCCCAAAAAGCAGCACGACCTCCCTCAGAAGTCTTCTGAGGCTATACTTTTTCAGTTCCTTAAGATTTCATGCTTTTTGATATAGGTGTTTATTTATTCCTTTGGAATTTCAGTTAGCCCAGTTGTAGTTTAAAAATGCAGTTTGAACGACTTTGGTATATATTTTTTATTCTCCTAAATACAAATAGGCAAATTCTTTGCCCCTTATTTTTGCATTATGATACAAATGTTAATATACTGTTGAAAACAGAGTTGAGAAATTCGTGCAAGCTTCCATCAGTACTTAGAACCTAAATAGCTATAGAGCTTCTTCCTTTTCTATGCCTGACTATTATGACACATATCTATAAGAATACAGGGACTCAAGGTTTCCTTAAATTGGAAACTTAAAATTCACTATATTGAAATTCCATTTTATCAAATAGAGGTTTCTGAATGGAGAAAAAGTTTCCTCTGTAGCAATTAAACCTCACTACTAATTGCTGGCCTTTCTATATGTCTATTCTATGTGGAGTAATTGATTGATACCACATCTGCCTTTAGGGATTCCATTTGTACAATGAAATTCATTAATATTTTCTGCCATTGGCTGTTCTGGTATTGACTAAACCTGATAGGCTAACCTAACCTGACAGGCTTTTTTATTGCATAATTTTTTTCCCCATTGACTTCAGATGATAGAAATTTTCCCAGAAATGACAGAAGAAACAAATAACTCCTGAAAATACTGGATGCAGAAACTGCTTACATAGAGTTTGCTTATGAGGAAGTCCATAGAGTGGATGCTTAGGCAATGAGGTATAAACATAACACAGAATTAAAAAAAAAAAAATTAACAAGCTCTAATTGCATTATTGTTAAGATGTAGAGTATGACAGATAGATTTGCTGGCATAATTTGCTGAAAGCAATAGCAAGAAGGCCAAGAACATAGTTAGTTCTTAAAAAATTGAGTAATTGAACAGTTTCAAAGCCATAAAGAAAGTGATTTATAAAGCTCCTAAACTATTGTTATATAACAACTGAGAAGGTTAAAATCAAGTAGCATGATTCATGTAATTGCTAATATTACACCTGAGCAATTTAAGAACATTTGTGAGAGAAAGGAAAAATAACCATACATTATGCATTGTTCTTCTCCTCGTACACACACACATTTCCTTTGCCTCAGTTCCTACAGAGCTCCTGTTTGTAAAAACTATGCATGGAGAGCTTACACTTACTCATAAAATGATCATTTTGTGATTCACTTAACCATTCAATATTGTGGCCACACTGCGGCCATGAGGGGTAATTTCAATGAAAGATGAGTTAGGCATTCTGCACTGAACCAGGTTTCACCCGTGCAAAGGTCAGTTTCTTGGGGCAGCAGTGTAGGGACATTAATCATCCTTCCTCTTGAATAGTGGCCTTATTCTCAGTTGACAGACTGCTATTCTGTGGACTCTAGGACTTAAACGCTGGCAGAAAGTCAAAAGACAGAATTCAGCTGCCTTAATCCAAGTGCTTCATGTATTAATATATTTCCCAGAAGGCTGCAAGATGAAAAACAAAGGGAAAAAGTCCACACAATAAGGGTTCTTATCACCAAAATTGAAGTGATACAAACATGCCAGCTTTTCTCTATGAAAGGGCAAAATTAGAGACATGCAACTTACTAATTAAAAAAAGTGTTGCTATTGTCATGAGGATATAAGAACTGTAAGAGAGGAGAGATTTACAAAAAGCAGTAATTTTTTATTAATTTTATCTCTGAATATTTTTCCCCAAATTCTCTTTTTCATAGTAGAATACTCTGCATTCCTTTCCTAAGCTTTTCTCAGGAACATTTATATGCATATGATAATGTATTTTTAAATGAAGTCTGACATATCTGAATAGTCAGAAAGACAAAGTGCATCTGTCAGAAAAGGGGCGTATCTGCTTTGCTATGCCAAAAAAGTGCAAGATCATTGAAATGGGCAGTAGCGAAACCAGGTTTTGCACTCTCTTAAATGCAGTAATTGCAATCAATAGACAGAGTCTGCTCAATGGGAATGTAGAAAAAATTCTCCTTTTTCTCTCCATACAATTTCTGTGGCACTATAATGAACATCTTCAGCTTGCCTTCCATAGAAGAATTTTTTAATGTGATCAAAAACCTGATGATCACAATTTCCTCCTACTGGAAAATTCAGGAGAGGATTTTAACTGGTACCTAGTGCAGAAAGAACCTCTAATGTATACTTACAGGTTCTGTTACTCCCCACCCCCAAATTCCGTGAAAGGGTTTTACTGCACTAGAATCTGTGCTTCTTTGTAACTAGTCTTTATAAATGTTATTAAAAATAATAAGTAGCTCTTATCTATGAAAAAAAATTAATTAGCTCTGAACTAATTTAATTTTTAGTTATAGGGTCAAGATTTTTTTCTTTGGCAGAGAGAACAATGTAGAAATTTAGTTGCCCATGACAAAGTCATTGCAACTGTTTGTGGAGGATCCTCATGAAAAAATAATTGGTAAGAGCACCAACAAAATCAAACTTACGTGACTAGAACACTCATTGTAAACCTCAAAAATAACCAATCTTAAATTATAAAACATGAATCACATTGCTCACTTTGGCTTGTTTTCTTCCTGCATGAATGAAAAACTTAAACATTGTGTTTTGGACTGAATATATTTGACTTGAAAAAAAAAAAACCTAGAAATATTTAGGCAAGAGTGCACAGAAAAGACTCACTGTTCAAAGAATAAACTAACATCTAACACAATCTTTTGCTTTTGCTATAGTAAAAGTATATTTCCTTATCTCAACCTACAAGTTGTTTTCAATCTTCTTTTGTCTCCCCTGTCCAGCTGAGGAGGAGAAATGATAGAGGAGCTTGGTGGGCACGTGGCATCCATCCAAGGTCAGCCCACCCCACAAGGACAGATCCCTGGCTCAGCTGTGCTAGTGAAGCCTTTAGTTACATATTAGAAAGCTGCACCCTTACAAATGTTGAAAAGAAAAAGGACCTTGCTATTGGGGGAAGGCATTCTATTGTGTAGGGGCCACAAAATTTGGCCTTGTTTAGAATTGTGTAACAACATGTAAAAACTACCCAAAAATAATAGCATAGGCCAGACTGTCTTTACACATATAGAAACCTGCAAAAAAATCTATTAGTTGGGCAATCATGTTCATTCAAAACTGGGCACACACTGTTATCACATACACTTGTAATAATGAGCTTGTAATTTAAAAAGGGAAATATTCCTGCATTGTTTGGATCTGGCCGAGCCACCTATTGCTTGTGATTGTTGTGCTATCCTGCTCATGTTGTGTGGTTGCAACCTTGACACGAGAAGGCAAAAAGAGCAGCTGTACAAGTATGAAAAGCCAAATTCCACTGATGCTGAGAAAGAGGAGAGTTGAACCAAAAGCACATTTATTCAGTGTGAGCATCTTATCACTGCATGTTAGAGTGATTACATTTCTTAGCTAACTTCTGAAACCTAATTAATATTTTAAGCACTATATATATTTTTATATTGGACAATATCAGCTCTGTAGAAGGATTACTTGCAAACTCCTCTAGGGATATCCAGTAAATATTTCTTCAGTCTTCAGACATTTTTATTGAGCATTCAAAGTCTATTGAATAAAGATCATCACATTCTATTAATCTTTATAATTTGTGATATAACTGCTTATTTATTTGTCTTTTGAGAGAAATGACCTGAAACAAAAGGATAGCAAATAACTAATTTTGCAACATGCTGATTTTTTTCTATGTTGCTTTTACAGCTATTGTGTCATTTTTGTTTAGAATGAAATTTGAAAAATTTCTCTTAACTCTTCACCTGTACTTTAAAATTCTGTTTTTATGTTGAATAAAGTGCTTCAAAATGCTTTAAAGCCAAGAGTTTACACAAATTCAAAGTCTGGATCACATCATTGGTGATCTGGTCCAGAAGGAAAACTGCACAAAAAGATTATGGTACTCTATATCTAGGCTCCAGATCTCTTTTCACTTCTTCTTTAGGTCCTTTTCTTCCCTAAATATTTTTATTTTAATATGTTAAATATTAATGAGCAAATGAAATTTCAGGATTTCAGTGGCATTTAGTTTTATGTGGAGTTCTTGCTTGGGATGCACATCTGAATAATTAATAACTCTGGAAAGAGAGGCAAAACCAGTGATTTTAATGTGTCTAAACTGAAAACACTAATCTCTGAATTAAATAAGGAAAATAAATATTAGTACCCACACACCCAATAAACAGATTATTGATGTTACAGTCGCCAGAGACATAGCCAAAGGAAATTAAGCACATACAACTTCTCTGCAGTTACTTCATTCAGCTCATAGGAACAGCTTCATACAAAATATTTGTGAGTAGTTGTGTACAAGAGGAGACGAAATAATGAAGTTTTCCCACATATTACAAGAAAAGAAAAAATCTAAATGCACTAAATCAGTTGTCTGCAAATTTATGCTTTGACTTTTTTTCACTCAAAGCAGGAATCTTTTGTCTCAGATTTCCCTGACCAAACCATTAGTCTGTAATATTTTCGTTAACTGTAATGAAAATTATATCTCTGCTTCACCCAGGAAAGTTCATTGCAATATTATCCACATGACTTAAGTACTTGTATTGCCCAGGGATGTACTATAATGTAATATGGATAACAATAAAAGCAAAATTATACATTATTATCTCATTTGTCTTTTTATTTCCAAGAAGAAAGTATACTAGATAAAAAACCCTAAAACCTAAACCTCTGTGAAACATGTTGGAAGTCATCAACATGAGAAAACTCCTGGCATGAGGAAGGCTCTAGAAGAAATACACTGTGCCTCCAGTGAATGGTGCATGACCAGAACATAGGAAAAAAATTAGTCTTCCCTATTGTTAAGTTTGCTGTCACAGCTAAGAGCCATTTAAAGATACATAAACAAGAGCTGTGTCATGTCTAATGATATGGTTACTCATCGGGAGGAAAAAAAGGTATATTTCAGAGACCCACTCTCTATTGTATTGCTTTACATCAATGATCTTATATGCCATGGAAGAGAGAGAGGAGCATTTCTAATGTTAATGATTTTATGGATAATCATATATTAGTTCCTAAGATTCTTAACCTCACAATAATACCTTTGGAATAAAAGGTGCCTTTATATTAGTTCAGGCCTTAATGGAGCAACAATAATTTACAAAGAATCTTGCAAAACTTTACTACTCCAAATTGCCTACCTTTGGAGAATCTTAAGATCTTATTGCATGTCAAGTTTTACAATGTGAAAAAAAAAAAAGCTAGTTTCTTTAGGACTGGACTAATCTTGAAAAGTGTAATACTAATTATTTTTACTTATTCTGCTACTTATGATTATTTCTCATCTTATGAAACAAACTATCTATTTTTCTATCTTGCCAGATAATTTCTGTAAGTAATTTTCACTGTAGGCTGCTTGCAGAAAATATTCAGTAATTATATTTTGAAAATTATTCTGTTTCAGTTGAAGTAACAGATAACAGTTTCCACAGTGCAGAGAAGTGTTCCTTTCATACCGTGACTGGAATAACACAATGCAAATTTCATTTGTGAAAAATACTATAAGAACTTGAAAATAATATTTTGTTAACTGCGTATCAAGTTAACATATACATTATTTTCTCAACTTTTCCCCCATTAATGAATTAAAATAGTGCGATAGATGAACTTCAAAAGATAAATTTTAGCCATCATTGTTAAATTCTTCTTTGGGAATATATAAAGGATTATGTGGTGCTCAACCCTGGTAGCTGAAAAGTAACTAAGGAATACAAACAGGGAAATTTGGAAAAAATATTCAAAACATTATTTTGTACAACTTACTGAATATAAATATAGAAAACTCAATACAATCTCAAGCATATTAAGCCATGTGGGTTTCTCTTAGTATGTAAATGTAAATTTTAAAATCTTTTATCTATATTATTAATATTGACTGTAAACCATAGTAATTTCAATATTCTGCAAGTGTGAATCTTTTTTTCATAATTTTTAAGTTATTCGATCCAATGCCACCATCTTCACTGCGGCTGAGAACAGAGTTCTCAGGTGCTATTAAGATAATGAAGAACAATCTTTGCAATAGTCTGGAGAAATAAAAATTACAGATGAACTGTAGATTAATCACTTAATATGTTACCCAAGATATTCAGTCTTTTACTCATGCTTGAGAAGAAATGGTGAAAAAGAAACATCAACAACAAATAAAATTTAAAAAAAAAAATCCAAAGGAAATGCCTCACGGTACTTAAATATTTTTTTGACTTTGGGGAGACTTCAAACAGAAGACAAAGACATAGAAGTATGTCATGTTTAAAGCTAAAATGAAATGGAAAGATGCATGAATCTGATGCGGTCATAGAAAATGAGATATGAAATGCAAAATGGCTCTCCAAATTTAAATTCCATGACTCACAATACTCTAGTCACAATAAGTTTTACTTGTTGTTTGTTGAGGTGTGACAAATGAGCAAAGGGAGAGACATTCAAACGAAATGAAGCTACATTTCTTTGAAACATCACAGTCTCTTTGCCTCAGGTCTGGGCAACCAGCTAAGCTGAGGATAACAAGAAAACTGTGTCTGAACAAGGAGTGGGTGGAATGCCTGGGAGGAGCCGGTGTACAAACTAGCACTTGTTTCTCCTCCTCCTCCTCCCTGAGCACAAAGGTGCTGCTAGCTCATCAAACCCTGCCTTGCCCTTAGTCATCCAGCAGAACTTCCAGCCCCTGGCATCCTTTTGATAAATGGGAAGCAGGTGGTATCTCAAGGATGGCTATTAATCTCTTCACAAGATGAAAGCAAATGGAGGAGCTGAGCAATGCTTTGTAATTATTGATTCATGCATACCCTTCCAGAGGATAAAAGAAGTATCAGCTCTTCCTACTCTGATGATAGATTAGTTTGAATTGATACATTATCACTCAGAAATTAATAACCTTGTTGTAGGAAAGTTTCATCAAACCAGCTTGTTCAAACCTGCTTGTTTAGAAACACTTGGAAATATGAATCCAGCTACTTTCTGCTAGGCTGTAGTTGTAGATTGATACACTGGATAGCAAAACACCAGTTTTGGGATCCTGGCTGTACTAACTGTAGTGTCATTTATTTATTTATTTGTTCACTTTTTTCTTATGCCTGATTTTCATTTCAGAAAGTTATAACATTCTAAAGACAATAAGAACCATTTTAAGCTGCCTATGTTCTTAAAACATTATTATTACAGTTTTGTGCTTTTAAACATATGCTGAAAACATTATAACAAAAGTTCTAAGATCATACCTGTAGTTGCCACAGCTCACCATTTGTGGATACTGGAAGAATGAGAGGAATAATGAAATTGAATGATCTACAAGCTCACAGAAAATAAAGTTTTTCCTAACTACTTAGTTTTATAGCCTGTTTTTTACCACACACTAAATATTACAATTTCTTTCTAAGAGGTTCAAGTGAACCCTGAGAAGACAGATTGACAAATCAAATTTGGGAAGAGATACCTCATGGAAGGTTTTGCCACTTTCATTATTTTTGTTTGTCATCATGGGTATAAACTCAAAGTTTTCCAAATTTAGAAGAAAAAAACCATCACAGCTGCAATCACTTTTAACAACTGGATAATAAACCATTGATTTAAGCACTATGAAGTTGAACTTCTGCTTTGTATATGCCACACATGAAAACTATAGTGAAAAATTATGCAACTGGGAGGTGTTATAGTAGCATGTATTGAATTATGGTGGGATCCAAGGTCTGGTAGTTCTCTGTTTGCAGTGATCACTTTTTCCTCAGGTCTACACATGACATGAAAGGAGAAGGGAGGGAGAGTGTAGGTATTCAAGTTCAATTGCTCTGGTGTAGCAAATATGGTTTCAGGTTCCAAATTATGCAGGGATGCTCAATTTTAACATCCATATAAATACCAAAATGGAAGGTTTCGGACCTTCATTCCTATATTCATAATTAAATAAGAAGCAATGGGTTACCTTAATTGCTAGGGTTTAGAGTAGAGGAATACTTTGATGAAGGTACTCTCCACAGCCTAATCTACTCTCTTCTGCAATTTATGAAGGGCTTAATGCACAAACTGGTTCCAGATTTAGTACCTGGTGTGTCTCATATGCAGACAGTACTGCAGAGCTGACCTGTGTATCTGTCTGGCAGATATTTCATGGGCAACAATCTTATCCTTACTGTATAAATATAGAGAAGCAGTAGTAATAGAATCAATGAGGGAAGCCTATGACTGTGATCTTTAAGAACTCTGATTTAATGAAAGCACAACTACTACAAGACCCTTTAGCATCCTTTATATTTTACTTCTCTTGTCCATTGCTTACTGGAAGAGACTTTCTGCTTTCTTAACATATCCTTCCTTCATTTTGTGCTCCTGAATTTATCTCCCCAAGAAGTCTTTCTAAAGGCTTATTCAGTGAGCTTTATGTGAGACTCTATTAAATGCTATAAGTTATTTTTCTTTAGAAACATGTTGATTTACTCTTTATTCCTTTATGAGTCTTTCTTGCATTTTGTTATACTCAAAGTAAACTATAGACATAAAATATTTTAAGCTTTGTTAAGTCAAGGCAAGCACCCACATTCAAGATCAATAATGTTACAAGGTGACAGTAAATGTAAAACACTCAAAGCCTTGTAAATATTTTAAATCTGTTTCTGAAGATTTGCAAATGTTTGATGCAAATTCTGTAAGTAGTGAAAGGCCATCAGAAAGAGAACTGGCGCTGTCATCATTAAGTAAGATGACTGCAGTCTTTGTGAAAGTGCTGAAATAGTTCAGTGTCTCAGATATGAATTTCTTTGTGTTCTCCTTCCTTTGGAACTTCAGGCTCTTGATAAAGCAAAAAGGAACCGATCATCTTGTGCTTAGACAAAACAAAGGAGTAAGGGAAAGAAGTGATAGCACTGAAGGAAAGCTTGGGAGATGGTAATATGGAATGAAGAGTTGTGTTCCTATTAAAGGCTGACTAAAAGTGTCTTACAGTGGATGAAATGACCCCTATGCTAAAGAAAAACATGTCAAGATTAGATAAGAGAGGGGAAAAAACCTTTTGTAAGCAGGAGAAATTCAGCAAGGGTATTTCCAGGAAGAGACATCAGCACTGGGGATGCTTACAAAGACAAAATGTCGAAGGGAAAAGCACAGAGAAAACTCAGTGAAATCCTAGTGCTCCAGACAGTAAAGCAATCGCAAAGAAATCCTCAAGAAGTAGGGTGAGACAAGTTCTTTCCCAGGGATCAGCATGAAAGTACAGACCAGACTACTACCAGCTTTGTGAAAATGGAGAAGCTTTCCCGATCCATCTTAGATCCAGTATCCTTCATTGCTTTCATAAGATAACACTCTGCATTCTTATAGGATGAAATACAGGACAAGAGTGAACATCTTACAGCAGGTGCAGAGTCACTGATTTTATTCCCCCTTGCCTTTATTTGTTTTGCTTGCTGTACCTAGAGGTTTCAGGTTAATTTTGTAAACCTCAAGAAATTATTCCCCTAAAATTGTAGCTCTAGATATGCCCCTAGGCATGTTTCTGTGTTATTTCTTTTCAGTCAAGTACTTTATTTTTGAGAATTTCACAGCTGATATTGGTTTGGTACAGAAGATACTGAAGAATTTTGTAACCATAGGAACTGAGTTAAAGACAAAACATCTGTCTTGACAAAAAAAAAAGGGTTTTTTTCGTTCTGGAAATTTTCATATCTACTCATCTCTGATTTTTTCTTCCAATGAACTGAAGACAGGGCGAGGGGAGGGCAGAAGCATGGAGCAAAATACAGATACTCTTTAAGTTAATTTCAACCTAACAAAAAAAAAAGAAGTACCAGAAGTCAATCCTGATTTACTATGATTTGTAAATTCAGTACTAAAAGACACACTTAGGACTTCATATATGACCTGATTCCTTATCATTTTTGTCATCTTTGCAAAGTCACCCTCCCAAAACTGTTGATTTTTAATTACTTTTTCTCTAGAATACATGTTAAAGAATTCTTTTGGTTTGGTTTGATTTATTTGTTGGGGTTTTTTTTAACTAATATTTTAAGAAATGATAATGGTAAGATTTTGCTCAAAACTCAATACTCTGCTACATATTGGCTGGTACAACACAGACAAAGGAACACCTTTCTCTTGAAATCTTATTTCCATTACTAAGCTGACCTTTAAACATATCATTTTGTTACGCAAATATCATCATATAAAATTAGCCACTGCTTTCTTGTTTTGTGCAAGCAAATCCTGATTATTTGCCTCTTCATAAAGCTGAGACACAGTTTAATAATTGATGCTTCTCTGCTTATCAGCTGTGGAAACCAAAACGGTGTTTTCTGCTATAAATCATACTCACTGCTGCATTTCATTTTATTGCATGGCAGTAGAACACCAACATAATTGCTGCAATCTGTTATTTACAGATATGTTGCAAGACACAGGTGGCAACTACTTTTTGTGTTGTAAGAGAAAAAGCCACCTCTCTCACACCCTAACACACCTTAAGTAATGTTGTAGAAATTATGCTGATGCTGAGATAGAATTCATTTATTCTCACTTACAGAAACCTTTGATTCTGTTATAGTGATTTATAAAGCTTTTTTCTTATAAATTCTCAATGGGAACTTGCTCAACCTGTATCAGTGCTAGAATGAAGGAATAATACAATAAAACCATAAGAGAAATTACTTTGTAAAATGTACATAATTCCATCTTTTTCTCATTTGCTGACGTTCTACATAGCCAATTTTCCTTGCTTAGAAAAGAAACTGTTAGGAATGTCTTTTTTGTTAGAAGTGCTACTGTAGGAAAATACAAGCATATGAAGGAAATCAATGGCAGACTTTTATTTCCAGTTTTATTAATAGTGAAATGCAATATAAGTTATTAATTCTTACTATACTACTCCATCCTATCTGTTTGAATTGCATGGTAACCAGTACCATTTGCCATAGATCTGTGATTAATTATAGGTAGGAGTGATTTCAGACTGAACTGGGAGACAAGATATTGAAGGCATTTCAGCTATTTCACACTTGGATTCAAACTGTTTAACTCATATGAATGTGTACTTATTTTATGGAAGTAGAAGTGTTGGAAATTGTTTTGAAGAATTCTGAAGGTAAAAATATCTAGATCTGGTGAAAGACCAAAGACATCACTGTGTGAATAATTCACAACATAACCATAATATGCGATACTTTCCTTGAGTTTTTTTAAAATGACGACTGTTTTGAACAAATTGATGGCATTATGTCATCAGCCATCTTCATTATTTTTCTGACTCATATGAATTTATTACAGGAGGAGTTTGATTCAATCAAAATTTGATTCAATTTTCCTGTAATAAAATAATTTTTCTAAAAAGAATGAGGCAAATGTTTTAAATTTTTAAATGGTTCACTCCACATAGGAACATTATTAGCTGGTAAAAGCACTCCTTATGGTAAAATTGAGGCTGAAAATAAAAAGTGAATATCAAATACACATTTCCTGAGATCTATTAAATAACAGAACAATCTCACTAGGGAAATGCCATGAGTTGTTTCACTTGGCAGATTTTAAGTGGCTTGGAAAAACCACTGTAATATTTTCTTTCATTAAAAGAAAGCACTAAGTACTTTACACTGTTATTTTCATCTCCAGTTTTTGCTTTTATACTGTTCTACTTTATTAATTTCATTTACTGTGGTTGATCTATATAAAGAAGTGTGTGGGTTCCATTTACAAAGTACTTCTGTAACAGAAACCTGCATAGCAGGAC
>NW_008239553.1:3315285-3322732 GCF_000691975.1 Corvus brachyrhynchos | reverse complement strand
ATTTCTGTGGAGAGAAATTGAAACAGAGTTAATCAAACCAGAAGAACCTCCTTCGCACAAGAAAGCCGCGAGCTTGTTGGCTTTGTGACGCAGTGAGAACACAAAAAGTGTTCTCTGCTCCTGCTGAGGCTCCTGATGCTGCCTCTCCTGGTGCCAAACCGGCTGCTATCACCTCGTCGTCTGCTGTTGGTGCTGTTCCATGCTTTTGTATGAAGGGCCAAGGGTACACACTGTCCTGTGCCAAGAGAGGAATAAAGCACTTTGGGAAAGCAAACCCTGTAACTACTAGTGCAGGAGACCAATAAACCCTGCCAATTACTCATTGGCACCAAGGGCTGAGAAGAGGAATAATGACAGAAAAAAAAATGAAAACGCATTAAGGGCATAAGTTTGGAACAAGTTTCAAACTTGATGAGAGCCATGGGAAAATGTCAAATGTGTCACACCAGAGACTTTGAGCAGGATTACAGATAGAACTTTGGTATCAAGAGCAAATAAGTATTTAGTTGCAATTGCCATTGTTTAAATGACTTATAAAGGTTAAAGGAAAAAAGATTATGAAGTAGTAACATTTTTTAAATCCTTTATACATTTAGAGCCAATGCAAGGTGTGATGCTTTGCTCAGATATTCAATAATTTATTCAATAACTCAACACCTATTAAATTACATCACTGCAAATTGTAGTTTCAAACAAAACCTCATTGGTTCTGGAGGTATTTACTATAGATGTCCAGAAAATGGGCCAGTTATTTACAGTAAAAGCCAAGTTATCATCTGGGCCTGCAAAAAGTAGAGCCCAATTAGTGAAATCTGGTGTACTACTGGGGTGTAGACACCAAACTAGGACAACATGACTTTCATTTCATGGAGGTCACAAAACAGCCTGGCAATAGAGCAGCTATGTATTTGAGTTAAACTTATTACCTTCTTATGTAGTATTTGTTATATTGCATTGGTTAATCTCTGAAGTGTCTTTTTCCTTAAGCTTCTTTTCATTGGCACTCCATTGCAAATACGAATGAATAAAAGTACAATGCATTTTTAATATTTTTAATATATACATGAAATTGAATCATAACCAGCTATGATATTTGGCCAAAACACTTTGTGTGCAAATCTATATTAGGTATAACTCCAACCATTAGTGTTAAACAGGCATTTCAAGTTGGAATGCAGCTTTTATTACAGCAGGAAGTCAGGAATTAGTTAAGAGTTTGGACCCACAAATGACATAGCACCTTTACTATGTTACTAACTACTGACAATTCTGGTAGAGACTCTAAAGGGAAAAAAAATATTAGGTCAGTGGAACCTCCTGAATTAGCCAGACAACTGGTTTTAAATGTCTACTCTGAAAAGAAAAGCAGAGAGGAATTTTTTTAAAAATCTCATTATGTCTCATCCAAAAATCTGCAATTCCAGGTATATTTTGGCCGTTAACTAAACATTCACCTACAAGCCAAACAAAAGAATGTCATATTCTCAGTCAGAGGTATTCAGATGCTGTAACAGGGAGGTAGCAGCTCGAGTTCTCCTATCCAGGGACAGACATGGCTTCATCTCTTTCAGTGGCAGGATTTCAACTGATCATGATCAGTGGTAGTGATGGCAAACATTGCAGCCTCTGTAGAAAATACTAGTCAAAACTTGTTTAAAGAAACTCACCCTGTTAACTATAACCCTATGGAAAATGTACTGACTGTGACAGAGGAAACAAAGACATCACTTTTGCAAGTCCCATGAAGACTATATGTTGATTAGCTCCCCAGTCTGTTTCACAGAAGCCAGTATCTCCCCATAGCAAATTGATGTTTCCAGTGAAACAAGTACCAGATTTTCTTGGGTACTGAAATTAATTTGACACTACAATTTCTAGAATATTTCCTAAGTGTAAGTGGTATTGGCATTTCATGTTTACTTTTGTTTACTGTTTACTTTAGATTTTTGATCCCTTTAGGTATGTGCCATGTGTATATTCTATCATGTAGCATTTTGTGATGGAGAAAACTGCTGTCATGTCTTAGTTCAGACAATTCTGAATGTGCTCTTGATGCCTTGAGAGGCCACCTAAAAACAGAGACTAGACAAGAAAAAGGGAATAAAGGTAGGTATTTATTCGAAAGGCCTTCAAAGGTACCCCCTGGGATAGCCAGAGGCTACTGCCAAGATGGACCCCAAAATGGATGATGGGTCACAAGTTCTTCACACTTTTATAGGTTTGGTTCATTTGCATATCAGGGTTAATTCTCCAATTAAAGCTTCAGTTAATGATGTAGTTTCCCCAAGCTCACCCCCCTCTTAAGATATTGGTCTACACATTTTGGGCCTAGGACAGTCTGAGTGTCCTTGGAGAGCAGGCTTGGAGAGGCTTTGTTATGTTTACCTAGCACCAGAGAGCAGAAATTAACAGGCTACAAGAAACTTCAGAGTTACACACTAAGCAGTACAGGATTTGAAAAATATGAAAGCTAAAACCTAAGGCATCACTCTGACAACACTGGGACAGGTTTGGGCTGGCAAAACAGAGGCAGAAAAGAAAATGCAGTAACAATTGCAAATGTTTATGAAAAACCCCCTATCTTTGAGGTTGCTTTTATGGCAACCTCAGTTAATAAAATTTTACTGATGAAAATCAATTCATAAATAATATTACCAGCAAATTCAGATAGCAATACATGTTCTTCAAAATAAATGAAACTCTGCTCTAAATTAACCTTACCAAAAATTACTCCTAGTTAGATTCAGGTCTGTCGGGGTTTTCTCTTTACTGCCACCAAGGTAATTGAAAATAAATATTAGCCAATTTAACTAACATGACAGTGAAAAAATTATGGAAGTTAATGATTCAATGCTAATTTTCTTAAAAAGACTGTCACTGGTGATGTAGTTTAATTAGGAATTTTCTTCTTGAATCTTCCCTGCGCAAGGCAATCTTCTTATGTTCATTGAAAAAAAATAGAGAATAAAGTAACGGAGGTGTACTGTGATGCTTAAAATGGCCACTTGCTTTTCTGAAGCTTAATATGAATGTATAAAATAGCAGTCTGTGATCTCGTAAAATCTGTTTTCTCAATAGCACTCTGTTCTATTTTGTGAAGTGAGGACAAATAATTTTTATAGAGAGCAGCAAAACTACTTATGCCAGTAAGTTCCAAAGAGGGTGGAAAATACCCCAAACCAACAAACTGAACAAAGAACACTTCCCAAAAATTAATTATCCTTTCACCACTTCATCAAGGAAAAAAAAAATCAAAGGAAGTTCAGAAATATTTTTTAAATTAAGATTTGACTCATTATTATTAGCATTATTGAATATTTATTCAAGTAGGAATTTTTCATGAGTAACTTGTCAAGTTTCTCCTTCATGCTAATATTAAACAGTTCCAGAGGTACAACTTCTTTATTACAAAATTTGTGTAGCTTAAACTCAACAGTTTTTGAGATTTAAAATTTCAAAATACTGTTTTAAATCAGTTTAAAATTCGTTTTGGCCAGTGACAATAAACATTTGGCACAGTGGTAATTAAGAATTTTTCAAAATTAAATATTTATTCATTACAATATATCCTGATTTTGAAAATAATTGTGATTCATGTCCATGAAAGAACTGTAAGGTTTTTATGTCTTTATCTGTAGTCCGTAGTAGTACCAACCAAAACCTAAGTAAAAGTGGTCTCCCTTAAAGCATTTACTACAGTCAAAAATGTTGCTATAAAGCCAGAGTAAAGGGTGAATGTGGACTTAGATCTAAACATGCAAAGAAAACTTACTTTCACAAGAGTATATCAAAAGTCTATCAAACTTCACCTTTGGTTTACAGTTTTATCCAGATGAATCATATCATACCTTTGAGCATTTGAACCGAATGACAGAAACTGCCTTTCTGATCCTCCACTATGGCTATTGTACATTCTACTTTAAATATTCATTACATGCTTAGGGGCGTGTATTTGCTTCTCTTTATGCTTTTGGCAAGTTGAGGCCAAGGTCCACACCTTGGAAATGCTGCCAGCAGAAGAGCAGTGTAAATCTGAGACTTAATAAGATGCCAGCTCACTTGTAGATCTGTTTGCACACCCACGTGAGCCCGTGATGGTATCAGCCATCTGAATGCAGGCTTGAGAGAGAAGTCCTCATCAGCTCAACACTCACTTCTAAAGCACAGACTGTATTGAAGAGAGCTAGAGATCGATGGAGCCCTGTCAAAGTATCACTACCCTACTGAAATGCAAGATGTTTTTCTTTGTTTGATGTTCATGATGATTATGATGCCAGACTCAGTAGTCTGTGAAATATAATATCCTGTGGTTTTATCTCCTTGTTTGGTCTTCCACAAAATCAGATGGAAGCCATCACATTTCTTTAACTCAGCACAAAATAAAACACACAGCAAGACTAGGGGCATCTAAAGACCCAGCTCATGAGAGCAAATGTGACATAGTGAAGCACCAGTTGCTGAGCTGGACATAGCCAGACTATTCAGATGTCAGGTTCAGCCCTCTTATGTATAAATAAACGCAGTATATAAACATGGTCTTGGCATCTCAAAGTTTTGTTTGAACACAAGGAGTTTTTTGGTAGAATTGCAGGACAGATTTCAAACTCAAACAGAAGTAATGTCTATGAAAGTCAAAATATGGTCTCCACTTCATCCAATGCTACCTTTTCCTTTCCTTTTCAGCTTTTTCTTTTTCTTAATAATTTGTCATGCTGAAAATTGAGTCAATTAATTGGTTTGGTTTGTTGCTTACAGAAATATATGTACAGTTCTGTAATTTTGTTTGAATTTCAATTCAAATAAAATCCTTTAGATTAAGCAAACACTGATAATCAAATTTTAAATCTATTTTATAGGTAATGCAAAACCTGATCTTAATTCAAAGTTCTGCTATCTTGCCTTCATTGTTAAGGATATTTATTTTTAATGTAACAGAAACATTAAAAACATTCTACAACATATAAGATATATTGGGTGATACTGTGGACAGTGCTAGAATCCTATGCACTGCTTGAACTGTGTCTTTGAATTATGCATAATCCTCATGATCTCCAGCCTAAAATTACACTGGCTAGGATCTACTTAAACCCAAGTGTCTCATTTTGTTTTCCATAATCCACCAAATCATTCTAGTTCCAGCAACCTGAATAGTACCCACCAACTTCCCAAAAAAGCAGATTCAGATTCTCTTTCATATTTCAAATTCTTATGTGCATTTTAATATTTTAACACTATTTATGCTGGTTACTGTAGATATGAAAAGGGAATATCTGCACAGAGCATTAGTAGTTGCTTTAGCTGTGATGCCACTTTTCTCATAAAAGCATGATTGTAACCTCATCACTCATGCAGAGTATCTTTCTCCATAGAATGTCAGTCAGGAACTGAAATGTTGTCCACATTCATTATGATAGTTCTTGCAATAGAATTATACAGCAAAATTAGTTTTGCAAATTTAGTTTCCTGCAAGTTTGCATATATTGTGTATATCCAATTGTGCTTCTGTGCTGTTCTTATGGATTGCTTGTCAGAATCCACTAAAATGCATTTAACCTCCAGCTGCACCTGCTCTAACCTGCTCTAACCTGCTCTTGTATCACAGCTGTTTTCTCACTCTAACAACTGGAAACATCTACTCTCTCATACAGTAGACTATAGTCATCAGGAGTTATGTTTTTTAATAGTTATGTAAAAGACCTATTTAGAATCAGAACAGTATTTTTTTACTCATCACAGACCTGGTTTCTACATCTTCTGGTTTTGTGATTCCATCAACTTTAATATTTCATGCTATGTGATGGGTTTAAGACAAAAACATGGGAACCAGGGTTGTGACCTACAATTTTCTCTCGTGAATTTTCTGGAAATTTGCTACTATTGGCATGGAGATCAACACCAGCATATTGATTAAAAACTTTTGTGAAAAGAATGACAAGGGTGTGCACAGAATTGTATCCTATGTTCAGGACCATATATGCTGAATCTCTTCAGAGGGAGCATTTATTTGTCATCCAGTAGCTGGGATTTTTTTCTTTTTTTTTTTTCTTTTTTCAAAGAACTGAAGGTATACCATCAACAGAATATGAGTACAGAGTGACTAAAGTTTAATAGATTTAGTTTAGTAACTAAATATATTTAATAGATTTAATAGATTTTTTAGTAAAAATCTGTCGTCAGGAACTGTGAGATATAAAACTTTTCTACAAACGTTCTATAGTCATTTTCCTCAACTCCATAATAGATGATAATACTTGAAACATAGTATTACTGGTTTACAAACTATATAGCAAATTGTTGTCTTGCTGTTATGGCTGTTCTGTACTGCCTGCCTGATGGCTGTTGAATTTGATTTAAAGATGTTAATTTTGACCTTGGCATGAAAACATACTTAAAATGAGCACAATAGCACATGACCATACTCACATTAGTAAGACCATATGCTCACTAATGAAAAGCACTCTTCTTTAAATGAGAAAACTATAGGAAAGCTGTTTTTCATGAACACAAGGTGTCAAACTTTTTTCCCTTTACCTACAGCTGTCAGTTTCAATCTCTAGCTTTTTGAAGACCTAAGAACCAAGAAGAGTATATAGAGGCCCAAAATATGTTCAGCTCCAAGGAGAGTTCAGAGCTACAGTAGTGTAAGATTTTTATTTCCTATTTTCTAAAGGATTCCTCTTTTATTTCTGTAATAAATTCTGCCTTTAAAATACATGTGCTAGCTCTGGATGCATTACTCTAACCTTGCTTGTGTAGCTTAAAAACATTATTTACTCCAGAAAAGCTTTTTATTTTCAAAATAAAAGCTGAACCCATTGAACCTGATTGCTGTCTAAGGAAGACAGTCCTTCTGAAGAATTTAATATGGCTGAAAAATAGTTCTCCAGCCCCTCTTGATTTTTTTTCCAATTTCAACACAAGCTTTCCCCGAGTCAGAAATCATTCGAGTCATTATAATCTCTAATAAACACAAACATGTGCACACTCCCATAAAAATAAAAATCAATCTCAGCCTTCACTTTCTAATACTTTCTGAAATCCAATAGCTGCTTATTGAGTGCAGGTTCTTCAAGATCTAAGTGTCAGGTACTCACTGAAGAGGTGCCACTAAGGGTTAGCAGTCATTTGCCAATTGCAAGAAAGCACAAAGTGTGCAGTCCCAAAACCTGACAATCCGGTTTGTACTGTTTCACAGTGGCTGCTTAAAACTACTTTTTCTTTCAAAATCAAAATATTTTTTCCCTGGTATCTAGGCTTTTATCAACTGTAGACTTCACAGAGAAGAGAAAAGCTTTGGCTAATTGCAATGGAATTACTTCTGAAGTACTTCTGAATGGGAAATGGTTTCCATTCAAAAATCAGCTTTTGACATGTTATTTAGATACATATTACTAGCAATAAGAGAAATAATATTCCTACGTACAGAGGAGTAGCACTTCTGCAGCAT
>NW_008239553.1:3145718-3315229 GCF_000691975.1 Corvus brachyrhynchos | reverse complement strand
TCTTTTGGTTTCTAGAAGGCAAATATCTACAATTATTTTTTTGTGAATGACAGACTCAATCAATGCAAAGCAGTACTGGGTTTGCATGGCAAGGTTTTGGCAGCCAGGAGATGCAGGAATGGCTTCTGTGAGAAGCTGAAAGAAGCTCTCCCTATGTCTGACAGAGCCAATGCTAGCTGGCTCCAAGCCAGACCTGCTCCTGAGCCCATCATCGATGGTGGGACCTGCACTAGAGCAGCCTGTTCCTGCAGGACTGCACCCATGGAAAGGACCCAAGCTGGAGAAGTCCATGGAGGACTGTGTCTCATGGGATGAACTGCACTCTGAAGCAGGGGAAGGAGCTGTCCCCCTGAGGAGGAAGGAGTGGCAGAAATCATGTGTGAGGAACTGATTGCAATACCCATTCCCTGTGTCCCTGCACCACTTGAAGGGATGGGAGAGAGAATACCCATTCCCTGTGTCCCTGCACCACTTGAAGGGACGTGAGAGAGAATTAGAATAAAGTTAAGCCTGGAAAGTAGGGAGCAGTGGGGGGAAGGTGCTTTTAACATTTTGTTTTCATTATTATTTTTCTCATTATTCTGCTCTAATGTGATTTGCAATAAATTCAATTAATTTCCCTAATTTGAGTCAGTTTTGCCTGTGATGGTAATTGTTGAATAATCTCTGTCCTTAACTCATGGGCCTTTTGTTATATTTTCTCTCCCCTGTGCAGCTGAGGAGGGGAGGGAGGGAGTGGCCTTGGTGGGCACCTGGCATCCAGACAACATCAAACCACCAGAAGACCATACTAAAAAATATCAAAAATTCCCATTCCAATACAGCACAGGAAACATAGGGGTGTTTTGGCTACAGCCTGGAATGTTAAAACTAAACTGTGCTGGTTTATGCACAATCAGAAGTGCTGCTGCATGGGGATCTTTAGGCCTTGCAAGGAGGAACTGAGCTGGCTTAAGCACTTTTATGTCTGACTAAAGTGGCATCTTTTTTCTAAAAATTACATAACTCCTAATTTAATGTCCTCTTTTTTCTAAGTACTCAATGTGTCTAATTTCTTGTATATAGCAAGAACCTATATTATAGCTAAGAACTTAGCAATCATGATTTACCCTTGATTAGTTAGCAGAGAGGACAGTAAAATCCAGCAGCTCCTTTAATGCAAAATAATGTCCATTATGTTTTAGTTACCACAAAGTCACCATGCTATTTTGGCCCTAAAGAACCAACCATGAAGAAACACAATGACAAGAATTTACTCTTACTCATGTCTCAAGGTATTTTCATTGGCTTCATTTGAATGTCAGACCTCATTCTAAGCCATATTTGCACCTTGCCTGTGAACAAAGGCTTACTGAAATGGGTCAAGATTGAAGGTCTAAATCCAAATGCCTAAAAAAGATAAAGGGAAAGAGCCAAAAGATCTTTGTCTATTTAAACTAGTATTATGCTAAATACAATATAATTAAAACACACCAAAATGAAACGGGTAATCAATGAACCTCGAACTGATAGTTAGATCAGGTAAAAAATTACAGAGAGAATAATTGCTGTGAAAATGGAAACTTATACCATATTCTGAAACATGACTCATAAAAAACCCTTTTCTTAAAGGTCCTACTCCTAAATAATGTACCTCTTTCTTTCCAGAGTGAGAAACATCATCTTTCTGTGTAGTAATTTTGAGATTAATTCTGAGAAAAATATTTATGTTCCCAAACTTTATAGGCTTCAACCAAAATATGCAGATAGCACACATTCTAGAATAAGCAAGAGACAGAGTTGGTGTGGGGGAAAATCCATATTGAGGTAAACAAGATATGAGATACCTGTGAGATACTTGGAGTTCTGTGACCCAACAGTCCCAGTTTAAAGTCTTTGCTGGAGCCATCATGGGGCTGAGAAGGAGGCTTGCATTCTGAGATATTCACCACCAATAACCTTATTGTGTATTGCTAAATCATCCTGTGTAGCAAATGCATTTCTCCTTTGTCTCACATCAGTACCAGCACAGAGATCAACCTAACACTCAAATTCACCCCATTCATTGGATTGACCTAGATTTCATTGCACTCTGAACCCTTCCATTTTAGGTGACATTCCTTTTCCATGAGCTAAAATTACTTAGCCATAACTATGGAACAAGCATTAACCTTTTTGGCAGGTTAAGGTTCACACAGGGCAAGATGTGTTGATAATATTTTGAGCTGAATTATATGTATGTACCATACTGTAATCACTAACTGTGATTTGCCAGATGCTTAAAAATATTATGGTCCACACAACAAATATTACAGTTAGAAAAAGAAAGTGAAGCAGTGAAGGGAATTGCATTTTTGTCTACCCAAGGTAACAGAATCATCCCTCATTTGAGGTTTTCAATATGCTTTAAATGTATTTATTAAATAACTAATTGCACACCTTCTCTCTGTGCAAATAGCTGAGATTCAGCAGCTTGGGGCATGATCCTCAAATCCTAAGATAGCAATAAACTTCTTCTGGAACCCTCTGCCACACATAAAATTAACTAATTAACTAACAAAAAACTTACTTAACTACTTTCAGTGTTTTGTCTCTTAAAAGTAATAGATTCATCTCTCCTCATTCTTCTTACATATTTAATCCCTGAGGGGCAAATAAGATACAGAAGACAATCTTATCTATGACACAAAGATCCAATTAGTTTAACTCATGCAATGGATCCTGTTTTTTTCCCAAATGCACTCGAGCCAGTTGCAATCTAGTTCTTAAATGGGGTATTTCTAATACAGCAAGTTTTGAGTAAAAAATACTCATGGGATGAAAGGTTTCCAGGAACACACTGTAAATGCCTCTCAAGATTAGTCAGCAAGTTGATAATGTCAAATCTAACAGACCTGCACACCATTTCCTCTCTCTCAGTTATTAATGAAGAAATTAATTTAGAAGGTTTGTGCTGCTCAAAATGTTATCACCTGAAAAAATTTACAGTCACATCCTCATTAAAAGAAACTAATAGTCATGTGTCAATTTATTTTAATTAACAAGAAAAGCTCCTTGAGTATTATTTCTTGATAAATCAGTATATAAGCAAGCAGAAAAGAAACCCATACTGACACAGAGGAAAACTTCCAGTCTTGTAAAGAGGTTAGTGCTGTAAGAATTCATTAATTTAAAACATCTCAAGATTCAATAATAAAAACTACATGTACTTTTTATAGTTATAAGGCTCCATAAAATAAAAATTATATTAAACAAAATGAAAAGGTGCTTTAAAAATTTTGGCAGGAGGATTGACTTTTATGAGCATCTAGTTTGACTAGTGAAATTATTTGAGTGACATGAAGATTTTACTTCTCTTTTCATACAAGTTGAATAAAAATGGTTTGTCCCTAACAAAAAGACACAGCTGTGGTTTCTCTCCTAACCTCCTTCAGGTATACAAAGTATATGGTGAAAGAATGCAGTTGAAAGAATGAAGTTAAAAATTAAAGTTAACATTTACTATTCTGTTCAGTCTATAACTCTTATACCAACTTTGACATCTCTGAGAAGCAATAGATGTAGTTTTTATTTGGTTTATTTTTATTCTTATTGGGTTTTTGTTCCAATTCCATGATGGTAAAGATGTATAGGGAGGTAAAGGAAGGGGTTTTTTTTGTTTCTCCTTGAAAATGAGAAAGAAGAATGAAAAAATATATGCTTTTTTGGTTTTGTTTATTTGGTTTTGTTTTGTGGGGTTTTTTTGGGTTCTGGATTTTTTTAATAAAAAAGAAAAGTAGTGCTGGACTTGCCATTTGTATGTTTAAATCATCTGATGTATAATTTGAGTCTTTAGTGATGGCGCACTACTGACTTAATTTAGTCTCACTGGAATTAAAGTCATGTGAATTTATTTTCTTCTTTGACATCTGGCAGGCTAAAAGGATATTTCAGAAAAGTTCTCCATAGTTAAAATTTATGATTTCTTGTGAGAAAATCTAAATTTGAATTGATAGAACCATTTGAAAAAAATACGGAAGTGCTTCTAGTCTATAAAATAGCAGCAAAAATATTCTACCTGAAAGAACTTTTTTTTCCTGGCTTCCCAAGGGGAGTCAATATGATCTACAGTGTTCTACAGTGCCCAAAGCTTGTACATGGGTCTTGAAATCTTATATTTCAATGTAACTGGAGAAAATTTGTACACAATATACGTAAGAGAGAACATCAAAACTGCACATATTTATTTGCAGGACATGTGAATGTCTAAGTTTTATATATTGTTTAGACAATACAATAAGAAATGTGCTTTTACTTAGTCTTTGATCCATGCCCCAGCTGCTTAGCGCTTTTAGGCGTAAAAGGAACCTAAGCCGCCTTGAGAAGATATCTGAAAAATTTCACTTCAGAAGAATAATTTAGGGGTGAGAAAAAGCTTATATAATGACTTCCAACATATGTTATTTGGTGCTTATCAATGGAAAATCTGAGTTAGAGCTGTGAGGAGTCTTAAACAATAAAATTATAGGATAACAAATACTAGAGGAAAAAGGTTTTAACAGAAGAAGTTTTTCTCTCTGTACCAAAATGTTCCAGGAAGTGAAACGTTAGCTCTTAAAATGCAAGTACTCTAATTCCAACTCTTATCTTATACACAGAATGTCAAGTATGTGAAGGGAATGAGAAGGTGTCACAAAAAGGTTACAGTCTCCATCACACACCAGAGCCCCACTCCTACAGAAAACATTCTCAGGTGTAGTTTTGACCCAAACCAAGAGGCATCTCCTTAGTGGACAGAAGCACAGAAACACTTTTTTGTGCTCTTCTTACCTTGAGATAAGCTACTTACCAGGGTTTTTCTACGCCAATTGCTGTGCTGCTATGACTACAGTGCTTTTGATGTGATACCTGGTTTCTTTGAAGCTAAATTGGCACTCCACGCACAGTGCTGCAATTTACAGTATTGGGGGACCAATAAAATGGCTTAAAAGTAAGCCACTTTTCCTCTTCAGGTCTTCCAAAAAACTTGTCTTAGCTAATAACTGAGTCTGTTGTTTGTTAAAGTAAGCTCTAAGTAGATGTGGATTTTTTTTTTTTTTGCCTACCAAGGCTTTAGCTGTATCCTCTGAAATGTGCCTTGTGTTTCCTTCAGACAGAGAAAACTGCCATATTGCTACCTGCCTTCATTTGTTTCTGTTGTTATGGTGATGGTGACACATGCATAATGTATTCAAGGCTGGTGGAACTTCTGCAAAAGGTAACTAGGACCCTTCTCACTCTATCTGTAAGATGGCCAATATTGTTATTCTTCCAATTTGGTAAACTGTGACACAAAAAGAAAAATTGCTCATCTATGGTGATGATGAGAGACCTCTCCTGTTTCTGTTGAAATCATTGGGATAACACCTCCAGCTAGTGTACATCAGAGTAGTTCCTTTACAATCAGTGCAATTGATATATAATATCCAATGATTTAGTTCCCACCTGAAAACTTTTACTTTAGCAAGGGTGAGTACAATAAGAATATTTTTTCTGTTATATCAATGTTCAAATCTCGTAAAGACACCAAACTAATGTGTAATTTTTTTCCGTTTGTCCCTAAATCTGGAGTTTTTTGTTTGTCTGCATGGGAATTCTTCTATCACTGCTGCATTTCCAAGCAAAGGCATGCAGTTTTATAGTAGCAGGAGGCTTGTTTTCAGTAAGACAGACAAGATGCTTAAATGTAAACAGAGACTTTAGAAACACTGAAATGTAATTTTGAAGAAGATAGTTAGGTTAAAGTCCAACTCTTGCAAACAGCAACCTGATAAATTGGCTGTGATTCTCTTTAAGGCACTGCTGAGGAAATAGAGAATAGTAAGATCCATCTCATCTGCTGTGCACCACTATATTAGGCATGTCCTCTGTTAGGGAAGCGTCTGACACACTCCCTCTTATGAAAAGCTAAGAAAGAATCAAACAGCCTAAAAAGATCAGAAGAGAGGAAGTGTGGGAATAATTGCTGTGGATTTTTGTTGTTTTTTTAATACTTTGTTCCACATTATTGTGTCTGCTGGTCTAGAAAATGGTAATGAGGTAACTCAAGAGAAGAAAAAAGATATAATACTTCTCTTTTGCAATATAGAAAGAACTCTATTTTAGAATAACAATGTCATGCCTACTGTGGCAGAACATATTCATGATGTTCCTGAAGACTCAATCTAGGCTAAAGGACAGTACAAATTCCACGTCTTATCTGAAAAATTAATTATCTTCTGAAGAATGCCAGGTTTCCTAAAAAAATGTATTGATGTACTCTGTAGTCTTTCCAGCAGGGAGAAGCAGCAAACATCATTTGCTTCTAGTGTTTGAAATAATGAATCAATTACATATCATGAATTTGATAAAAATGGAGAAAAGTGCATCAAATATTTTCAATTCCTTTTCCTTTGGCATGCTCAGAGAATCAATAAATAGGATACAGAGCTGATAAATTACTTAAGCTAGAATAAAGGAAGCAATAACCACTGCTTTTATCCAGCTATGTTTTCAATATGATGGTTTTAATTTCTGACTAAGCTGCACTTTTACCCACATGAAATTATTCTTCTTCCTCTTTTATTGCTGTCATTTTTTAATATAGTTACATGTGTTAAAAATGAAAACAAATTAATAGAAAATATGTTCTATTAACAGAATTATTGCTATATAGTATTGCTCCCAGATGCACAAAGGGCATCTAGTCATGTCTTTTGTAGCCTTCATCAGGCTGAAATGGTAATAAACTGACAGCACACAGGCAGGAGAGATGAGCTACCACACTGGGGAACATGTGCTGCTAGAATAGATGCCAAGTCATGGACAACCATGAGTCACAATTTCCCTGTGTAATGACAGCAGTGTCACCACTAAACAGAATTTAGTTATTAATGTACTACAACTTTCCAGTTGCTAAACTATGGGTTGAGGATCTTCCAATATTTGTGATACTGCAGAAGAAAAATCCTGCAGAAATAGTGATATAAATAGACAGATTTACAATGGTGTGATTAGGATCGTGGTGTGGGTTGGAAGAGACCTGTAAAACCTAGTTCCAGCTGCCCTGGGCAGGAGTCCACCCTCTGTGTGCACTGGTGTAGAGGCACTTCAGCTGGGATCGACCTCTTCACCTCATGGGATGAGCCCTCTCTTAATTCCTTTGGGACAATTTACAGGTACTTCCCTGCTGATTCCTGGTTCCTGTCTGACACTCACAATAACATCCTCTTCCCTCACCAAATCTAGCTTAGAGTCCTGCTAATAAACCCCACCAGGTTGCTACCTAGAACAACCTGATCCCACATGGTCAGGCGTGGCCCATCTGATGTCAGCATGCCTGGTCTATCTAAGGTGTGTCCCAGATGACAGAATCCAAAGCCCTCAGTGTGGCACCCCCCACATAGCCAGTCATTTACTTGTTCTGTTCATCTCCTTCTTCCTGGGTCCCAGTTTCCAAGTGGGAGGATGTAAGAGAACACTGCCTGTGCCCCTGACAGAAGAGAACTCTAGCTGTGACTACACATACTTCTGTGCAGCATAACTCCAGAGCTAATCACAAATACCACCTTTAATCTCAGTGAAGGCATATTTGCCCTGGATTTTATGTTGCTACAAGTTATGCTATTGCTCTGCTGTTACCTGCATATTTTCTGAAATTTTGCAAAATTGGACTGTCTGAAGCAGAAGTGGTTCTATGTAAGCCTTGTTCTCATAATGGCAGGGGATTTCAGCTCATTCTTGTAAAAATGCTGTGTACTACATAGACTTATTCCCCTTTGAGATATTTTATTTCCACATGAGACAAGAATTCAATTTAGCACACCTTTTTCTAGGTGTACTCTATGAAAAACTGTCTTAAAGATTCACAAGGGGTTTCTTTAGTGATTGTCATGACAGGGAAGAAACATTTTTTTCCATAAAATGTTTAATAAAATCTAACTTTGCTCTATCAAGCTTTTATGTTAAGAATTTTAATTTTTAACAATAATAACATGAAACTCTTACCGAGAAAAATCTCCGTGAATATAGTGTGTTTTCATCTCAGAATCATTTCTTTCAAATTTTCATTTCAAAACAACTTTTGTTTCTAAATTAAATCTTACCCTAATATAACTCTAAAGGTAAAGTCTAGACACATCTAACCAGTGCATAAAAGAAATCATGAAAGAAATTTTTAAAATTACCAGAAAATACTGATCCTATGAATTTGTGTTTTTCCCATTCAGGTCTGTAGAAATTTTGAATTATAGTTCTAAGTGTCCTTCAGTTTTGACTTTAATAATGTCCTACATATGGAAATATTCCTACATGAAATATTTTATTCTTTTGTTCACATGTTTGCTCTAATGTAAGGTATTCTGATGTCTTCTTCCTTTTGCAAGGCTACTGGCAAACTATGTATTACAGCATGAGGAAAGGAATTTCTAAAGATGTCTCTTACTAAATATTTGCAGCATAATACTGATTCTGAGATATCAGAGAACAAGTGGTTGTTTAGGAGCATGACAAGGTGTCTAAGGTAAATATTATCTGTAACTTTCATTTTTCTTCTAAACTGTATAGATACAAATATTCAAAGAATAATATATGTATTAACCATGTCAATTGAAGTTTAGGCTCCTAAACATTTCAGAGATTTGTTAATACTTTGTTACAGAACTAAAAATATGAATTTGTTTTGCTCACTTCCAATCAGAAATATATAACTGGACTCAGTGCATTTAAGATAGTTGTTCACTAATCACCCACGTACAACCAGCATGACAGAACCTCTGCACAGCCTGAAATTTGCATTAATTTTAAAAGCACTCAGGATGTTTTTCTGCTATTGCAACACAAGGAACAGTAAAGAGTGATGCCGTTTGAAAAAATACAATTCAGTAAAGTTGAAGAAATTTGTTTCAGCTGCTACTATAACATTTTAAGTGCTGATGATTCCTTGGTTCTGGAAGGAATCCTACCACCTGAAGCTGTAGGTGAACAGAATCTGAATTTCTCTGTTGAATTCTCTTGCAGATTTACATGGAATCTTCTGCATAATTTTGCAAGGCAAACCTACATGACAATGTTTATGTCATTAGACAAGGACTAGCAGAGTAGATTCAGAATGAAAGAAAAAAGCTAATTCTTTTCTTGCTTATGGTGGAATTTTCTGTACAAATTCCCTGTTTAATACTTCCCCATATTTTCTTTATATTCACTCTCTGACCTGAATTGCTTTCATTCTGCTGCTTTTCCTCTACTGTGTGCTTCTAATTGTGTATGGGAAAAATACACTAGCTTTTTTTCTCTAGCTAATATGCACAGAGGGTGGCAGTGTTCCTTTTCAAACAGCAGAATTATTATTTAGATTTTAAAGACAAATTCCATAATTGTTGCTTTATTATAGTGGAGTCCTATTGTCCTGGCTGCTCTTACTGATAGAAATTATTGTTTGCAATACCCCTGTATTGAATTTAAGAAAAGTGTGTGTTTCATAGCATAAAAGAATCCTGTGATAAAATAATTTTTAGTCAGAAAAAACACATCTGCCTCAGGTATACTGATAATCAGAAAAAAGGAACTGGCCAGTGTTTATCAAAAAAGATAAAAGCATTTTTTACCTTCCTTAGTAAAGTGGAGTGACCTATGATATACTAGAAAAATACAGAAAAAACCTTACTGTTCTCCCTTTACAAGTGTTGACACCTGAAGAAGTTGTAGAATATTTTCCAGGTTCATTAGAGAAGATTCAGGTCTGTAAGGTTTTTTTGGAAATTCTACAGTGAGTTGCTTACCCTAGAATTTAGGAATATAGATGATGTTACTAAATATTTTGTTCAAAAGAGTGAGCACAAGCCAGGAAGCAAGTCTGCAGAAAAACAAAAATAGACACAATGTACCAGACACCCAGGGTTAAGACTTAAAAATCGCAATAACGTTTCACTGAAATTGATGTTGACATTTAGATAAAGACATTTATAAATATGCTGTTAGAAGTGTGTTAAGCCTGCACAGATCAGCATTTTCTAATGTTCATATGTAAAAAAGCAATGAGCAGAGCTGAGCATGGTTGAATATTCCCTTTTTTTTTGGAAAAAAATTCATGTTCAACTACTTTTGGAGAAGCAGAGAGAAACCCACCCACCCCCAACCCCCAATATTACAGTTGTTTTATTCATTATTACTTGATTTAATATATGTGCAATGAGTAGAAATGTAACCTTTGATGGTGGCTCAGCCCACAGTACACAAATGCTGAAGGGCAAGCTCTGTCTTTAATTAAATTTGCCTAACATTAGCTGTAAAGTTTTCAGTTCCCAAACAATAATTGTTCAGCCTGAAATTTTCTCCTGACACTTTCCATTTTGGAAATTCTCCTTCAGGCTAGTGGGATTTTGAAAGAGGAGGAGGAGGAGAAAGAAAATGGGAGATATCCTCATTATGACACGCTCCTGTGCATCAAATAAAACAGGTATGTCATGAACCATTAGGTAGATACAGACACAGAGAAGGTTATAGGTATGAAAAATACAATAACCACAGAATGTTATTAATACAAACACCTGCTAATAAAATTACATGTAGAACTAGAAACCTCTTTAATCAGCATTTAATTCTTGGTCTTTTATTATTGATAGGTCTTCATCTTGGGAAGGGCATTAGTTCAAGGCTTTACATAAAAGTAACGTAGATCAATGGATGAGCCCTTGAGGAGAGGGACTAATTATTTTAATTAGAATATTCTAATTAGAAAGGTTTGAACTGATGATTAAAGAATCTTGCATGCCTGGAATTTTAACGCAGTTATTGTTGAGTAAACATGATAATATACGTAGAATATATGGTACCTTGGTTAAAGAGCTACGGTGCTCTTTTTTGGAATGCCTGAAAAAGTCACAGGAAAGACTTTGGGAAAGATGGTTTGAATTCTGCATGCCAGGTGTTGAGATTATACACTTTCACACAGAAGATCCAGGAATTGTATCCACTATTCTGTTTGTGTGCTACAGTTTATTAATAATACAATTTAATAGAAAACAATATAGTCTATATTAAAAGTGACAATCTAAAATCAAATTACCTCAGTCAAATACTCAACGAAGCACGTGGGTGATCTCATTTCACTCTATATTGAGGGAAATTATATTTGCAGAGTAGTCTCAGAAGTAAGATGCCAATAAACTTTATCTACTCTTAAAGACAAGATTAAATGGGAAGAGGGGGGAAGTGGAGATGTAATATAATTGAATATTTATCATTAAACATCTAAATTAATCTGATAACAACATAATAGTGCTCCAGTTTCTCATATTTTACTCATTGACACCAGCAATCTAAACTAAATAATTGGAAAGAGATTGTGTGGAAATTTAAACAAATAAAACACCACTTCTTGACACCAGGGTAAACACTGATAAGTTCACTTATGTTCTTTTCCCCTCCAGGTGCTATATATTTAATAGTTAGAGACACTAAAAAGAGGGTGTCAATTCAGTGAATATCCTGAACTTTATAAGTCTGAATATTTGGCCTCCTACTGCTTCCCCTGCTGCCCGCACGGCAGTCTGGCACTTTGCCCATCTGTGACAGTACCTAGGCAATCACAAAGCCATGCTAAGTGTGCACAGAGAATTTGAATTGCATGTTCTATAGCAACTTTCTTTTAAGGCATCTCTCAGGACAATAATAAGAAGGATGATAAGAAAACATGTAGAAAATAGTTTTCTGATCACTAAGTATTTTTAGGATATTAAGGGTTGCCTTATTTTTCTTGGGCTGCATCACTTTATTTTATACTCTGAACAGAATTTTTGCTGAAAAAATGTTTGATAGGATATAATTAAACAGAAATAGCTAATGGTGGTTAGGCTACTCACCTAAAATATAAGAAACCATGGTTCAAATATATGGGATTTGCAGATCTCCTTATTCCAGTGGATATTTTAAGCCCTGAGCATCTCTCTTCACATACTGCCACATTTTGAAATAGAGCCCGCAAATTTCTTTATGTATAACATCTACAGATATATATGGCATTCTTTCTTTGTCAGTATTTGCATCACTGAGATTTTCAAACCACAAAAACTGGATGCACCATCCCCTTGGCACCTGACTTTGAGATATTTATATGCATTAATTAGATCCCTCCTCAGTCTTCTCTAGATTAAACAGGCCCAGCTCTTGCAATCTATCCTCATAAGAGAGACACTTTAGTCCCTTAGTCACCTCTGTGGCCCTCCACTGGACTTTGTTTTTATTTAGCTAGAGCAAGGTACAAAACAGCTGGCAGAATCAGGGCCTTCACTTTGTAAATCTGTCAAAATGCCTATGCACCCGAGAGAGTAGTTTTAGATATACAGACTTTTGTCAATATAGATCAGAAGAATTCAATCAGCAGAAGAAATAAGTTGGATTTCTACAATATAATTTAGGGTGAGATAGGGGCATTGTCTTAGAAACAAAAAGAAAATAGTATGTTATTTTAAACAACAACAACCTAAAAAAACCCAGAAATGAGCAGGGAAAAACATCCACAGAAGGTCCCTAAAAAAACCCAGAATTATCATCATAGGCATACATTCATTCTTAAATTGGCATTTGGTGTCACAAGGAGAATTTATCTAGAGACAAAAGAATTCTATAGGCATAAAAATACTGGAAAATGAAGTCCCATAGGAGACAGAGTATCTCATCAGAAAGCAACAAGAATACACACAAAGCTTTGCATGTCATTATCCTGAACCACTGAGGACATCTACCAATTTAACAAGACAATATTAATGCAACTGCAGCACAAATGTGCATCTTATATGATGTTTTCAGAGCTTAAAACTGAAGAGAATTCTATATCTGCATCTTAAGTGCACCTTAAAATATATTCCCGTAAGAGCCTTGTCTCTTCATAGAGCTTAATCAAAAATTGTGTTCCAGTTAAGACCACTGAAATTTCAAGTTTAATCTCACATAAAATATGCACCCAGATTCTCCTCTACTTTAGGGAGAAAATCCTATTCATGAACTAGGATCTGAAGTATTTATTCCATTTATTCACAGCTTTCACTCAGCCAGTATGTCAGCTGCAGTTAAAGGATATAAAATCTTTCTGAATATGTTCATGTATTGGAGGAAAAATTAGTGGAATTGTACATAAAATGCAAAATGATTGGGCCCTGTTTCGGAGGGAGGACTGATTAAAAATGGAGAGGGACACAATAGGGAGGGGAAAGAAAGAATAAACTCAGCATATTTTATGTGGTTTTCATTATGATAACAGTAATTTTAGCTTGAATTTCTTTTCCCAGATATTTTAACTACTAGGTAATTACCTCAGAATTTTATGGATTTTGAACTGCAATTTCTCCCCATACACGTAATAATTTTCATGGAATGGTAGCTTTTATTCAAGCGAAGCATCCATTGAGAACTGACTTAATAAGTAGATATTTTGGCCTCCATTTTTTTTTATTTCCCTCCAAATGAATGTGGCAAATAAAATTCAATCAGAAAAAAAAAAAAAAAAAAAAAAAAAAAAAAAAAAAAAAAAAAAAAAAAAAAAAAAAAAAAAAAAAAGTAAGCAATTTCATAAGCAAAGTCATAAACTGGAAGAAGAACTTGGCATCATCTTTATGTCCTTAAAGTATCAGTCTGTCAGCTAGTATCTATCAGTTAACTGTTTCAGAACTGCTTGCATTTTTAAAAATAATACAAACATCACTTTTAAAAAAAATATTTGCATAGCAAGCGGGAGAGAAATGAATCCAAGAATAGAACAAATTATAGCACTTTGTATTAATAGAGCAATTATTTATTGCTCATTAAAAAGCTATTAGTAAAATATTGTTATTTATGATAAGCAATAAACAGCATGCTGCTAAGCAGTTGGCAATAGAAATTAGAAAGCAATAATATCTATTAGTTGGAAAGTTAATTTATCTAAAAATTGCTTTCTTCAAATGTTTAGCAGTATTTTTGTTTGTTTTTAGAGTAATGACAGTTAAAATATTTTTATTAATCTGATCTTTATGAAAATTACAGCATTTGCATGTACTCTGCTTCTGCTCATTACTCATGCCTTAGCTCTCCTGTATCTGTCACTTATAGATGCATGTTGTTTTAAACTCCTAAACAAGTGGGCCCTATGGGTTATTATCCCACATCCATCTAATCTTAGATGTGGGCCTCCAGCTAGTAATGCTGCAGAAGTGTTTTCTCTATTAGAAAATAAATCTTAATAAGTGAATTGTGTTAATGAATCATTTATACTTATGAGCGTTTTGAGAACGGCAAAAGTTTCCAAATTTTGGTTTACTTTTAAATATTCAACATTGAGCTTTGCAGCATTTTCCATTGGGACTGAGGAGATGACCTTTGCTATTTTTCTTTTTTTCTTTTTTTTTAATTTCTATTTTTTCTTTTTTTCCCCTTGTAGAATAAAAATTTTACTGCATAGTTTTCTTAGAACTTCCACATACATATGCATTGTAGTGTACAGGTTAAGGAACATAATCACAGAAGATTTAAATGTGTTAAACGGAATTGATTTAAAAACAGTCCAGCTGGTTAAATTATAACTTCATTTCGTCATTTCTTTTTATTAGGAGTAGATTTAAACATACAAATTAGCCAAGAATAGGACCTGCATGGAATTTTAAAAATAAAATAAAATATAAAGGCTGAAAAACCTTGTTAAGGTAAGTATTAAGATTTACCACCTACAATGATGCCTCCATCTTGCTTCTAACTGCAGTAGCTTTGACTTGGCTAATTATCTTAGTTCTAAACTCATATGTAATCATTAGCAAGATCATGAAGCCAGGCAATTGCTGTGTAAGTTCTTTAAGAAGGAAATTGCTAGTGATGGTTTTGACCTTTTTATAGTTGTTTGGCAGTTCAAGTGTGTGTAGGATGTAGCAGATTTTTAGGTTGTTTTCTTTCCTGCCCAAGAGAGTTGAACCTGCATCTCCTACCTCCCCTGAGAGGACCATTACAAACAACCTATATGCACCTCTCTTGTTGGAGCTGTTCACTTGCTAAAAAGGGAACCAAGATTAATTGGGCCCAGGGGAAGCACTAGACTGTAGCTTGGCTTTTCATGGAGAGCTATAAAAGTTAACTGTAAAAATCTCATTTGATTACCATAAATTCTAGAGTCTCAATTATGTGTTTGCATTAAATTGTTATTAGGTAAAACACATATAACCAGGAAGAGGACAAGAACCCTCAAAGGAGGGTCTCAAATTAGCTATGAACCTCAGCTCCCATGAGCACACTCTGAGTCCCAGGAAACCTGTAATCCTGACTGTCCTGTAGCACAGTTTAAACAGGAGGGATGGAAACCAGCATCATCTCACATCATTTAACTCACTGGGATGAAGTGTCTCATGAGAAAGACGAGCTTTGTTCTAAGCCATCTCAGACAAAAAAGGGAAGATAAACACATATTTTATACTTTCTGGGCAATTTTTATGACAATTTTCTTCAAAATCAAAGTATTACTACTTTATCTTCTCTTTAAGTTGTTTTAGAATCGAATGGATATATTCCAAACAATATGATAATGTAAGTGATTTAGGGGGGTTGACCTAACCTGCTTGGTGTCTTCTTGAAAGTCAAAAAATCCCACTTTCCAGAATAAAGGGAAAAATTATCAACTTTCTTGTCATCAGTATTAAATAACATATATTTATTCTTCATCTCATATTTAGAAGACAGTTTTCCTAAGAAGCAACGTCTCTAACAGGTGTTGTATTATAACACAAAATGGCTTCTTGAGGACACCAGATACAGAACTCCTGATTCACAGAAATCTGTGCAAATGCTTCTATGGATTTAGAAATCTTTTTTTCATGAGTGTTTTCAAACAATGCTTCATTCAAATTCAGAACTTCATCTTATGTTTTTGCATTTAGGTTGGACATACCTCCATCTACTCTGTGATAAGAAGATGAGAATATTTATTAACTTTGCAAAGTTGACATTTCAAAGCTCTAAATCTCATCTAAATGGCTTACTGGGAGACAAAGAAAAAGATGTGTTTTAGTATGTTCAGATTGTGATTTGTTTGCCATCATGTTCATGGCAATGAAATTTGTATTCTGCTTATAAATTTTGAAATAACCAGAAATAAAACTAAAATAATTCAAATAAATCTCAGCGTCTTTTAAAAATGGAGATACATAATCTGCCTCCCCTCCAGGTTCTAACTGTGCTACATGATACAATTTGGAAAGAAAGATCTGATCACTGATTCTTGGCTTCTGTTCTCACTATTGCTGGCTGCTGCAGAAAGAAGTGTTTTCAGCAGACAAAAATTGACAGAAATACATAAGCTCTGTTGGCAAGCAAGTTCACACTTGGCCTTTACCAGTTGGTGCATCAAGCTGATGGCTGGCCAAAAATACATTACAACAAAATAAAAATGTACTGATCTTAAAAAGATGAAAAAAAGTCCATCACACATGCCCCCCATCACACACACATATATACAAGAGAGACAGAGGTGCAAACTCAGGATTGGATGTCAGACAGAAAGGGAATAAAAGCAGTATGAAAATCAGTAATATCTTTCTCTAATCTTTGCACTCTACATTGTTGCTTCCACTCCAGTCAGAAACAGCTTTCCTCAGTCATTACCGAGCTCACTTGCTCCTCTCAAAGGACCTTGTTTTCTACATGACCTCAGGCATTAAGATTTTTTTATTTTTCCCTGGAATGCTATATGAAGCTACTGGGAGCTGCAGAAGATATATTAATCACAGCTGTTTCTTGTAGCCTGTGGAATGAAAAACTTTTTTGTTTATTTGTTTGTTTGAGACAAGCCATTCATTCAGAAGCTTTAGGGAAAAAAAAAAAGATTTGGCAGATCATGTTCGGCAGCAGCAGTATTATTACACAATTATTTAATTATGTAGGAAAATGGTTTCTTGACTTCTCTTCCTGGCTCTTGCTAGAGATGTCCAAAATTTGTAATTCAGCAAAAAGCCTAATTTTTTTGCCTTCATGGTACCTAAAATTTTATTTAAATAATTTTATCTGAATTTTTAGGCTGTTTTAAAGTTAGAATAATCGATGCCTTTTTGTTGAAAAAATGTCTGAGGTATTAGATATACATGTCTTAGATATATATTTTTAAAACTTTAAGGAAATCAGTATATATTCAACAGGTGTGAAGACAAAACTTCGAAAATCATTCAAATGCTGATCTCAAGCCATTCTAAGTGTGCTTCAACTCGCCTATTTCATAATCAGTTAATTTACTATTATGTATTATCTATTAACACACTATTATGCAGGTCTGCTAAGCAGTGCTAATGGACCCCAAGGTCAATTATCAAGTAAAATAGGCAATAGAAAGTCCATAACAAATGCACTGGTTATTCAGGATGTGGGTTAACTTAGGAGGATGAATTTTCATTTATTATCAAAACAGCACTCCCAAATGTTTTGAAATGTTAAAAGATCTCAAAGGCTACGCTCTTAATATTTTTCTAGAATAAGAGGATATTAAAGAACTGAAAAGGGTTCAAATCTAGTGAATCAGACTTTGCACAGATTAGGCTGCAGTTCTAGAAAAGGTGAAGAGAATTAATCTGACTTTAGAAATTTATGCCTTGTCATATTCACTGTAAACATCTCACATAGAAAAGGACTAAGTTAAACAAACATGGACTTCAATTATTGGTAACTGATGTTGGGCATGTGTAATAATTGGATTTATTTGGCTTCACACTTTAAAAGACTGGGTTTAGCACCAAGAAAAATAGTAAAATGGTGATAAGAAATATGCCTAAAACATTTTAAAGAAAGAGGAAAATACTTTTTTTCTCATCTCACATTATCATACTTTAAATGAGATTCAGTAAAGATGTTGAAGTTAAATAGAAAACAGCATCCAACATGAAACAACATCCCAGTTTTATAAGAAACTGTAAAGTAAAAAGTTTTTGTATTTGGAGAGAAAATAGTTAATACTGAAATTAAGCCTCAAGATATAATTGCTTTCAAAATAATTTTTATTCATTTTTCTGAAAACACAGCGGGACTAGTCATCATAAAGTAGTTCATTTGTATATGTGGTGCCAAGTATTTGGCTAAGCCAATTATTTGTTATTTTATACTATCTGAATGGTTTAAGAGGGAGTCAGCAGCCCTTTGTTTCCGTACATTGTGCCTTTGTGAATTCTGCACTGCTGACAAGAGACAGACACTCTTAAATCACCAACCATACCAGAGAAGGATAAGACCTCTTCTAGAGAGGCACTATAAAGATTTGGGGGTTTTCAAAACACTGTTTTCTTCAGATGAAAAACAAAAAAAATATTAGAACAATAATTAAGGAAATTAAAATCACTTATAAACTCAAATCAGCATCTCTAACACTGAAAAACTACAATCTTCTGACTTATACACATATACCTCCAAAACAGCTGATGTAGGTCATGATATATTTAGTTTTTCAGAAGAAAAAAAAAAGCCCAAAACCTTTCACAGTATAAAAAGAGATCAAATATATGAAAGTTAGTTGTATAAAGGACAGCTGTTTGCTTTGTCTCCCTTTATAATTAATGATGTGAAATGGGTAGTTCCAGAGGATAGCTCATTCCAAGTATTTAAGATCATTAGATATCTCTCCACTGAACATGGAGGAGGTATAAAAATTCAGCTTATTTTTGAACAATACACTTTTAAACCTGCAAATATTCAAGAGATGAATTATGCTCTGTAACACACATGAACAGGAAAGGTGAATTCCTACCCTGACATTTCAAAATCGGCTAGCACAATTTATTTTACAGAAAATATAATCATATTATTAAATGTTATTAATTTTCCCCAAAGCTTATGATGGCTCACAAGTAGTATAAATAAAAACAGAAATGATGATCTGAGAAAGACAACCACCAAATAGACACACAATAAGATGCTAATCTGATCTGTATAATTCTGTGAATAAGAACACTGGACTAGCAAATTTTTATGTCTTAGATTGTCACACTGCTTCCCTCTTCCTCTCTCCACCTACCCTGTTTCATGATGTTGTTGACTTATGCTATTTACATCCTTTAAAAGTGCAAGAAATAGAAGAAATGAGGTATGAGAGCACATCATCAAGCACCAGCGTTGTAAGAAGGTGATGTACCTTTGCCAGATATGGATGCAATTAGAGAAATATTTTGGTTTATGTAATCTAACAATTAGTGTGTTCGAAGAAGAATTTACAAAGATAGGGTTTAGGGAAGAATAACCATACACCATATAAGACTATAGAAGAGCACATGCAAGGTAATGTAGGTTTTGCTTTAAATAGTTGAAAGGTAAAATAAAAGCACCTTGGATCTCTTAGAAAAATTTCACCCTCAGAGAACATTAAAAAAACTGCAAATGAAACACTGCCTTGGGCACCATCATATTTCATTTTTATGAGGAATGAATGTATTTCCACATTCCTATTTTTAAGCCACGTTGTGATTTCCTGGCGTTTCTATTACATAGATGTTTGGAGAATTAGACTGGAAAGCTGCTGTACATGCAAAGACCAGTGTCTGACAGATGCCTACAGTGCACCTCCTCATAACAAAAACAAACCTGTGCTGAGCTCTGGTGAGACCCAAACTCTCCTGCTTCAGTGCTGAAAAACTGTTCCTAGCTCAAACACACACTCAGGATTGAAAGTTATCCCAGATGTAGCTCTGCCAGTCAGTGGGCAGGAGAGTGGGAGGCCTAAACTTTACCAGAGGGAGATGAATTTGATAACCCACAGATTGATTGTAGCAATAACTCTATTGATCAACTCCTGTCCTTGAAACCTCGGAGTAGCTTGAGGAACATTAGTACTTGTGATTCAAGGAAAAATGAAAATACCCAAAAGGTCAAATAGAAATGGAGATTGCCTGTCAGTCAGTAATTTCCAGCAGCATGAGAGATGTGAAGGTGACATTAGGATGGGGACACTATAATGCTCAGAAGCTACCCAGCCATTAGCATCTTTCATTACAGAAACTGCAGACATTTTTACCATTTCAGTTGTTTGAATGGAATAGACACTAGTGAAAATATTCACCTGGCAAATCTATTGCTCAGTCCACAGCATATGAGAATCAAGCACATTAAGTAAATACCTCCAAATATTCAGAAAAAATGTTTAAACTTAATTTAGTGTACATTCTGTAAGAACCAGAATAAAGAACTAAGAAGAAAATAATGGTCCACTTATTCACCTAAAGATGATATAAAGCTTTGGAATGCTCAGTTTATTCTAGTCTATATTATTGGTAGATCTTGGGAAGATTTGCATTATTATAATGTTAAATCTTTAATAGTCATGGTTATCCACAGGTTACTGAAAAAGTAGGAAAATGTAGAACTTTTTTCTTCTTAAATAGCATGTCTTTATCAGAGTCACATGGTACATCAGCAAACTTGAAATAGATTGCACCCAAGCACTTGCCTTACGGATGCCAGGTCCTTATCACCAACCATTTTATTCTTACAAATATTTTCCTTATTGGCCATACCACCTGCTGACAAGATTTTTAAATGTAGGGGATGGATTATTGTCAGAAATATGTTAACAGATTCTCTGGCTTCTATCAATGTTGCACTGAAGCTCCAGGTACCAAGTCTGGCTGAAGTCAGAAGAGGTTTCTGGGATGATGCCTGAGAAATACAGAATAGAACTTCTTGTTTATTGAGAGAATTAGCAAGGATCATGCTCTAAATTAGAGGATGTTGTCTCTCAGAGCCTTTCTGCAGATTGTCTTGGAAAGCTAAGCATAAAAAAACAGACTAATAAATGAAAGTTATGACACATTCGTATTTTCGGTCATGTAACAGAAATTTAAAAAATAAAAAAGTCATAATCACAAAACCTCTCATGGTAAAATTTGCTGAGAGAAACAATGATTCTGGAAAGGATTCACAGATGATAAATGAACTCTCAGTGCTATGCTGTGCCCAAAATAAAAAATTGTATCCTTGAATAAGCAAAATGGAGAACACTGAGTAAGATTAAAGGGAACATATAATCTCTCATTTGACATGTGTTGACTAGTACTGTAGCAATGTTGTTAATAAATCAGAGTGAATGTTGGTAATGTGAAGAGAACCTTACAATAAAAGAAGCTCAAGGAGCTACTGTAGCATCCTAAAAAGAACATAAATTTGGAAATGAAAACTAAGAGAAAGCTTCCTGATCTGGTAGGTATCAACCAGGTTATCTTTGTTCTACTTAAAGTAGATTGGTTAGTACAGACTAGATCAAAACACCCCTTGTTTAAAGTGCAAATTAGCTATTAGAAGAATTGGTTGTTGTTATGGTGGTCTAAAAGAAACTCCAGTTCAAACAGGAATCCATTCAGATTCATCAAAAGATGAACCAAAAGTAAACAAAAAATAAAGTGCATTACTTTGCATAGAGCACTGATTCCATTGATTAAAGCAACTGAAAATGAAACAAGTTCTAAAGCAATGCCTATCTTTATTTATATCTCAGCAAAAGCTCTATGTAATTGCCTGTTTTCCTGAGATGCCCATATTCTTGCTAACAGTAAACTGTATCATAGAATGATAGAATATCCTGAGTTGGAAGGGGCCCACAAGGATCAACTAAGTCCAGCTCCTGGCCCTGCAGAGGACATCCCCATGAATCACACCTTGTGCCTGTGTATCCATCTCTACCTCCAGCACTAATGACTGAAAAGGAAACAATCCTGGACTGTGCAAACGGAAGAAAGCTCTGCACCTCAGTTCTGTACCTGCTATATCTATCTAAGAAAGCCCCTTTTGGTTTACATATTTTTATCAATAAGAGCTTGCCAAAAAGCATGTTAGACAAACTAGAGAAAGATTTAATAGGAGAAGCAGTCAATGAAAAGTTGCAGCGTCCCATGGCACAAATATAATATGAATCTGGTGGATTTCTTTTCTACTACCTTTTGCAGCCCCTTTTTAGATGGTAGAAAAAAATGCTCTCAGAAAAGTAAGCTTTTATTTTTTTCTTCTGCCTCCAGGCACTCTAGAACACATTATTACACACATATCACAATTGTTCTCCAGCCTTGTCTATCTCTGTCTCTACAGGACTGTAGGCCTATTCAGAACGAGATCAGGTCCTATGAGCGCTACAGATTTTCATAGCACCATGTGCACAACTTTAAAGTTATCCAAACCCCACATATTTTCACCTTTCTGACTGATTTTACGATATTGACAACGTTTTACTCCCTTAATAATGGATACAGTATTGATCCTGACTAGAAGACTGTTGCAGGTTTAAGAGCTGGTGATCTACATAAAATCTAACCTGAGCTGCACATGCAGGGTGGCTTTCAGGCCTGTCATGTGCTGCACAAATGATTTGGCTGCAGAATAACCTCAGTCAGCTCGTTGTAAGAGAGGAGCCAGCAGGCAGCTCCCACCTGGTACCAGCCATGGCCTTACCTTTGTTTTGAAGGGCAACGAGAAGTTCTTGTAAGAACATCATTCAGGAATAGATTTCTTGTAAGGTAATTGTATAGTAGCTCACATAACCACAAGGGACAGCTTTTCTCCAAGCATGCACTTAGTGCAGCACACCCTGGGAAAATCCATCCAGGATTTGCCTGATGCTGCACAAATGGGAGATGCTTATGCTTTGGAAGAATGCAACATTTGCTCACTATCTTTATTATTCTTCTAATTATTTTTTTTTATTAAAGGAGTAATTTTATTAAAGCATTTGTTGCCAGGTCTCTCTTATTGAAATCTGGAGACAGCCCTATACCATCTCCCACTTCTCCTCACAGTGCCTCCCCCTCTGTACAGTACAGAAAAGCATCAGTGAAAGGGGAATTGTGGGTTATAGGCCTCTCCTCAAAGTGAGAATTACCAAAAGGCAATCTAACAGGTGAAAGAAATTAATTAAAAGAACCTTGGTGTTTCTTATTTTCCACTTAAAGTTTTTGCTGTTGAACATGTACACAGTGCCTACGGCGCAGCTGATTCTGAGGTGGGTAAGGGAATTCTTTTCTTTCACAATCTTAAAATGTTCCGTTGTCCTGTCCTACCCCCCATGCCCCCCCCCAAAAAAAGAATATAAATAAATATCTACTGCTAAGTTATCTAAAAAGGCCCCCCCCAAAACAGTGAGGCTAACTAAGCTCTAGAGAGACTACATGAATAGTAATGCTGCGAGACACCTCTGAGACATGGATTACCTTCATGCTTCTTTCAGTGGCATAATAATGTCATAACAGAAAGAAATTTCAGTGTCTTCTGTGCTTTCTCATATCCAGTGCTGGGTGGTTTGTGGGAGTAGTGTGAAGGGATTATTCACCTAATACTGGAAGGATGCACTCAAGGACACTAATGAGCTCTACAGTCTTTCAGGAATTTGTTTTTCCTGAAAAATTTAGACTGCAGATTTAAAACACCAGGCCCTAGCAGAAGAAATCCTTAAAACTGCACATGTAAATATATAACTCCTCCCACTGCAAAGTAGTGTAATTGTTTCATGCAACACACATTATCTCTAACATGCTATTATTATGTGCTCGAGTTAAAGCTGAAGAAAATAAGTAATCCTTTCTTTAAACAATATATTTGCCAAATTCAGCATCCTGTATTAAGAAACAAATGAACAAACAACCCTCCTTGCCCTGCAACTTTAACAGTTGTCTAGAGCACATTTCTACGTATTCCTCTGCCATATGGCACTACATCCTCACCTCCAAAACACATTTAATTATAGAAATGGTAAAGCAAAATATATGTAATGTTGTTCCTGATGTCCAACAGAAACAATTTCATTGTGATTATTAGAGTTCGTCTGCTTAGTGATCAGACATTTGTTAGCTTTATTCTGAATTATTCTTTTATTCATGAATGAGATTGGTTTGTTTCTATGCCAAATCCTTATAAGTTTTTTTTTTTTTAAGAACAGAGAGAAAAATATTTTGATCTTCACATCTATTTATTTTAGCAAAATCATGTCTCCTGGACTAATTTCTGTTAGAAATGTGTTAATGGATGTAAGTCCTTAATATTTGTATAATCTCCCAAAAAGGAAAAGTGTCAGCTGTTCCTAGGTATTATGACAATTGAAAAACTACATTAACTTTTTCTCCCCCAAGTGGAACTTTTGGGAAATAATTAGACTTTTGACATCATATAAAATAGTACCTTTGGGTTTCAAACATCATTCTTGCAGACTTGTATGTATATCTAACTTCTTCTGTATCTAGTCATCCTACTGAGTGGGTTAGATAACTTCAAAGAGGTTAAAGTATCTTTTGAAGTCCAATGGTGAGCAATGGGTATAAAGGAATTCTTGGTTTCCATGTACCTTTTTATTTTTGTTTAAATATATGACTCTTGGAAAAGAAACTTGAAGCATGTAAGTTAAGCCCATCACTTTTGAGCAGTCAAGAGTAAAAACACATTGATACGTAACACCACAAGCTTACAAAACAAAGAAACAGAAACACATCTGCTATTCACTAAGCCTGTTGGCATGTGCCAGTGAATTTGCAATCAGGCCTGGAAACAGCCAGGCTCATGAAGCCTACATTTTTAGGAGTATAGCAGTTGTCCTATAAATTATTCTGCATCTAGGTCTACATAAATAGCAAAGACAGATGCACAGCGCTAGTGCCAGTTCTACAAAACATTATTCCAGTCAGCAAGATGCTGCAATAAATAGGTTAATCATTTTTAATGTCTTTGATATTCATCATAGCAACATTAATCAAGATGAATTAATTTGGAGTTAATGTGACTTCACTATGAATTACCAATGGTATTTACTTGTAAACTCAGTTTTTGAGGACATATTCAATCTCTTTCATTCTCAAAACCAACCTTGCTTTCTACACTATTCCACATGAACTATGGACTTCCATGGTAGTGTTGATCCTGATGTGTTTTTTTCTCCCTTATCATTTTTTGGTTCTATTGATATCTGCCAGAATAATGGTCCATCTAGTGCTTCTCCTTTGAGTTTTTTTCCCAACAATGCTGGTAAATTTTTTTTGACCGAATTGACTAGCCCATGGCTGAAAAGCCACATGACTGATTTTGCCTGCAGAAAAATATTACTTTTTTTAACTGTCTCAAATACTATCAGATAAATAAAGCTCCTCATATATAATATGGAAGTAACTAGAAAAACTCTTTCATTTCAACTGATAGTTGTCTCTAAATATGAAATACAAGATCCTGAGTTTCATTAGTCATAGCTGTAATGAAATTAAATCATTAGAACATGGGAATTAACCACATCAAAAATAAAAGTTCTTTCAGAGCTACAATATAAAGTAGAAAATAGTTCAATGCCTTCTTAAGTACTGTCTATATTGATGACTGCAACTACTGGTCTAGTACAGAATAAAGAGCAAAAATTACATTAAGAAACCAAAAATCAAAGCCCAAAACTCTTAAGTTCCAGTTCAATACCTCCATAAATTAAACATTCTTTGTGGCTCTGGGTCAATGTTCACTATATTTCCTTAACAAAATATTAGGTTTAACAAAAACTTCCAATACATTTTTTTTAAAATCTTTTATAGTTAGAACATTTCATAATCCTGCCACAGTGGGCTCTTTTTGGAGGTTTCCAAATCTCACTCACAATGATAGTTTTAGCAGCAGACATCAGGTGTTACTGTATATACACATATATATGTGTGTGTGTGTAGCTATGTGCATGTTTTAAATTGTTTTCTTATCACATTTACCAGTTTGTACGTTTGAGGAACAGTTTTGTTTTCTAACTGCAATATTGTAGCATATAGATGTACCTGAAAAGGAGGCCTCACGTTTTGTCCCAGGTTTTGTAACTTGGTCCACTGAAGCCAAAAGTTCCATTTCAAATTGACCTTCAAGAAGAAAAATTATTTATGGCAAAATATTAAATACCTTTTATCTAATAAAAATGTAGTAAAAACTTCAAAATGAGGCTAAAGGATTGCTCGCAGACTGTGTATGTTGTATACCTGTAAAACAGATATTGATTTCTAGTGTTCTCATTGCCTTCCTCTAAAACCAGTTAAACATTAGGTAATTAAAATAAAAATTTGCATTAAATTCTAAATGAACAAACATGGAATTAACGAAAAAGTTGCTCTTATCAATCGTCTCTCTTGGAGTAATTCAATTCTTTTGATTTATGTCAAATTGTTGCCTAAACGAAATATCAAACCTTATTAATGGTAGAATTGAAAATAAAGAACAGAAAAGCTACAATAACACTTTGTAGAATTCACACTATTTTCTTGTCTCCTGAATATATTGTCCTCTTTCTTCATTTTTTTCCTTTAACTCACAAGTACAATAGAAGCAATAACTGAAATGGAAGCAGGGTAGGGACATCTTAGGAGGTACATCAAATCTGAAAATGCAAATACCATCACCTTTGGCTGTAGCATTCAATTCAGTTTCAGAATCACCGCTTTGCAGTTCTGACCAGAGGCCAAGACTCCAGTCACCAGGAAGCAAGAATATATTGAAGGAGCACATAGAGGCCCAGTGAGATTAGAAGAGTGGGAAGCAAAAAGCAGAGGAGAATTCATTTTCCAAGAGTTATCTGCAATTGCACACAGAACATATCAATATGAATATATTGTATGAACAAGCAGAAAACATTCACCGAGTTCACAGGGATCTCTCTGTTCAGTGTTCAAGCATTTTCTAATTCATAGATGGGTATAACCAGAGATGTCTCCTTTGGCACAACCAGGTCAGGTGATCTATCAAACAGCACATTCTAATGACTGCACCAAAGTTCTGCACACCTGTGAAGGTGCTACTGGAAGCAGAACACTGTTAAATATCCCAGGGAATACTAACTGATTCTTTTCTAGATATTTTAATATGTTATGGAATTAATTCATAAGCTAAAGGGAATCCTGCTATCATGGGGTCTTTTTTAAAGTCTAAAAGGAAATGAAAAAACCCAAACAAAAAAACCCCAAACAACGATCACCTTTCCTGTAATCAAACAGTATTTTTTTCTATTTGTACAATAAATGCAAGAACCATTGATTACTTATCAAAGAACAGGCTAATTTGTTGAGGACCGTGAAGAAAATCATTACAGGGCTTGAAATATTAGGAGAGTCCCCTTGAAAAGTACCCTTTAAAAACAGAGCAATTCAAGTGAGGTTTTATAGATTTTCAGTTTATCTGGTAGTTTGAGCAATAGGCTTTGAAAAGTCACTGCTATCACATGGAATATGATTTAATTTTATAAAACTATAACTAATACGTGCTTGTTCATTTCATGTTGCCCTTATATCTGCCTTCTAGATTTTTAACTGCCCTTTGTTATTTCTTGAACTCTGGTTTATGATGTCATATAAATTCTTAATTATTAATCTGTGGGGAATTATAGGACATAACTACTGTTAAGAGACATCTAGAGAATAAACACTTCAAAACTGAGTGGTTAAAAACATGAATTGAATTACCACTCATTACACAGATCAAAAAAACTAAGAATAAATTTCACAGTTTTGTCATTTAACTTCTATTAAAACTGCTTGCAACAAAGCTTTATCATACACATCTATACTCCACATACAAGTACAACCATATGTTTTTATTCAATTTAAATTTTATTTCTCATCCAAGTTTTAAGACTGTTTCTTTAAAGAACCCCGAACAAACAAAAGAACAGTAACAAAATCCCCAAAACCACCAACACCCCTCCACTAAAAAAAGAAGCCAAACAAAAATAAAACTAAGATGATCATAAAACCCCCCTGGTGATATTTTTCAATTGACATGTATGTATTTGTGTGTATTTCTTATAAAAGAAATACACAGTTCTGGCTTAGCAGAAGAACATGTGGTAAGTAATTAGAAGGATGAATTTACACTGTGAAATGAGCAAAAGAGATTGGTGTTTGCAATGTCCCATATTTAGAGCAGAGGGTGAATTTTAATCCCTTTGACTGTCAAGACCCACTATGTCCTCTGCTTAATAGTACTCAGCTTCACTTTCTTCCTGCCTCAAGAGAGAGAGAAAATAAATAAAAGGAAGGGGGGAGAAGAAATAAGGAAAATATATGAAAATGATTATTTTTACTTGTTTAATTTCTATTCTGCTCCAGTTATCAGCACAGCTATTTTCTGCTTCAAAATCTCAGTAACAAGAGGAATATTTCCACAAAGAGGGTGACAGTCAGAAAACAACAACTCTACCCATTGATATATTTGAGTGAGTGGCCTGGGTTATGGTGTTCATGTTGAACTAAAGCAGAGTTCAGTAATAATGCATGACAACCTGCTTGTCTCACAAACCTGTCATAGAACAGGAATATTTTCTTTCTCAGAACCCAGGCTCCCTAAATTTCGGACCTCCACTGTGATAAATGAACACGTACTGTATCTGAGACACAGATTTGCTCTTACACCAGAAAAAAAACCAAAACAAAACACAAAATACCCTAACAGTTTTAGGTCCCTCAGCTTGGGAATTTCTCACAGTGCGCTTCAGTTCCTCATATATCAATGAACTAGCAGAACAACTGCAAACTATCAACATCTAAATCTCTCAAAAATACCTAAGGCTGAAGCAGGTATTTTGTAACCATGACTGAGCACTTCACTGCTAGACAACTCCACAGTGAATTGGCTTAGGCTGTGTAAGCCAGAGTAAATCATAGAACTGTTTTGATTTACAATATGGGGGCAACCACATAGACTGTTCATAAAGGCACTTTTGTTTCTTTTCTGAAACTACATCTGAACTTCTTGGCTGCTCAAAGGCACAGTCTAAAGAACTGGCCTCAATTTTCATCAAGACAACTAATAAATAAACAAATTTAAATCCCCTAAAACAACAATAAAACTACAAATGAACAAAAAATTCATCACTCAAAACCAAGAAACCCATGAACCTATGCAAAATGTATTAAGCAGGAAACTGTTCTTAGTGAAGGTGTCCAATTTTCATGCTGTAATTTTTGAGGATGGCATGAGTTTGAAAGAGAAGGCAATGTTCTTCCTTTATTTGAGTTTCGTGATGTAAAGAAAAAAACCCCATAAATCTAAACATGATGTTCCTTTAGATAGACTGTCATTGCTAAATTCGTTCTTACTAAAGATCATTAGAGAATTTTATGCCCATAGAGAAAGTAAGACTTCCCTACAGAAATAATTAGAGGCTGATGTAGTCATTGTTTTGGTCTGTTAGTTTGTAGACTACATTTTGTACCTCAAAGTAAATAGCAGGTACAATTGGTTTTCAGTGGAATAAGAAAGGCCATCCCCCCTCAGGTATTGCATTTCCGATGATCCATGAAAAAGGTTTGTAATGAGCTGGCAATTGACATTGATTATCATTTAAAGGAAGTGAAAACGTACAAAATGTGCTGCAAAGTTTTCACTCTTAAGTGACACCACAACAGTGAGGAGCAGAATTTGTGCTTCCCTGAAAGAGAGGTATGAATTTCAAACACCACACATCCCTATTACTTTCTGTCCAGAGGCAGTGGTGCTGTGCAACAATTTGGGAAAGAAAAAGCTTTTTGTTCCTTCTTGTTTTAGAATTATGGTGAAAACACTACCTTGTATTCAGTGTCTGAGACGTCAGGATACAAATTCACAAGTAGACAGCAGTATTTCTGTGCTACATGTTGGCAGGATGCTGACAGCTGATTCCATTCTTCATTCTCAGTCATTCAGTCGTGTCTCTGTTACAGTAGCCCACACCTCACTGTCACACCGTTTGCTGACCCTGGAGATTGTTGACATTCTAAATACGGACTGACACCTGTTGTTTTCAGGACACTTGATGTTAAAAATTGATTAAAAGTTGTTTTGGGGTGATCAGACTTACTTTTTGCAATTTGAAGTTGAGCAGCTTCATCAGCCTGCTGTTACAGAATAGTGCCATCACTTCCATTGCGTGATTAGCTGCTCTGCCGTTCCTTGCGTCAGTAATACAGTGGAGAGCTGTGATGGTTTCTCCTTCATGCAGCTTTTACTCAGTATCAGCTTCCAGCCCCAGAAAGACGAGCTAAAGGAGAGTGCAGTTCAGTTGCCTGAGTTAGCATTTTCAAAAGCAGCATGACTTAAAAGCCATAAAATTCTCCATGCTCTGTATTTGAGATTCAAATCAAGAATTAGAAATAATAGGCAATACAGTGGGGTGGTGGGGTGCCATATCTGAATCTCATGAGGTAGGAAGGTACAATTAGATCCTAATAAGTGATAAAACCAGCTAATTTTGGAAAACAACACTCCTTCTGCAAGCTGTTACTATATTAAAATTGCATGTTAAGCTACAGCATGTAACTATGTTTTTCTATCTGGTTGAGTATTCTGCTGTCACCCAAAAAAAGTTGCCCTGGAAGCACCTCTGTGGAAGGGGATTTCACTGATAGGGGAAGTTACTTTGCATAATAGTGTATCACAGTTATGTTTAATGAATTACAGTCTCTCACTTGAAGGGCAGAGAGGGTGAGAGGTAACAAGGTTCAGCAGAGGAAACAATAACATAAAATGCAGTACATTTTAAATAAAATAGGATACCACAGAGAAACTGTGCCTTCTATCAGCAGAAGCATCAACAGGGCAAAAAGTTAACAAGGTGTACCAAGTAGGAGAAGAAGAATGCTGTATATTTAAGTCTCCTATTTTTCCCCTGTGCTGATCTTTTTCACTCTTGCATTGAATCATGAAGGGAACTATAAAACATGCAGGAGAAGAGCTCCTATTCGTTGACCCCTGAAGTATTTTGTTTCACATCGGCTCTCTGGTTTTATTTTTTTGTTTTTACAAGTGTAAAAGATGTTTGAGCTCAGTCACCAATAACCTCTTTACAAATGGTTACAAAAATAATACAGTAAACTGTATTCCTGGTTCAATACCTTATATTGCTTTTTGTCAAGTTTGTGCTTCAGAAATAGGACATTAATGATGTTGCTCAAAATTAGGATGTCAGGGGAAAACACTGATGCACACAGAGCAAAAATTGTGTATGAAATAGTCTAACATTTTCTTTTCCAACATTTTCTTTTTCTTTCCTTTTTTATTTTTAATCAGTGAAACATCAGAGCTTCTGTGCAGTACCTCTATGGGTGTAGAGAAAGAAGTCATGCATTTTAATGATTTAGGCCCTTAACCATATGTGTAAGGCACTTAACTAAATCAAAGAGGTTTCATTTAGAAATTATTTCTAGAAAGAAAAAGCACGTCTGTAATTATCATTTCATTATTAATAGAAGCCATTACAATTTCAATTTTTACTAATTTCAGTGGTGATTTTCAGCTAAAAGATCAATTCCAAGCATTTTGCGGTTTATGCCAGCTGCCAGCACTGTTTTTGTGCTCCTCTCTGGAGCAGCCAACCCCTCGGAGAGGTGCGGGACGCCTGGCCCCACCTCCGCAATCACCACCATCAGCTCCTTTGACTGCAACGCAGGTCAGCACACGTATTGATTACAGGGCAAGTGCTTGTGCTAAACTGAATCCCACAGGAGTATCATCAGCGATGCTCAAACCACCTTTACATGGCATTGAGAGTCCTCTCAGGTTAATAAAGTAGAAGAATGGACAGTTTCTGACTCCAACAGGCTGAAATTTCAGGCACCTGCACAGGCTGCGGGATTATGACAGCTTTGGGGTTTCATGTAAGTGGATTTGTAGGTGCTTTTCTAGCATCTATGAAGACAGGATTTTGTGGTCCATCATTACAGTGTGTTGCATTTATGTAATATTTCATTTGTAAAATGAATGAAAAAAAATTTTATTTTAGTTTTCCAAAGGAAGATAATTCAGAATTAGGAAGCTGAAATATTAGTCATGAAATACCATAAGGTACTGCTACTGAGTGAACATCCAACAGTTTCAAAATGTAGATCTAAACCAACCTAAATTCTCTCTCTATGTTTATTAGGTTCAAATTTAATTTTAAAAATAAAAGGAACTAAATAATATCCTATTATTGGCAGATACTTTTCAATTATAAAATTTTCTTCTACTGGGCCTTTATTATGAATTTTTTTATCAAAGCTCCCTTCAAGATGTACTACTACTTGTTTGGCTGTAGAGGCTTCTCAGCCCTCCTGTATTTGCAATCATCAAGTGAAATGCTATAATAATAAAAACAACTCCAGACTGTAAGTTCAAGCTGATGGAAAGGTTTTTCGTTTTAGGCTTTGATGATGTGACAATATGAATAAAATCTAAATGTGACTGAATCCCCTGGAGCAGGCTTCTTAGATATATGCAAGTGTCTGAGTCCTTCACACTAATCAAGACTATTGATTCTTTTCTCATACTATCTGAAGTGGGGCACAACATTAATGAAGTTCTAAAATCCCAGTATTGTAAACCACCCTTACTAACATTAGGTCAAACTCTAAAGACACATTTTTTTAATTGCCAGACTATTCCATCCTTTTCTCAATTAAACTGTGATATCAAATGCTTTACACCTATTGCACCTTTTCTATTAATAAACTGAACATACATTTTTAATGATAGCTTAATAATATAGAATGTTACATTAATAAAATATATTAAAGTCCTGTGATTTGTGGAGATGTGGAATATTTCCTTAGTTCATAGGAAATCTCTGGAGTAAAAGGAAAATAGTTTCACAGGTACATAGTGTTCAAAAGAGATGATCTTATACTGCAAGAGTGGCTTTATGCTGTAATAAAATCTCTATCACACATATGGAGGAGTTCTATATATTGCCTTGCCAGAAGTTTCAGTTTGCTGAGAAAATTAGGGAAACGGTAAGTAGAGGTCAAAGCCGCTTAAACTTGCACACAGATATTTGCAGATGGAACAGTAGGACTGGGTATTTCAAACATTTTTTTAACCTTTCCCAGTGCCAAAAAAAAACCCTTCTGTTTTTAATGATACACTGTTTGAAGTGTACACAAATTTGTGGAGGCTTTATGTACAACATATCAGTGTGGCTAAATACAAGTTCACACTACTCTTCTTTGGGGGTCTAAGGATCTACAACACCTCAACACCCCATCCACACAAGATCTTTACCTTCTACCTGGAGATATCCTTTTTTTTTTTTTAAATCACATTTTCATTAATGGCGTTTGCATAAAGGCCAGGAGTACTACTGAGATATATTAGGATTACAAACAGAAGGAGCACTGTTACTGGAAAACAAAAAAAACCTAGCAATAACCCCCCCCAAAATTAGTTAACTTTGAGGTTACTTGATACTACAGAGACAAAGGTTAAAAATGTAGTGATATCACATTCAAAGTTCAGCACCTGAAGATACTACAGCTAAAGTGAAGAATTTGAAGTGAAAGAGCCAGAAAAAAAAAGAAAAAACATGAGGATACCGGTTAATCAGTGGCTGAATGTTGAGCTTCATGGAGAATGTACATGTAAACCTAGGATGTACTGTGCATTTTCTAGTAAGATATTTTCACCAAAGGAAGTAAGTTGATAATTTCATTGTACAGAGAATTGGCAGGAGTTTTTATGTAATACTGTATTCAACTTATGTATGTATACTTATATACACAAGCATATAATATATGCATACATTTAAGAAAAAGGAAGTAATCGAGAGAATGCTAAGACTTCTAAATACAGTCCTTGGAGAGCTGCTCATTTAAAACATCACTCATTTTTTGTTAACCTTGAAAAATAAAGACAGAAGAGGACTGGACTTTTCTGTATAAATGTACAGGGAAAAAAATCTTTCATAATTCAATAACAAATGTACAAAACCTCTTTAAACTCTTTCTAAATGCAATTTTTTAGTAAACTAGTCACTGGAGTCAGAAAATAGTGACATGATGGCATTTTATAAATAGATCTACAAGCCAGATATTTATTCTCTTTACATTGGAAAAGGCCTCCCTTTACATAACTGAAAAGACAAAACCTTTTGCAATAAAATGATATTTAAGTATTTTGCAGAAATTGAATTCAAGGTCCTTTCCTTCTAGATACAAGAAATTTTACTACAGCTATTTTCATATGTGTAATCATAACCGGTTTTTTCCCTTCTTTTCTGACAATATTAAAAGAAATAGTAAATAGTATCTGGAAGAATATGGGATAACAGTGTAGTAGCTACATAATTTTTCGAACGCTCTCCCCTCCATACTGCTCTCTGGCCATTTAGCAAGATCAGCAGGTAAAAGGAAGTAATGGATCACTCTTCCTGAATGCTTAGGTGCTGCTAATGAAGGATAAATCTCAAATGTAAAAATAAAGCCTAAAGGCTGTTCACTTAGCACTTTTTTTTCATTTTGTGATTTTACTATGAATGTTTTAACCACTTTATAACTCAGAATTTATCAGACATCTGTAGAAAAAGGTGTTACAATAATGAAAGTATTTAATTAGTGCAGATATATTATTTAAGTATTACAGATGATGAAAATAATGTTTTGTAATTCGTCACAGATAGCTTCCTAACTTTTTCTAGCATAATTTAATTTAGAATAATTGTCTCTTGAAAGCTTGAGTCAGCCTCTGGTAGTTGTCATAAAAGCTGTTAGCAATCACTATCTACTTCTAGAACAAAGTAAACAAATCCAAAGCAGATGAGAAAAATACTTGAGCTCATACAGGTATATGTAGGAATGTAGCCACTCATAAATCCATCCACGTCTATCTTTGATAAACTAATTCATCTGCCTAAAAAAAGCCAATCAGAACTCAAAACAGACAACATCCAGCACCTTTTCCTATTCTACAGTGTCATTCCTTGTAATCACAGTTACTTTAGGACATTCTCACATGCTGCAATGTTACTTTACTACACATATTCCAACCTTTTAAGCTCAGGTTTGTCTTCACACAGTCTAAGAAATACAATATTTGATCTCACTTAGCTGAACCAGAACAAGCAACAATCAAGTTTCTTTCTGTACAGACACGAGATGCTTATATATGTTCATATTTAAACATGCACTGCCACCTGTGGTCCAGGCAAGAGTTTTGAACTTACTCTGCATTTGAAGATGCAGTAATGTTACTCCACTGCAGTGAATTTAAACAAAAAAAAAAAAAAAAAAAAAAAAGGACTATTAGACCAAATGCAGTTCACATTGTATTTGATACAGCAAGGTTTTGTTTAGAATGTAGTACTTTGATTCTTATAAACAAAAGGCAAACAATCTCCAAATCCACTGAACTTACATCTTTTGAAGTTAGAATTTATATGTAAGCAAGCAAGGACTAGGTACTGCACACAGAGCCTTGTCAGAATAACAACTTCACGAAGAATTTTTTTTCTGTAACACTTGCTTCATGAATTCTTCATGTGTTTACAACTGAAAGTAATCTTTGAGTAGAAATGGCTTTGCTAAATGATGCAGCATAACCAGGTGCTGCTCATTTTCAATGCACAAAATCTTCAATTGTTCACAGTTGCATATTTAAATCCAGAATGAAAGCAAATGGCCCAGACCAAGAAATGTGGCAGAATAGCTGGAGATAGTGCAAGAAGTAAAGAACATCTCACTGCTGGCTCCTGCGAGCTACATTACCTTACCTCAAACTTTCACTCATCCATCTTCTGCCACCCAAATCCTCTATAGCACTTTAGCGAGCCTGAAATTTGCCTAAACAGATGAGAAGCCTCCACCAGTTCTACACTTCCTAAGTAAGACTCACTGTCCCTCACATCAGCAGGCCCTGCAGCCTCTCCTCCCTCTGGGTCTTGGTCTGATATGGTGCAGCTGTGAGACCTTGGAAGATGCTTCCATCAAAAGAGCTATAGGAGCCTTGTCTACGTTCTCCCATACTGTCCTGTTTGGGAGCTGCATTAAACTCAGGCCTTTGCCCTTGCCCCTTCTGAAGGGTCATCCTTACGTGTGGCAGGTGTGTTTGTGCTCAGCTTTGTGCCTGATCTTGTATTTGCTCTATCACTGCAGATTTGTCCACTGAGCACTGAGGTGTTGGGTGATCTCCAGATCTGCTCTGCTCTTCTTGTCAGGTACACAGGGTTGCATTCCTCACCTGGGAGGGCACTGCTCCTGTCTCTCATCCTTGGCTTCCACCTCAATTTTCTTCCCAGAGCAGCCACTTTTGCTGCTCCCTGGCAAAAGCCTCCTGCATCATAATTTTGAGAGAGAAAAAGGAGACCTACAGACAGCTGCAAGGTAAAGCTATGAAAACAATTGCTGTTCTTGCCTGAGTCTTTGCCCAGTAAGCATAAAATAATGGTTTCGTATCTTAAAATCTAGCGTATACAGACAGCTACATTTTTATTGCTTAAGGCTAATAACTGGCATTTTGAAAGTGAAATTGTCACACTTACGAGTTTTAGGCCAAGAAAATTCTAATGTGCCTAACTGTTTTGGGAAACAAATTAAAACCAAATGCTTTAGAACATAAAAACCTTAGAACATAAAACTTACGTGCCTGAGGTAGACATCTGTCAATACATTCAGGTATATGGGTTTTTAAACATCTTTTAGAAAATTAACAGTGAAAAGGTGGCCTGTTTAAACTCTCAGGCTAAGTGAGACGTCAGTAATCCAGAACACTAAACACCCCCAAGAATGTTTATTTAAATTTTATGATCTCTGTAAATATGTTCAGGCTTCCTGCGTCAAGTGGCTAAACTAACAAGGTGAAGTAGTCCTAGATGGCAAAAGTTAAAATCTGTTTCAGCTACAACCCTTCCTGCACTTAAAAAGGACCTGAAACAAAGTATTTTGCATGACACTAGCTAATAGAGCAGAAACTGACCCCTCCTGTGCATTCTGAGTTACTGTGTTGCAAAATATTCTCATGCATGTGTATGAAAAAAATTCCAAAAAGAAAAATTTTAACAATGAATACTAAACTCATTAGAACTTTCTTAGTGAAAAGCATTCAGTTCAGGGTCAGTTCACACTGGGTAAAATAAATGCTAAGAACAGCTGCTGACATTATCTCAATAACTCAAATCTCATGACCTGTAAAACTGAATACGAGATTTATAAGGTCAGATTTTATTTTATTAATATAAGTCCTTTGGAGAAGGATTAGGGGGGCAGATGAATATACCAATAATAAAAAATTTTAAAACCCCCAAAAAACAAGGAAGGTGGCAGAGCTTGTTAGTGGTAGTTGATCTTTATTTTTCATCTTTAGAGCAGAAAAATAGGGGCTAATCTTTTTAAAGGAACCATTTCATTAAGGCTGGCTGGACATGGGCCTGCTTGTGGAAGGTGGTGAGCGATGCCCTTGCATCGCTTGTTTTTTGTCACTTTCCTGTATTAGTTAAAAAGTCTTTATCTTGAACCACAATTTTTTCCTCACATCTGCACTTGCAGTTCTCCTCCCCATCCTGCTGGGGGCAAAAAGGGCAGAGGGCTGGGAAGGCAATGAGCAAGGGTCTGATGCTTCATTGCCAGCTGTGTTCAGCTGACAACCAAGGCAACACCACAAATTATGCTCCTGATTCCTTCCCAGACCACCCCTGCTACAAGTGAAGTGTAATACCATGAGAAGTCTGTACTGCACTTCTGGGGTACAGAGGAAAATGTGTGTACCTTTTGATGAAAAAATCCTACTGCTCTTCTTTTCTGTAATGTGAAACCACACTAGCTGCCCCAAGCCTTAACAGGAGACTAAGGTTTTGCTTCCAGTAAATAAATTCCTTCTAGCATGGTATAGAATAAAACAAAGGTTATCCTTGAGGTTTAAATGTCAAAAGGAGACCTTGAGAGTACTGGTTGCACATCCCAGTTCTGGCACAAATTTTAGCTAACAGCATAAAGTGTCATTCTGAGCAAGGTTCTAACTAAAACTCTTTCCCCTGGTTCAGGACATGTAAGAAATGATAACACTTATTTCTTCTGTGCTTTCTCAAATAAATCTTTTTAGAATGTAAGCTCTCTTGCTTGTCTCATGTCATAATATTTTAGCCACTACTATAACACCTTTAAGCCATTGCTACAAGAAGCTCTTTCAGATGATTGCAGGTACCTTGTCTATGTATGAGGAAGAAAAATTTGGTCATTACAGCTCATTTTTTGTTCTGAATTCAGCTAGAGCAGCAAACTTTCATGGTGACAAAATTATGCAATTGTACAAAGAAGGTTTTACTGCTGATTTAGACTTCAGTAATAGGTGGGAACCAGGTGATTCTGATTTCTCGGTGCTGCAGGATCTGGAAGTCAGGAGCAGCTCACTGTTATCTTCCAAGAGTAATAGATTTAAAACCACAATAGTTTTGTCAGAAAAAGTAAATCTGTATTGAAATTATTTCCACTGCAATTATTTCTTCTGCAGTGTTTAGACCCAAAACAGAGTTTGCAGTTGTGGTCTCTCACTGAGAATAGTGCAAGAATATATTCATTTCAGAAACTGTGTTAAAAAATGGAGCAAAAGGAGGAAAAGTTCACCAGCACTATATTAAACGACAGGAGTCTAATAACAATTCCTGCATGGATAAATTGTGTTAAAGACTGCATCCAGAACCTGAAAGGTCTATTTGCCTGCATAAATTGTAGAAGCATAGTCCACAGTTTTAAGACCAAGGTTAATACTGTTTAGTGAATGAATTATGAAGTAAAGACATCTGAATAATAAGTGCTTTTTTCAGTATAAACTGCAGCTTATTGTACTTTCATACATTCAAAACTTACTCATTCAAAATAATACTGCTTTAAAAAAGATTTAATGGCCCATGAGAACATAAAAATAAAGTATTCCTTTATAACTCATTTGGGCATTCTTAGAAGAAAAGCTTTCCATGCTCTGTGGGTGGCTTATAAGCCTAGGAGGTCTCTGTCAATGTTTGCATTGACTTCTGTACATTTCAAGGCAGCTCATTGGAATAGCAAAGGGAGCTTAGACCTTTTTTGTGCCATATTATATAAAAATTATTTTCTTTCCTTTAAAACATGCAAATGCACAACAGAAAAATGGAAGTTTAGAACTTTGTTGAACCAGCAAGAAAGAATAAATGAACATACTCTCGCCTTGAAATTCAGTAACTTGAATCTGATTGGATGTGTTTTATTAAAAAACCTTCAAATCACCTTTTCTCCTAATGTTTTTATATGAGGTCTTTTGGCTACTCAGAGACATGATGCGCTGATAGCATTCAGATTAAAGAAACTCAAATGTGCAAATTTCTTCAAACAGTAGAAAATTTTCTTGCCAAAACAGCCTTTAGTTCCTGCTATAACAGAATAGGCAGAAAATGCAGGCAGCATGGTGGTTTGTGGTGGTTTTTAGTTTATATGAATCAGCAATTGCTGAGGAACAGAACAGTCACAATACTTTTAGATTTCATATCTAAACTATGCTTAAATCAGGAATAACGATACTGAGAGTTAAACCATAAAAACTTTATACTTCTATTTTAAGTTGTAGCAATATGGGTGTTCCCTGGGTTTTGGGTTTGTGGGGGCATTTTTTGTGGGTTCTTTTGGTTTTTTTTGTTTGTGTGTTTGTTAGTTTGGGGGGTTTAAAAAAAAATTAAGAAAAAAAAGGAAAGAGAAAAGGAAAAAATAAACCAGCTTTTCTTCATTTTGTTTTGGTTGGTTGGTTTTTTTTCCTTCAAAATTCCTGCTATTACAGGTCAAATTTTCGAGAAATGTTGTTCAAATTCATTGTATGGTTACTACTGGGTTATATTTGTCTTTAATCAGTTCACTTTTAACTCCCTCACAAACTATACTGATTTGATAAAGGAGCTAAGAGAGATTTTTCAGTTTCAGAGTATGTATAGCTATGCTGGATTGTGAAGCATTTAAACTATTCTAGTTTGCTTTTAGGAAGTATTTAAACTGTTCTAGTTTGCACAGTCTCTAAGCTCCTGATTTTAGCATTTTAAATTTATGTAGTCTGGTCCAAATATCTTTTAATTTTTATAAACTATAAAAAATGAACTGTAGAACTTTTCTTTGGAACCAGAACGAAAATGAGATGCTTTTTCTTGCATCTAAATTAGAAAATTGTTCTCTGGTTTATCTGTGTGCTGTGTTCATCAGTCTAGAGCTTTGTGTTGTTTGCTTATACTGAAAAGCACCTCTGAGAGTTCACAGAACTCTAAGGAGTGAAGGCATTGACACAGACCTTGCAATCCAAACTTCTTATTTCCAAGGGGAATGTTGGTTTTAGCCATCCTCATATCGTGCACCCGAGGGCAGGCAGGAATGTAAGCAAGCCTCAGAATGAGCCATAAAGAGGCATTCAAAAGAATACTTAAAGATTCATAATAACAATTTACTACTTAGGTTTTAAATTTTTCTAATGCAGACTCATTTTTTTGCTGCAAGCCTCTGTATTTACATGCAGGTGTTGCAGCCAAGAGCTATGAGCAAATTAATTTAGAATTTATCCCTAGGAGCATCTTCTCAACTGTTTGAAGTGTTTCTTATCCACTTTAACTGGAATGTTCCTCACCACTATTACAGTACTAATAAAACTTGTAATGCATTTCATATCTCATGTCTGTGGTTCAACTTGTATTTAACCTTCAATGTTCTTTGGTTGTGTATGGAGCAATAGCAGTGAAAACATGTTTCTATTTATCACTGTATGCTAACCTTAAAGCACAACATTTAGCAGGTTTCCAATAAGCTGCAAGTGCAAATGGTGATATTACCATAACAGATTTTCAGTGTACTTTTCCCAGCTATATGTAATAGAGATGAGAATGTCTATATGCCAGACCAAAGACTGAGGCCAGAAGGGAGTATTAGGTTGTGTTTTATAATAGACTTTGTGTCTATCTGGCTTAGAACATATGCTCTGTGTCCTGAATCCATCCAGGCATGCACAGAAAGTGATTGAAAGGTATCTTTATCACTTCTCGTAGTCTCTGTAACCCTGGCAGTTCTGCTTAAATTTACAGTAGAAAACACCAACTAAATCAATAAAACAGAATGCAATGCATTATAAGTGTCTTTCTGGGATAGTAGATGTGATTCTGCTTGACACTGGAATATTGATCTTTTAAATAAAGTTAATTATTGTCACAGAATTAATTCAGGAGAATACAGGAGAAACAAAGGCAGTCCATAACGTGAGTTTAACACATGCTGCAATTAAAATTGTAGCCCTTTACTCCACCACAATCTGTGTCACCTCCAAAGTTGGGGACCTCTGCTGTCTTATTTGAATAACCACTTATTCTACTACTTGTTCTCAAATTAATAGGAATGCAAAGGTCTTGTTTTGATTTTAAGGATAGCCAGCAGCCCACCACAATTTTTGGGTTCCTTTCCTTTATCTTTTTGATCATAACACAGTGTGCATTGTCCAATACTGTTTCTCCTGGTCTTCCATGCTACCTGTAGATATCTTATTTGTTAAAGAAGTAGAAAGTTCATATTATGGAATTATGTCAAAAAAAGATTAATCAGATAAATATGCAATATGACCCTTAACAATTCCAAGGAAAACCTACAAAAATGAATACAGAGAACTGACTTCCAGTTAAAACTGACTCTCATGTATGCATACAATATATAACAGATCATAAAGAGGCCAACACACAGTGTTGTTGCACTTTTGTGGGAATGGCACCATAGGTAGCACAGGCAAAAATGTAGAAAGGAAGATATTGAACGTAATTGTCACTGTATTCTTTTAAGAAATGAAGCACATAAATAAATGAGGGTTATTCTGAAGATCTCAGGCAACAGACAATGCATACAATGTATATTCTTGTAAATACATCACTGATATTGAATTCACTTTACAGCATTGTCTTGTTTACTTTTTCCTGACAAAACTTAGGAAAGCTGCAGTTCACTATTTGGATGAGTTGTAAATAAACAACCTCTATCTATGTTATTACTCTTCTTAAATGACAGAAAGCAGCGCTTTCTTCTAGCATAGGATTATTCTAATTCTAACATCAAAATTAATCAAACTCCCTTGGTTAATCAAAATTATATATTATCATCCTGATTGCAATCATCTATCAAAGATCATTTCCTCCTGCAGTTTATACAGTACGTAATCACTGCAGAAGAATAACAAACCAAGTCTATAAAGTGAAAACACTAGCTGTTAATTGTGTGGTAAATAAAACCATAAAACAATCTGGCACTTCCTAGGCCTCCCACATATATATATCATGCCTTTCACAAACTCATGTGAGATCATTCCAGGGCCTTATTAACATATGCACAATTCCTTTGGTTTTTGTTTGTTTGGTTTTTTATTTTTGTTTTATATCAATATCCCCATATAAAGATGTGAAACTTTCTGGTTAAGGAAGTTTAAGTCAGAAATTTGTTGAAGATTTAAGATACAATTTTGCTGAAGATTCAAGATACAAATATGCTGAAGATTTTCAGAGGAATTTCATGTTTCTCTGCTGCTGCTGCTGACTGATCTCGTCCTTATCTGACTCCATGCTGTATCAGCCAGAGCATGTCCTTCAGGTTTATTATCAGTTAGGAAATAAACCTGATGATCTCAACCAACCAGAGATAACAGCATTGGGAAATAGTGCTTTTATTTCAGAGTCACTCAAAACATGAACATACTAGAAATATAGAAGGATAATAAGTCATTCAACATGGATGCCGTGATTTCTTGGGCTGGTTTCCAATACCTTCTCCAGATTCCATGTGTGACCCACTTAGAGCCCTGAGCTTTAACTCACAAAGTTAGGAGGCAACACATTTTTTTTACACAACATTTTAACTGAAATTGCCTCAGTTGGAACAGTATATTACAGAAATAAAGAAGCCACTGTAGAATTGTCTAAACATTTAGAATTAGCTGGTAAATGTTGTGAGTATACTACTATAAAATACCTTGTGATACTCCTTAAAGATTGATGACTAATTTTAGGTGGAATGTAGCCAAGAACAAAAAAATCCTCCCAAATCTTTGTCTAAGCTTCTCAGAAGCAAAAGCGTTAGCGCTCTATTTGTACCCACCAAGAGGCAGAAATGGATAACTGTGTTGTATGCTAATGTTCAGGTCACACATCGCTCAAGTGCTTGTCTGGTTGACTTCTAAGTTGCCAGTTGAGTGTGGGTAACTCTAAAGGTCAGCCAGGGTTAAATCAGAGCCAATCATCTAGCTTATAAATCAGAAGAAGGGAAAAAAGGAAAAGTCACAGCAGAAGTCTCCCTTTGTTATGGAAAACAGAATGTACTTGAAGAAAAGAGGTTTTGAAGGATCATTTTAAAGGCATGAAAAGCCAATAAAGCTTACCTTTGTGATACATGTCTGATGTTGGAAAGGCGCTATGGAAGTTATGAATTCCCCAGTGGGGACGGTGTGTGCTCAGCCGTAAGACTTCTCCAGTTTACATGTACATAACTTCAGGACATAAACCCCTTTTGTCTGACATAGCATATTGCAACATATCTTAAGTGCATAATCATGACTCTTTGTTTATGTTTTTTCAGAATTTTCTTTTCCACGCTCTTCAGATTGCATAATGAAGCAGACTAATAGCCTCATTCTCCAAATCAAAGGGAAATGACTTATGTAACAAGTACATGAAGTGCTATCTCAGTCTACACTGAAATTAACAAAAACCACAAAGATGCCTACACATAATTAAGTATTCAAAGGCTGAACGTGTTAATTTATTTGATCTTTATTTGATCTAAAAAATTTCTGGGTTTTAATTGATCAATTATGGTTTTCAAAGGAATTATTAGGCTGGAATATATGAGGTAAGCTTTATGGGTCCTGGAATTTTTGGAGATTTGGCTTTTGGAAAAAGGAAACAATGAATGAAGATGTAAACAATACCATTACATTAAGAAGGACTTGAAAATATTTCAAACACAATGGGCCTAGAAGGATTAACAAGTTCAGACTAAAGAGGTTTTTGGAAAAGAGAAACTGAGAAGTAGAGAAATATTGACTTCAGAAAAAATCAACAGAAATACCTGCACCTGATGACTTAAAAGACATGCTCTTGTAAAAAAGGAAAATAATTAGTCTTGAAGGGATTCCTAATGAAATAAGCAATATAATGGGCAGTGGACAAGAAGCAGCTTGTGGTTTTGAGACATCTATTCTAAAGGTCACAGGTAGAATACGATTAAATTTTCTCTTCTCTTTATAACAGAAATCAGACTTGGAGTGGCAGATAAAATAGAAATAGATACAAAATAAAATTAAAGTTCCCTAGTTAGGATTTTGGACAAGGTTTGATTAAGAAGAAAATATATTCTTTATTAAATATATATATATTATTATATATATATATTATTTTGTGTAACAGATTCTCACAGTCATTTCACTGGAGCTACATCTGACATATCTGTATTGGTCTTGGGCAATCTGATTTTGTAAATAAAATACATGGACTAGGAGGCTTGATAAACTAGCTCAAAGAAATAAAAAAGAAATTACAAAACTTAGAGCAAATGTAAAAATGAAATAAAGGGGACAAATATTTTTTACAGTTTCAGGTTTTGGTAGACTATTTTAACTTGCCATCTGGAGATATAACAATATAAAAACACTTCCATAATATAGAGAAATGTGCTTTAAAAATTCCTGCCTGTGGAAACACTTTTCTTTCTTTGTAACACTTGTTGCTACGCCAGAAAACATTTTCAAGACACAGCATACAAATAGTGACTTGCAGACGTATGGGTCAAACCCAAAAGGTCGTGTCAGTTTAATTTCATGGTAGGAGATGAGAAATTGCTGATGGGTCAGGGAAAACGGGATCTGAGAGCTCATATCCATCTGTTCCTTGGGGTATATATAGAGGCTTTTTAATCCCATCTGTTTGTGGTAGCCAGAGCACAGGTTGTATGATCAGCACTTAGTAACTGGCTTCTCTTGACACAAGTGTAATTCAAGTTTGGTGGTTTTATTTCATATTTTTGTAACATCAGCAGAATGAATCCAAGCTTTAAAGATATTCTTGACTTTTACTATCCTCATTTAAAATATAGCTGAGCTTAGAAAATATTTTCAAATGCATGCAGACTATGAGGTTGCAAGCAGAATCTGAATATACTACCCCATGTCTCAGCCCAGACCAAAGCCTATTCTCTGATCCAAAAATAGGTTTTAGAAATTTTTAGATTTCATTAAAAAACCCCAGTAACTTGTGCTGAATTTTAGGCTTATTGATTGGTCAAATGCAAATAAGGGAGAAATGCATAATAAGCAACTGAATTGGCTGAAAATTATCCAGATCATGGTGCCCTCATGCAACATTCAACATTGCTGAACAAAAAATCATTGGTGAGCTTGATTCCTGATGAGCATAATAGCGATTAGGAAACAGGACATGAGTTCCTGGTTTTGTAGGAGGGAGGTAGATGGCTCAGGGAGAAAGAGAACTCAGTGACATTTCCTACTAATTCCCAACATTTTCCTACATTCTATTTTTTTTTCCTTCTCCATGAATATTACTGTACTTTATTTCTAGATAATATTTTTATCTGAAAATATTAAATCCCCTTAGAAAGCCAAGCATTTCTTAAAGCATCCTATAATGTAGATGTTTCATATCCATGAAACATATGTTGAAATCAAGGGAAAAATCATTGTCATTCTAAACATTTCAAATTTATGAAAAGTTAAAAATTTAAATTCATATGAAAGCACTTAATGGTGAAGTGTAATTTTTTGATACACTAAAAAATCATTAAATCATGCTGTTTATTCAGGTATATTTAGCTGAGTGAATGTAAACAGCTTGGTCTTGGTGAACTGCTTAAGACACATAGTGAATTAATGACAGATGAGAAAATAGAACACAGGTCCCTCAGGCATCCAATTGTTTCCCTGTGTTAAATAAAAGCATCCTTCTGCTTGACACAACAATGAATTTCAAATGTAAAAAGTCCTGGTGTTAACTTATCATGTGGCATCTAGTGGATGCAAAATGAGCAGCTTACTTCTATTATTCTAAACTGATCTGGGAGGAAGAAATCAAGCCAGATTACACAAGTTGTGTGCTCTCATTTGCATAACTGTAACCCATTAGAAAACTGTGCCACAGTAAACCAGATGTCTTGAGATAGCTAAGATCTGATTATATGTATGGCACAGAAAATAAAAAAATTACTCATGGAAGTCCATGACTTCCTTGCAGACACTGCTCATGGGAATAAAGGGGTAAAATCCTACATCAAAGAAATGGAAAAACATAATGGGGAGGGCAGATTTGGTGAGACTAATTTCCCAGGATATACTAATAGGTATGAGGGTGAGGGTGACAGAATTCTATCTAAACCTCTGAAAAAAAACTATATAAAAATTTGCTGAAAGGGATTTCATTCCTTGCCAATTCTAAGCTTGGACAACATCTATCGCAAGGATGAAATTAAATAAACTCCCAACTTAGTAATTAGGCCTCAAACAAAAATATTTTCTGCAAGTTTTGCATCTCATAATTTATCAGGTTCTAGAACAAGATGCCAGCAGCCTTAGCTTGCTTGGTTACATGTCCACAATAAGGATTTCATGGTCACAGGAGGACTTAGCCCTTCTCCTTTGCAGTTTCCTTACCAAAACCTTTCCCTTTATTAATCTCTCTCTGAACTTTCCAGACCACCCCTCTCATGTCCTACACTCTTCTCCCACAGATAATTCCCACTGGAATTTCCATGTATAAGCTGGCACAATGAGTTCATCCATTACCTCCAAAAGGTCCCTCATTGCTGAGTAAGTGCTTAGCTACCAAAACCATGACAGAAAAAGATGTGGACGTTCTCCACCGTAACATGTTCTTCTCACTGTCACTCAGGCTGTGCTTACACCACCACACAGCCTTTCTGTCTCTTGCCTTGCTGCCTCTCCTGAGCAGAGGGAGATGCAGAAGCTCTCCTGAGCAGGCTGGGCTTAGCACATCAGGCAGGCATGGTTTATACTGAGCTTTATTGCTGCCTGTCTTGTTTCCCCTCAAACTGCCTTAATATCCTTTGGCATTTGCCACAACAACGGACTAATGTGTGGTAACATGGGCACCAAACATTCACTCAGATAACAAAAAAGCACTTTGCAGTAGCTCAGGGTGTATGAACAATGGTTCAGGAGAATTGTTCCATTGGTTTCTTGTGATCAAGAAAAAAGAGAAGAAGACCCTTCAGAGTATCTTATCATCTTTCAATACCAGAGAGATGGACACATGTTCTCGTGTCACATTTACCAATCTTTTATCTAGTCCAGTTGTACATATTTTATATTTCTCTCAGGAAGTTAACAAAATCATCATCACAGGAAATTTTTCTTAGTTTCAGTCTTAAATTTCTTTACTTAATATCATTCAGCATCTTTACATAATAAGCTTAGCAAGCTATAAAGAGAGAAAGAGCTCTTGCTGGCCAAGCAGGTTTCTGCAAAACACTTTCAGCTCCATCAGACAAGTTGTACCATTGCTCTTGGCCCTGGTGACATATGCAGTAATTGGGGAATATTTCACTTGCTCTGACAGAATGAATCCAATACTATATGTGTAATATGAAGGTGATTAGAGAAGAGAAGAAGTTAGCTATCGACAGGACAAAGCATTTTTTTTTCCTTTGCATTAATGTGAGATCTTCTGCAATTGGGATAAGATTTATTTGTTATTAATAGACTAAGGAATTTCTATAGGCATTAAACTGTCTCTCTTAAAATGCATTTGGTTGAATTTTATTATCAGTAGTACCTATGGCAGTATACCTGGAGATGTCAAAAATCAAAAATATTTTCTGAATCCCTTCATTTTCCTTCCCTTCCCTCAGGTAAATATGACACATATGTCTTCCCTCTGATTCTCCTGCAGTTTTCTGCTTATCGTAACCTGTATATGATCTGGCCATAAATTCTTGATACAGGGTACCTGATTCAGGTTTAGACCATCTTTTGGGATGAAGAACCTAGAGAAAGAGTTTTCTCTTTTTCTGTCTCATGCCATCATTCACTACAAATGCCTATTGCTCCCATGAAAATAGGCAACATGCTTTCTTTTCCCCTGTATATATTAAACTCCCTTCAGACAAATAAGATTAATTAGTCAAATATTCTGAAAAACTTGAATATCATCATCTCTTTTTTTACCTAGAGAAATCTACAAATTACAAAATATTTTGACTATCAGTTAAAAATAGCCATGAATACACAGTGCTGTGTGAAAGACAGTCCATCTAACCTGGTGTGCTGGCATTGGCAGTAGTCAGAAGCTGATGGTTCAGAAAGGTACATAAAGTGTGCAACTGACTTTCTATACCTTGCCAGCTGCCAGAGATATGGATCACATGAATTTTCCTGAAGGAAGGTCATATCCCCATCAGTGCATCTTGCACATCGTAATCCCTACTTACTTTCCCTCAAGAAGATTGTCTATTTGGGGTTTTTAACTCATTCATGTAAGCATGAACAACATGTTTGTGTCAGTGATTTGCAGTAAACACTGTTACATATTGTTGGAAGAAAACAAAACTCCTTTAAACTTCTAAAAGAAACACTAAACTTTTATGCTTCCACCCTTCTCCCTGCAGCTTCTGTTTTGGGAAAATATATTATTTTTACAAGTTATTAATGACTAGTCTCCCTCTCTCTCATCTGTTAAATAGCTCTTAATTCATACATCAGAATTTCCATAAGTTCAGCATTTTACTGGTTTTTCCATATCTTTCTGGCTGTATTTTATCTGTTTTGAAAGAACTGAAAGCAATACCCTGGATTTTGCTTCAGTCAGAAGTGCACTTCTGTTGTTCATTTCTCAATTCCTTTGCTAATAATTGCTGATGCTCAGTCTGGGGTTTCTTTCTTTTTTTTTTTTAATATTGCTGAATTTTCAGCTGAGAGTGACACATCAAATCACTTTCTTAAGCAAGTGAAAAAAATCCAACTATTTTACTGCTTCACAGAATTTTTTTCACCTGTGTGCCTTATTTTGCACTTACAACACTGGATTTCACTTGCCATTTCATTGCCACCTCAGGCAGTACAAGACTAATTTGTGACAGTTTCAGTTTTGGCTATTGTGAATCATTTTTTGTCATCATCAAACTTTGTCAGTTCACTATTATTCCTTTTTAGTGAGCAATATATATTCTAGCACAGATCCAAATAGGATCCCACTGGTCACCTGTCTTGTGGAACGACGTGCAGTTTGAGCCAAACATTTCACAAACTGCCCCTTTTCTTGGTGTTCTGCAATGAAGAGATTCAAAACTGGCTGCATATTCACCAGAGATGGTGAGCAGCACAAGTAATGCCAGACACAAAGAAATTAAATTTTAGTAAGAAAAGATTTGAAGGTATTGAGGGACCTTGTGCCCTCATTGCAAGTGCAGCATCTACCTGGTACTTCAGTGTGTGATTTTGATCTGTGTTCCCTGAAAGGGAAGTTGATTCAAGCTCACCAGTGGTGTGCCTGTGTTAGTACTACCAGACTTCATATGTAGACATAAGGAAAATTTTCATCAAAAGTAAGTCCTTCTTGGTACTGCATTGCTACCCTTGATAAATTGCATAGCAAACATTCTAAAAAGAAAACCACTTCCTCATAAGAAAAAAAGGAAATGGTTGATGGCAAATATTTGATTAGTCTTATTTCCTCCTCTGACAAAGTAAAAAGCCTCATGTGTAGAGGAGAAGCAGTATATGAGAACAGCTGAATAGGCAGCTGCCTTGAAGAGGGAAATTTAGGAGATTTTGTTGTCCACAGGCTGACCACAGCATTGGGCTTTTCATGAAAAGAAGAAGCATGTGACCGATTTGAAACAAAGTACAGTTTCTATGAGTAGTACAAAATCTCAGCTGTAAGTCCTGGTTTTAGAGCAGCACTTCAAGAAGGGTTAGTGAGGACAGAGGAGCACACGATGCACAAGTCTAGCAAGGATGATGCTCAGGGAGGGATCAAAAGAGGGGCAGCTTCTAAGCCTAAGGATGAGAAGATTAAACACAGATGTAATAGGTGCACACACTCCACTGTTAGCCAAGAGGGGAGCAAGCTGTAGCTCACAGTAAATATGATGAGATTTACACTTAGTCTTTAATAGGAGGTTTGGTTGTTGTTCACTATTTTTTTTTTTTTTAGTAAGGAAACAAATTCCTGGAAGAAACGCAAACACTGTGACTGGAGAAATTTACGAGTTGTTAGGCAAATATCTAACAAACCCCAAAAAATTAATGTGTCTTTGGTAAAAAAAGTCATCTAGGCTTCTAAACTCTGCTCCAGCCTAGTGCTCTAACTTTGTAATATTGAAGAAGGAGAGGGATTTCTTTCCTTTCTTAAAACCCATATTTAAGCTAACAATTTCCTTAGAGACACAGAGAAAAATTAGTAGATGTTCAAAAATATCAAGTGCTTAATATTCTTAAAGTCCTTAAGGGCTATGGGTTTGTTCATCTTAGAAAAGAATATCACCTATATTATATTATCTATAACGTTTGCAATATTATTTCTTATGCAAAACAAACTAGTGATTTAAAATTGTTTTCCTTGGTGTGAACTGGTACTTCTACTTTTTAAGCAAGTGTTTCTTAGTTCTTTCCAGCACTAGTTTACAGTATCATCCTCTGGTCAGAAGTATTCTTTTACTGTGTCAGAGAATTTAAGTAAAATCAAGTACATTGAAATAGGCTTGAACTTGTATTCTGGAATCTCTGGAACATCATAAAAATTTAAGTCCACATGGCAATTGCATTTGTTATAAATGAAAGAAGAAAGAGCCATAACTGTACAGTTTAGATTCATTTACCTTATTAACAAAATCTGAATTACTTAAAAAAGAAAGAAAAAAGGAAAAGACTTAAAGCTGTTGAAAGCGTGCATTTCAAAATGAACAGAAAGTCATAAAACTAGGCATCAAATCAAATCAAATCAAATCTCATTTTTACTTTATTATTTTATTTGTTTTAATAATGAAAAAAGTAAAAGCACTGTATTAAGATTTTTCTAATTAAAAAAATCAGCAAAAACCAACCAAACCAAATAACAACAAAAACCAAAAACCCAACATCAAACTCCTATACTCTGAAAGTGCTGATTCAGGTTTCCCAGTATCTTTGCTTTGTCCCTGATGCAGTTTTGCAAGTATTTTTACTTTCTTCTCCCTCTGTTCCTTATATACCTGACTCCAGGTAGGGTACTGTGAAATTTCAGTATTGATCATTAAAACGTACTTCAATTCTTAGAAGGAAGGGGCTATAAGAGGCAAAGCATTGTTATTTTTTCATAATGTGCCATGTACTTCCTCTTTTTTTACAAATGAACATTATAGCAATTTTGTGTGCTCAAAGACATACAGAGCTGCAATGTTTTCCTATTCAGCAAAACAAGGAACTTCAACACCATTAAAGCTGATCCTTCCTTCTGATCCTCTGCTGACCAGATTTTGGCAGCATCCCTTGAAATATCTGGCAATCTGTCAGGCTGTTACCACTTCAGAAGTACTAATTTTCCTTTTAGATGAGGTGCAGCATTAGTCGTGCATTTTCTTTGTTACAGCAGATGTAGAACCCAGCAGCCAAGTGATCAACACACGCCCAGGCTTTGCCCTGCTGCAAATGTTTCAGTTATCAAACATATGGTCTGATGTTGTGAGCCTTGCTTAAATGGTGTAGCTGAAATCAGCTGTGCAAGAACACTGAAACCAGGGAGGACTCTGCTAGCTTTTGGATAGCAGGATTTCACACAGCCACCTGCAAAATGCTTTCTGTGCAGCTGATACAGACATTACTATCAAGTTGCAGATACTGACAGACAGACATTGTTTTACATAGTGCTCATAATCCACCTCAAATATTTTAAATAACAGAAAAGCATTTACAAGGGAACAAAAGGTAATGAAGGCTTTAATGTGACAATGAAAGTGCCGTAGTTCCAAGGAAACTGTACGTCAAGAATCTCAAAATATTTTGAAAAATGTTTAACTTTCAGAAACCCTGTGAGAAAGTTACATGGTATATTGCAGACACCTTTTCTACTATTTAAGAGAAGACTCCTTCACACCAAAGTCCTTGTCTCAGTATATAAGGCAATCCTGAGCACACAGTAGTGGATAGAGAGGAACTGTAAGAAGAAATGACAGCTGGTTTCAAATCCCTTTCAGTTTTGCTAAACTGCCATTTTGAAGTAGTAAAGGGGACACGTGACAACAATAAATAATTCTCCAGCAGCAATCTGGGAGCTGAACAGCAACATTTTATCCTTTATTAAGAATAGTTTCCAAGGAACACAATCTAGCTTAATGATAGTTTTGTCTATATAAATGCTAGACCTACACATCACTGGCCAATTTCTCTTAGATCTTTTAAACAAAGTACAGAAGACAAGTCATGTCTCAGCTTAATTTGTCAGGAAGCTACCTTATTTCTTCTATTTTATTCTCTGGAATTAATAATACATTACCCACTTTAGATCACTATTTCCAGATGTTTTTCCAAGCACAGCCAGGTTACGTATGCCTGAACACATCTTCTTTAAAGAAATTACATGTGTAACCTTAAGGCAATGCAGTCCTGAGAGGAAGACTAACCTTTAGTTGCATTTACATTATTTTTGGAGCGTGACTAGCCTTTTATTTGAAAGTATTAAACAGGAGGAATTGGACTATTTACAGATGGACAAAACCTGCTGATTGAAAGCCAAATTCTGCTCTTGCTGGAATTAGTAGGACTTTTGTTAAAGACCTAAGTAAAAGATCAGTTATTCCTCTTGTGCTTAAACTTTGATTTTCAGAGACTCTTGAGGAATCACAATTTCAATCATGGTCAAAAGGAGTGAAGAGGCTCACAATCTCTGAAAACAGGGACTGTTTCACTCAGGTAATTTTTTTTCCCCTGTCTGTACACTATATTATGACCAGGACATACATATATTATATTTTATGTTTTATATATAAATATATACAATTGTGTTACATATTATAATAATCTATTAATTAATTAAGCAATACAGTTATGTTATTAGATAATATAAATTATATAATATATCTATGCATATATATAATATTATACTATGACTAGGATATACCAAAGGAAATACTTTAGATACTTTAGCTGCAACTGGATGTAGTTACAGCAGCAGCACAAAGCCCACGGACACCTCTTTTGTCTCCTATTCCCATTTTTTAAATTCAAATTTATCAACCAAGCAAATTTAAAAAAAAAAAAAAAGATTTTTTTTTGGCTCCAAGATTTACAGTACAGTCAGTAAAAAAACAGAAGAGAGACTTGTAAAGCCAAATGTTGCAATAAATACAATTGTATTTGATTGCACTTCAGGAATGATGGTTCTGTGAACACTCCTCATTACATCAAATGAGATGCTCTTTACCTTTCTGCAAGTAATGGGGATTTATGGCAGAGGACAGAAGCAAGATAGTCAGTAAATTTTCCCCTGGCTTATATCCATGCTGTTCTTTCCCCATGAAAGATTTGGTGTTTTCTGAGAGATTTTTCTGGTGTGTGGGTTGGATGCTGATAGTCTCTTCCTGACAGAAAATGCAAAATGAATTAATTTCAATTCTTTCTGTGAAAAAGTCAGAAGTGGCTATAAAAGATCAGCCAGTGTCAGGTCTTTATTTGGTGGAGTCTTGTGTAGTTAAAACAAAGGTTTCGACTTTGCATGTGAAGAAGTAATTTCTTTTTCCCTTTTTTTTTAAAAAATCTCCTAATATTCTTTATGTTGGTGATTCCAATAAGCAACAACCTTCATTTTAAACTTCCAAATATTGACTAGAAAGGAACCTGTCTTCTCTAGTAATTGAATAGAAAGCACAGTAACAAGCAGAAATTGGTAATAAAGAAAGGGGGATATCCTGTAATCAACTTAGGTTACATTTCTATATGGTATAATACAAAAAATGTAAGACACTAAGACAAGGACAGGAAAGAGGTCCCAGAAGATCATACATGAAAACCTTTCAGAGGGACCCAAAGGACTTCAACATAACTTTACATACACAAGTCATTCAGGATTCTGGTCACTTCATGTTTCTGATCTTTTTAACTATACGTAGCCATTTTTCAGACTTGTCATAGTTGATGTCTTGGCTAAAATTTGGTACAGTTAATTAATGAGTTGGGCACAGATTAGCCCCAAAACTGTTCTGGTCTAAGGGGTTTTTTTTTACCACAGGTATAGGATATCATCTCTTCAGAGACAAATGCTGTCAGGGTGTAGTTGGTAATGTAATTTAGAATACTCTGTTTAAATAATATCTTGATATTTTGTATGGATTATCCCTATGTCTCTGAAGCACCGTGGAACAGTTCAGCCTCATCCTTTCCAGGGAACAGTGAGTAAATAATATCTTGATATTTTGTATGGATTATCCTTACCCTATGTCTCTGAAGCACCGTGGAACACTTCAACCTCATCCTTTCCAGGGAACAGTGAAATCTACTATGCATAGGTGTACAAGAGGTAACAAGATGATCTGTGCTATTCCTCCAAATGATGTGTTCATGGGCTCTAAAAACTGAATGCAAAGTCTAACACCTTTGAGAAGCATGGGTGAAAGCACCTGCTGTATACATTTTAGTGCCAGATTATGTCATGTCTCCCTGTCCTTGCTGTTAGAGAAATTGTGACTGCACTAGATGAGGAAAAATGCTTATTTTCCACCCAGTACTCCATTTATTTAAGATGAGCATATTTGGGGTAACTCAGGATAAAATGACAGGTTTAAGTTCTACTGAATTATTCAGCTGTGAACTAACCCACAATAATATACTGTGGCAATGTGATGGATATGAGATTTCCCTTCTGTAGAGGACACCAATATCTGTTCAACAGAAAACAAGCAAAGGATTTTGTTGAAACACTACAGAGTTCTTTCACAGTATGTAAAAGGAACACACCAGATAAATTTTAATATAACTTCCACTGGTGCAATGGACTACTATTGATTTGGAAAGCTTATTGAAATGTAACGAAGGACCATGCTGCTAATAAGGAACAGTTTATAGTGGCGTTAACACATCAATGTTTCATCGGGGCTTTAATATTAATGTCTGTTCCAAGTGCTGGAAGTAGAAATAAAGGCAGTTAGTGTGCTTGATCCTTTTTTCCCCTCCCTTCCTTTTATAGAAGATTTGAAGATAGCAGAGAGGATGTGTCTGTGTTGTAATGCACATCATGTTTGCATGCTTTCCTGTCCTGTTGATTTAGAGGAATCTGTTATCTCAGACAGAAGATTTGGGGATTGCAGATTTAGTGCTATACAGGTCATCTAGCTAAAGTCTTCATCTTTTCATTGCTATATTTTAGTAACTTATTGCTAACTTTTGTCTTGTCATAAATTCTGTTAACAGCTCTGTTTGAAATACTCACTTTGTTGTCAAGTGTGCTGTGCCAACATAAACATAAAGGTATGGAATAGGTTATGAATACGTGCCAATGTAGTTACAGCACACATTCTGTATGCTGGCTCTATGTGTTAAAACATTATGTCTGTTTTCATGATAAAAAACATGTTTTCATGTTTGTTTTCATTATTCTTTACTGTGAGGGTGGTGAGGAACTGGAACAGGTTGCCCAGGGAAGCTGTAAATGCCCCATCCCTGTCAGTGTCCAAGACCAGGCTGGATGGGACTTTGGGCAACCTGGACTAGTGAAAGGTGTCCTTGCCCATGGAAGGGGTTGAACTGAATGATATTTAAGGTCTTCTCCAACACAAACCATTCTATGATGACAGAAAGTAATTTTTGAATAAAAGATGTGAGTTTTCACTCCTTGAGGAACACAGTCATTGCTTTAAGAGGTTAGGTCTGTATATAACCTTGTGAACCTGAAAGTTATAAATCTAAGTCAGGATCCTGTGAATGTACCTTAGTCCAACATATCTACATTTTAACTGAACATCCCTTTCAGGAAGGAAAGGTAGATGTGATCATGTGGGAAGCACTGCATATGTACTTAATGAGGAAAGTTTAGAACTGGTGTCTGTTAGTTCCTAGAAAAATATTCCCAAACCAGAATATTTACAGAGAAAATCCTCATGACTCACTCTAACTTTTATAAGCTTAGGTAAGAAGAAAAGAGAAACTTTCAGGTAGAAGAGTAAAGTGTATCTCATCTCAAATACAGAAAAACTTTTGGTTTTAAATCTGCCTTTTAGCAATTTATCCTGAATGAAAACAAATGGACTTGTTATCCTCCCACTAGTATTAATTGAGAGTTACTGTAGGAGGATCAGGGTCTGGTTTATGACTTGACAAACATTCTGCTGTATTATCAAAAGAAGATAACATTAATCTAAATTCTAATTCTGGCCTCCCTTAACAATAACTCAGACATTGCACAGCACAATTTTCTCAAACCTTCAACTTCGGTGGTTTCATTTAGACATCAGGATAACAGCTGTCTTAGAGGGCTCCTTGTCTCTGTTTTGTTTATTTTGAGACTTTTTGATCATTTGGTTAGTAGCCTGAACATGTAACTGTAAGGTGACTGACTATTTCAGCCACTGCCTTGTGTCTGTTAACACTGTTCTAATTAGAAACTAATGCTTTTCCTCTCCTGTTATTTGGTCTAATATCAAAACATTACAGTAAATTTTTTGTGCTTTTCATCAGACCTTGTGAACTCCTTGAATGACTGAAGAAAATAAAACACGCAATTATCAGATATTTTAATGCAATGTAACTCCTGCAGAGCCCTACTCTGTGGAACATCAAGTCTCTGTGTGTGTGTAAATAAGTAAATAAAATAAGTGGCAGGCTTGTGGGGGGGAAGGAGCAAGGTATGGAGGAGGAATAATGTTATTCCTGGTATTTAATTTTAAAGCATATTACTAGAGCATATAAAATAATATTATTTTATTTGCTACATTTTCAATAATATGTCAAAAGGCTTATCTGATCAGATTTTGGTGAAAAAGGGTGATCTAAGCCATAGACTCTAGTTTAAGTCACACTTCACTGCAGATGATGATACAATAAGCAGTGCAGAATAGGATATTTTGAGGGTTCTGTCAAAAGGTTCCACAGTATATGTCCCCTATTCCTGTTTCTGGATATCAGTGGGAAATTCGGCCTAAATGAGTAATTTATAATATAATTAATATATGATGTTAAGTTTTATTGTTCTGACAGTAAACCAACACCAGAATATCATTGAGCCTACTTAGATCAGGTCTTTGGTTACATGCTAGCTACAAAGCAGGTTTCTTATAACGCTTAAAACCCTACTTTTCACAATGGAGCTGGTCCTAGTGGGATCTTGAAGATAAGAGCTTGCATCCTGATTTTAGAACTGAAGAGGAGCTGATAATTGGCATGCTGCAATTAGCATGTTATTTTCAGTGTTCGGAGCTAAACAAATGCTCATTGAAAAGCTGCATGGATTGGGAACAGAAGAGTGACAAGAAAAGTGTAAGGCCAGGATTTCAGTAGAAAAATGATGTTCTCATCATTGGTATATTATCTTTGGCATCCTTTATTAAAAAAAGTATTCTGTTTGCAAACTGTGTTTTCTTTATACTTTTCTACTTGAGACTCTGCATCCTTAGCACAGCACTGTAGAAGAGACTTCATGAATTATAACTGATAAACCTTGGCTTTATACAGCTATAACAACTTCAAAGAACTACTGCAAGTTCAGTGGTTGCAGCATGGGGAGAAAGAATTTGTGCATATGTGGCCAACCTGAGAGTATAATAGATGATCAGAACAGTTTTTAAAATGAATAAATGATATATTCCTAAGGCAGCTTCCTTTTAGTAAGTGGAAAATAATAGATAAAAAAGAAATCTTTTGGGCTTTTGAATAATTACTTATTTATCATATGCCCCTATGAATTATTTTTACCTTGTTTAAATGGAAGACAAAGAATTTGCCAAATTCATGGCAACTTGTGATAAACTCTGCCTCAGTTTTTCAGACGTACTGTGTTCCTAATGTCCCATTAATATTGCTTTGGTTACAGATGGCTGCATAGACATCTTTGTGCCTCCACAAGAATACATCACCAGGAGAATAAACTTTCATGTGAAACCTTCTGTATGACTCATCTGAGTAAATCTTAAACAAAAAACCAGAGGGAAATAATGGCTGAATGTTGTCAACATTCAATTTGTGACTTTAAGTTAATTTTTACTTTCTATAAGTTTAAAAGCTGTGCTCAAGTTTGATATGAGAAATTCAGCCTTCACTGAAAATGATACAAAATAAAAAATCAATCTCCCTGATTTCCCAAGACATTTTTCAGGTTACAAGAAATTTCAAGAAGTTAAATATAGTGTGTCCTTTAAACTTTTAGAAGCTCCTTTAATGACTGAACTTCTAGAACTCTCGTTTTTTAAGTTTTCTCTGTAACACAGGTTATTTACTGCTTCCTTTCTGTAGGGAGAATGAAAATTCTTATGTGCAATATGGAGAGGTTTTATAATGTTTTTTCTGAACAATATCCTTGACTGAATGTACTCACCTGCCTTTAAAATTACCTACCTGAGCTGAATGACTTAAATATTTCTTGGACAGCATCCCTTTTCTTAAAAGTATGAGAAAAGTTAAAAACTGAGAAATAGCATGTTGGTTTTTCTGTTGCTCTGAATGGAGCTGAAGAGGTACCCACCCATCTTGGGGACCAATGAGTGGACATCATGATTTTAACAACTGGAAGCCTGGGATCCAAGTGTGAACATCATAGCTATTAATTTTTACAGTAATAAGAACAGAGAAAGGAAGATAATTTTTGGCAAGAAAAGCAGACAGCTTTGCTAAGTGAGTCCAAATTAAGGCAGGGCTTGATTCTGTAAACAGCAGGACTTTGTACAGTGTATTTCAGTTCACTAATAAACATTGCTTTGGTTTGGTAAGGTTTCATGAATCAGTGTAATTTTTTTGGTCATATTATTTCTTCAGAAACTCTAGGAATTTTAGCACAGTTTCTATGGACTCTTTGGAGAATTGAGACAAGGTCACAATTACTGAAGGTACAGCGTCAGACAGGAAGAAACCAAGGGGGCTTTCTCTGACGCTGACGTTACGCTGAGGACTATTTCAAAGAGTTGGAAAAGAAAGTTTGTGCTCTGAGTGCAGCAGAGGAGCAAATGGCTCTCAGCAGAAGGGTTTTTACTGAACTGAGGATTGAGTCTCCAAGTTCTGCATTTCAGTAGCAGGTTTTAGTGTGTAATTTTGGACTGTTATAAGAATGTGATCTTGATCATGATAAAGAGAGCAAGTCAATCTTATTTTATTAAACTTAGAAACAGTAATATCTTCTGGCATGGTATCAGACCATCTCTATTTAGGATTATGGGGTTTTTGCCATGGACTCTGAGTGATCAGGAAGGCATAAGGCTTGTGTATTTGTGACAACTTTAGAAACTCACTATTTTTCTATATTAGAAAGTAAATCTGAAAAAGGAATGAATTTATTTGAACAGCAGCAGTGGCAAAACAACAAAATCATGGTATACTATCTATGGATTAATAAAGCAGTAGACAAAGCAAGAACAGACCAAAACATCTGTGGTTGCTGTTTCATCAAAGTTCATTGGGAAAAGTCCCAGACAGTTTGGACATGCAGTTTCTTAGAGCAGATATTTTTATTTTTAATCACAGATATTTCACGCTGACTTAAAGTACTTTAAAAAAACCTTAAAGATCCTGAAGGGGCATTGTTTTCTAGTACCTGAAAAGTTACCTATGTATACTTTTGTCTTTATATTCTTCATCTCAAAAAAGGTGGTATTTCTTTTTTTTCTTCATTCTTAGTTTTTTAGCAATAACTTTTATATTTATGTGTATATTCATATGAGTGCAATGAACTTGCCAAATGACTAAAAAGTAAAAATTTTCAGAGAACTGTGTTTAGATATTTCTTGTTTAGAAAGGTAAAATGGACCCCCTTATTGTTTGCCACCTACACAAATACTGAATAAGAACAAAACAATCGCATAATAATAGCCATTTTATCCGACATGTAAAAAAATGGTAACTCCTAATTCAGTTTATAATAGTGTGCACTACAACTGGATACCCTCAAATAGGACATAAGCATTAGTCTGTTAGAAAGCAAATTTAAAAAGGGCTTTTTAAAAATAAAACATACCATAAAACTACAAAATGGAAGAGCCTTTCTTGCTGTAAACAGGCTGCTACATTTTTGTAATACTGGTTAATAAAACCTGAGTTTCAAATAAAGTAAGAAAAATAATAAGCATTTTCATCCTGTATTATTCTAATAAAATTAATTCCATTAATTTTGTGGTTATAATTAACATATTTTGACAGGAATTAAGTTAAGAAAGAGTTGAATCTTTTAGCCCTTCTCTTCATCAGTATATTATCCTCTCACCTAGGAATATTTTCTTTATTTTCTATACATCTTATTTTTTTATTTTAAATCCTTTCTTGGATGTAAATTCATGTCTTAGGGATGGAGGTTTTTTTTCTTATTTCCTTCCTATAAGCCTGAGTCACTTCGTTGAACTCTTTTTCCCTTTTTTTAATGTGTTTTCTCAGTCTTTAACTTCAGAAAGCTCAAGATTTCCTAATGCAGCCCTATTGATCTCTTACTAGGACCCTTGTCTCCCTCCTAATGTGGGACAGTCTGCCGTTGCTGAATTAATATGGTTCCTTTCAATATCTGTCAGGTCTGCTACAACACTTTATCCCTGACAATAGTGTCCCATGTCCCTAACAATGAGTTTCTTCAGGTATTTGGGGTCTACTTTTTCTCCATTGTCTTCATTTCACCATCATTTCTTTCTAGCCATAGTACCAGAAACACTATTGAATATAATTTCTACTGTTATTCTAGCCCTTTTGATCAAAATTTAATATAAAATATTTAATCTTTTCATAATTTTCTACAGCTTGTGATAATGCTGATCCCAAGATTTTCCAGGATCATCTCAAGTTATCTGAACCTTGCTTTGCTATCAGATATTCTATAATTAAAATTTGCTGTTATTACCACATCCTACTTTGTGAATAATTTTTGTAGTTGTTTAGAAGAAAAACTCAAACACATTATTCAGCTCTTTCCTGAAGAGATATCTCTTTAATAGAACTTATCATTATATCCTCCTTTTCCTTCATTACCATCACAGTGAGAGAGCTGAGCATGACTTTTTGTTTTCTCTTCCATATCTATATTTTTTGAGATATTTTTTCATTCTAGGTCAGACTGTTCTTGTTATAAATGTTCCTTGATCATTCTCATTCTCCAATGATGGTTAACAAAACAGAATCTGTTGGCAGAAATGAAGGGGAATTGATTTAATAGTCTTCTTGAAACCAAAATAAAAATATCCCCTGCTTTCTTGGAATATTGTAAACCGGCTTCAGCTCCTGGCAATCAATCTTATGTATTCAATAAATCAACTATAATTCCTCATATGGCAAGTAAAATTTTGTGATCTCACAACCTGGAAAATGTGCACCATTACAAAACCCAGAAACCTAGCTGTCTCCACAGACATGAAAGATGCTGTTCCAATTTCTCCATGTCATGAACTCACAAATGAGTATTGTGTCCATTAGCTTTGAATGCAATCATGGATAAATAAGGTCTTTGAACTAATCTGTACACAAAGCTGGCTTGGCAGGGTTTGGAGGTTTAATTGAACTTCATATTAATTTACAATTAGTTTGTTTTATTTTACTTTCTGATGGAATTAGCAAACATATTATAAAGGAGGTACAAATAAAATTTGTGCCAATTACATATGAGAATAATTGGATTTTCTTAATCCAAGAATTCATGCAATCAATTTAATTATTAGTACTCTTAGTTCAGATACCTCATTATGCCTCACACTAATTAATCACAACCACTAATGAGTAGTTTTGAAACGGGACTGTTTACTCATTTGCCCTGAATGGAAGTTTTCTTAAACAACCATTGATATTTACTTTAGGGAAACAAGCAAGTTTTCTGAATTAATTTACTTCTATGTTTTCAAAAAATTACTCTGAAAGATAACAGCATCTTTCTTGGTTCAAAATAAGAAATTTAAAATATTATTCCAGTCCTGTCTGAGTTTGAGCAAACGACTTATATGTGCCTTCTCGAAATGCTGTTATTTGGCAGGGGTGACTGAATATCAGAATGGAAGATTAACAAATACTATAAATAATCATAGGGTTATGCAGAGATATTTTCTGAATAACCACAATAGCTTTGGAGGCTGTCTTCCTCCTCTGTCTCTATACGTTCAGTCTGGAAGCACACTCCAGTTTTTATGGTGTCATGTAGAAACAACACACTAAGCATGAGAGTTAGCAAACAGGGTATTACAGAGAATATCCTCCCTCACAGAGATGTAAGAGAAAGCACATTTGAAAGGAAGACATTATTTCTGGTGGAATGAAATGCACAGATGATCTCGAAGATAATTCAAAAGGTGAATATGGGAAATGCATTTAGATTTTAAATGACGAGGCCAAAGGAAAGAGGATAAAGTCAGAACTGACTGGGAAAAATAGTTTCTGATGGACAGGATGGTACAACATTGTGGAGGTTGAAGAATAAGTAACTAAGAGAATGATGTCAAAAAAAGACCCAAAACAACTTCAGGAAATAAAAAAGACAAGGAAAATAACTGTGGTTGTAAGCCTGCAAAATAAAAAGCAACTCCCAAAGGAGCGGAGGAAAAAACCTCTCTGTATGAACATATTTTAAAAAATGCAAAAATGTCAGAAAGCCAAGCAGAGAGGCAAAAAATAATGACAGAAAAAGCAGTGTGAATACCAAGGTCAGAAAAGGAGCGGGAAGGGGGATGAGGTGCTCCAGGCAGAGCAGAGATTCTCCTGCAGCCTGTGGACGAGAGATGGTATTTCCATGCGGTCCCCAGATGAGAGACACCTAAAACTACAAGCTATTATTTTTAATTTATATTTAATACAATTATAGCAGAACTGAAGTCCAAGTTCCATAGCAGACACTGTGAACTATAACTTGCCACCCCACCTCACGTTCTCAGCTGGAAAATACGTTGCAAACACAATCATATCCCAGTAGTTCCCCTAGCATTTCAGACTTAAAACATAATTCAAATGATATCTCACTAGAGAAAAAAAAAAAAATAAAAACTATAAAACAACAAACCCAAAGCTTACAATGACAAAGAGAAAAAGATACTGCATTCTACAACTTTTAGAAATCAAAAATAATGCTTTGTGCTCCAGAAGGTGGAACTTGCCTCTGGGAAAGTCGTTGCAGCTCTTTTTAGATAAAAATCAACGTTAGGAAAAAAATATCAAATTTTGGAATAGTCAGGGACTGTAAGAACGATAATGAACTTTGGCACTCAATTAGATGGGGAATATCTAAGCTCTTCAAAGCTCCATTTATGTATAAACTAGATCAAAGTTCTCTGTCAACTGTCTTTGAAGAAAAGCATTTACAATTCCTTTTTCCTTCCTGCCCTGCAATCTGATTTTCCCCTCCTACTTTCAGGGCACTGACAACCTCTGCTGGCACCTTTCAGCAAGTCATTGAGTGCAACATGGAGAGAAGGCTGGAGGAAATATTTAACTTTTACCTGAAATTTGAACCATTGTCATCTACAGAGTTTTGTGAACTTTTTATTCCTGATATAACTTTAACATGTAGAAGAGCATATGAAATCAGAGAACCGGAGAATGGCCTGGGCTGGACCATAAAGAATTTAATTTTAAAAAATTAATTAAAAAAATTTAATTCCAACCCCCCTTGTCATGGACAGGGATTCCTTTCACCAGACAAGATGGCTCAGAGCCCCATCCAGCCTGGTCTTGAACACCTCAAGGGGTGGGGAGTCCACAAAAATAAAATTCTGGTTTAGTGAAGGACACCTAGATGTGCTACATTTAGGCACCCAACTAAATAAACACATTCATAATTAAGTTACTAATAAACACAGTAAATTATGCAATTCCCTAACCTGTAGAGTCATGAATAAAATATTGGCAGTACCTGAGTGAAGATGTGTTATGTTGGCCTGTCTCATTTATCATCCAGTGAGAATAAGAACTTCTGTTAAACTGTACTTACTTTACCTGAGAAACTGAATCTTAAGACGATAGCCCAAGTTATAATTTTTTTATTGGCACAACTTAATGCTTCAAGAAACAGCCAACTGCTTTCTTGAAATATTTGGTGTTTAACTTACATTTCACATGAAATCAAGTTTTGATACATGACTGTGCAAAAATGAAGACAAAAATTGGTCTCCAATAATACATTAGAAGGACGTAAGCAGACAAGTTTCCAGTCCACCATAGACAGAACCAAAAATTTTAGAAATTCATCAGTCATCAGTGTGCAGAGTTTTTGATGTCAGATAAATTTCTTACTCTTTACACAATATCTAGCACCCTCAATTTTAACAGTATTCCAAAACTTCAGTATAAACCACCTTAATGACATATTATAGCTAAGAATCAAATAAATATGACAATTTCTGTAGAAATAACTTTTGTGTATATTTTGACTTATTTAAATTATGCCTTCACGAACTTCTCTCTCCATTAAGAAAATTAAAACCTTGGCAATTATTTCTCCAGTGAACTTTGAAGAATCATGTTTACAACCACTGAATCAAAAGACAATCACTAGACAAAATACTGTGGGTTCAGAGGTATATTAAAACTAAAACAAAATCAATGCATTTCCTGTTTCTATGTTCTGGTGGTTTTTTATAATAACCTTGAAACCATAATAAAGAAAATATGATCATGCTAAGGAGAGCAAGAGGCATGGAACAGCCAAATGAGTGCCAGGGTTACACAGCACCCCAGTCTCAGCAAACAATGAAGCCTGTACTTCCTATACCCCTGCACACTTTCCTTCTTCCTGGAACTATGTTGCCTCTTGTATTCAGTTAATCAATACATCAACACTCCATAGTGCTACATTTAGAACATTTTCCCAGAGAAGAACACATGCACATGAACTAATGGAGACTCATAAACCAAGGATAAGCAGATAAGAAAAATGACTGTCTCAATTACTTCATAGTACATTGATTTTGATGGGTTTTGACTGAGCACAGCTTAAGACAGAAGTTTAGCCTTTGAGTTTGTTGCTGGTTTTTTTTAACAGTTGATACTTTATTAAAATGGAAAATTATTATTAATAAAAAAAATCTTCTTTCTACATTTTATTCATTTTTGGTATGGACATTTTGGCTAAAAGTGTGATTTGGAATACAGTATAATGTCTCAACTCCAGGAAATATTTTAATAACTGTGGTAAATCATTCTTAGATTATATATTTAAGGTTATAAATATTTTAATCCCTTTGGGGTAAAGAAGATTAAATGACATATATATACTCTCCCTATATAGCACTGATGTCTTGAGTGTTATTTTAAGGGTTGTATTTTACGCATCAAGAAATTATTTTCATCATAATGTTGGAAAAAATATTTTCAAAGTAATTATATGTATATTTTCATTATGAAACATTTTATATCATCTGAATTGTTTTAAAATTTACCTTTTTCAGTAGTTTTTTTCAGGCATAAGAAGTAAAACTACTCAAAGAAGGAGAGAATGAAAAGATGTAGAAACAAACATAGCAAGAAACTGTTATTGTAGTTAGGCTCTCTAAGAGTAGTTGTGGAGCAATATAAGTTTCTAGAAATAAACTAAAAAGTTGGTTTTCATAGAAGGGAGTATAGTTTATTCTGAAATGGATTCAGATATAGATTTTCCCTTCTGCTTGAAACTCTGTTTATTTTGAACAAACAGGAAGAATGGCAGGATGACATCTAACAGAATCCTTAAAAACAATTTTGTATCCATTATCTAACTCACATGGCCCATTGAGAATTCAGAAGATGGAGGACTTGAATTTACCATTTCACAGTAGGGCCAATTTGCTATAAACTAAAGTAGTGTTTTAGGGATGTGGGTTTGCTTCACAAATTTCAACTCAGAAGACATGAAGTCATTCACTGCACTTGTTAAAATTGGGATTTGGATTCCTGGAAGCAGCATCTACAACATCAGCTTGGCTTTAGAGTTACAGACATGCTGACAGTAAGACAAGTGCTCATTAAGATAGTTGGATGTGCTTCATGAATATGTCACACAGATGTACACTCGGAGCATGTCGTTAAAAAGCCTGCAAATTTACATAAGTTACTCTAAAAATGGTCTAATTTTGGCCTCTAGCAACTAAATATTACCAGGAATAAATTATATCAAACACATAAATTGGTTTAGAAATTTAACAATTATCTTCTTTAGGACTCAGTTTTTTAAATAGTGTGACTGACTTCCTTTTGACCAAAGGATAAGGCAAAATGTATAATTTTATTTCTCCTTCCTACAATATCAGATGTCTTAGGCCTCAAGCCTCATTTTCTTAACACATTCCCATTTTATCTGAAACTACTTTCATGCTAGCTGTGAAGTTAGGATAAAATGCCTGTAGAAGTCTGGGTTCACTTACATTCTTTTTCCTAGACATTGCTATTGTCAGATAATAGAAGTGATAATCTCAAGTAGCAGCCAAATGGGGAGAGGGAGGATGCAACAGACAAAGAACCAAACTTTATCATGCCAGTCACTCCACGTTTTTATATATGGTCTCAAACAAAACCCAGAACCATCCTGGACATCTTGATTTGCAATAATGCACCATATTGATTCTGTACCCTAGAGAAGGGTCTACACTACACAGACCACATCTATAAAATGACACTGGTATAAGTCACACTGAAATGGAACTGCAAGTAAAGATATGCTATTTCACTGTCCATACTTACAGGTAATTCCAGATTATCTTCTCTTTCATTTACAGGTCCATCTACAAGTATCCAAGGAACAGTATTTCACAAAACATTTACTTGAAACCCATGACATTTACTATGTATTCTGTGTTACACCGAAGCAAGGGACTGTAATAAGTCCATTCAAACACCCTAAAAGACTTGTTACAAAACAGCCTGTATTATTGTGACAGGTATTTCACTTAATTGATTGAGGAGAGAAAACCATCAGATTTTCCATCTAGTATTGTTAATAGTAATAGTCCTTATTTTACTTTGCTTGTGTGTGTGTGGCTTTTGCTTTACCTGTAGAACTGTCTTTATCTCCATTCCTATGTTTTCCCTTCTGATTGTCTCCCCCATCCCACCAGGGGTGGGTGAGTGAGTGAGTGAGAGGCTGTGTGCAGCTTAGCTGCCAGCTGGGGTTAAACCCTGACAAGCACCCTGCTGCATCAACAGCCTGGTGCTGATACAGGATACAAGTGCTTGATCCTGCCCAGTCTGGGGTTAGCTGGAACAAAGCTTTGAATCAAGGACAGCTGACAGAGTTCATTAGAAGCTGCCAGGGCTACCCTTACTTTATTTTTAGCCTTAGCAGCAGAAATACTCAGAGGATTCCCAGGAGTTCCCGAATGCCAGGCAAGGTGCCCAGAAATCTTGACAAGATCTCAAGAAAATCTGAAAGAAGCAGAGCCCAGAAACTTCTGTGCAAACCACTGCAATCTGTGGGCTGCCTCTGGGAGCTGTTACCTATTACAAAAGCCTAAATTTGGGGTCAAGCATATTTTCTTCCTTTAGCTGAAACATTAAAGAGGAGCGGAAGAGCAACATTGCTTGGATAAGGGAATGCATCTAATTTGAACTTTCCTGTGTATTTCTCAATACACAGAAAAATTGTTCCTAAATTTATATAAGTTGAAGTGTCCCATTCAACACACAGTGCTTAAGGAAACTTCTGGATCAAAGTTTAAAAACTGTAATTTTTATTACACATTGATAGAAAGTGAGCAGTTTCTTATGGCAATTTAAATTTAGTCTTGAGTCTTAAAGATGATTTAAGCAAAGAGACACTCATCACCCAAGAAATAGCAATGAATTGAGAGATTAGGCCACAGAATTCCCCCAAATTGCAACCTGGTTTTGAGTGTAATTCTTTATATACCATTTTCTTCATTTGGCCAAACTCGAAATACTGATTCAGTGGAAATAACTCCTTTCAGGGGGTTTATTATAGGGATTTTCATCCATTAACTTATATATAGGTAGCCCCAAAGTTCTGGATATATATTTTCATTTAATTTATTGCTGCTTTGTGTAGTCACCATGCCAAGAAGTATCTTCTAGATGTTGTCTTATGTAAAACCTTAACAAGTGGCGGTAAGATACTGTACAAAAGCAAGTTCAAAAGCACAAATAACAAAATTCCTTGGGGCAATAATGAAATAATATTATGTAGAATAGTAGAATATTATTCTCTAAATCAGGAGATCCAAAGTCTTAATAGTAAATGGCGCCATTTAAAATGATGTGCATTACATAGTAAGTTTTTATTCCTTGTGCATATAATTGTATTTAAAGAGAAAATAACTCTGATGTTGACCACTGAAGAAAATGTCTGCATTTGGGATAAGAGTTTTATGCAAATGGGAATGAATAGAATCATTCCCATCCCAAACAAATCTAATGCACTACTTCACCCCACCATCTGTATAATGAATCACGTAACTCCTCCTACTGAAGAAAAAGGAAGAGCAGAAAAATGTCGTAAATAGGAATGAAAATAGCAACAAAAACCAACAAAATATATTGTTTCAAAATCATTGCATCATTGAGAATTGCATCTTTGACAAATGCTGCCATGCAAGATGGACATCAGGGTCATATTTTCTGTTACAATGGCCAATTTTCTCCTGAATACAGATTTGCATGCATTAGGAGTGGTCTTTAGAGGTGTTTGTTTTACTTTGTTTCTTCCCAAACCATCCAGTTCTCTCAGATAACAGATATTATGACTCTCTTCCTTGGCTTTCTTTAAAGAGATTGAAATTTTTATTTCTTTTGAAAAGTATCCATCAACTGAGGGCAAGAGTAGCTGATTCAGGAAAAAGGGGAATGTAATATCTGGTTGTGGCAAGTAAGGGAAAAGAGGCAGGTGAATTTCTGACCTTCTCTTTATTATTTCTAATTCTACCTACACAATCTGCTATCACTTTGGGGTGCCCCAGAGTTCAGGAAGAAATATTCTCAGTACAACTTTGAACACTTATGAGTGCAATTTTGGAGGCTCAGAGATGACAATACAAATATTAACAGTAATTTTAAGAGCAACATCCACCATGAATAAGCAGCAAATCATTATTTTCAAAAGGTCATTCAGCACAATTGAGCTCTGCTATCTTAAATCAAGACATGTACAGGATGCTACTGCTAAGAATGTTAGATGACATTCAAAGCAAAGGCGTGCTATAAAGGGAGTACAATGATGACTATTTTCAGTAACTTGCCATTTACTCATCAGTGATGAGCTGCACAATATCACAGGACACCCATTGCTGCTTGTTTTGAGCTGGAAACCCAATTCTGAAATGTACCTGAAAATAAAATGAAATAAAGCATCAGTAGGTTAAATGCAGAACTATATTTAATTTCAACAAAGTTTTCAATGAACTCCACGAGGTTTGCATGAGCCCACCTCTCCAGCCTGCCAAGGTCCCCACAGATGGCATCCCTTCCCTCCAGTGTGTCTACCATACCACACAGTTTTGGTGTGTCAGCAGCCCTGCTGAGGGTGCCACTGTCCATGTTGCCAACTCTAAACTATGAACAATTAACTAATAACTATTAACTGTATAAACTATTAACTACACAAGCTATTAATTATAAATAATTAAAATTCCATTCTGCTTGCAGTTTTCTTAATATTAATTTTAAAAATAATTCCTCTAACTACAGCTAATAAAAGAAGTACTCATGGTAATAAGAACCAAGGATTCTGCCATAAACTGCAAATAACATCAAGCACAATTTAATAGATTAATAAATTCACTGTTATTACTCTAAAATATTACCAACAAGCCTGCTATACCGAATTCTCATTATAGGCATATATATTCCACGTTGGAATTCTTATGCTAGGAGAGTCTTGTTCTCTATAGTATGACAGTGGGACAGGTCCTGGAAGGTGAGTCCCTGTGCAGCTGCTGTGGGGAGCCCCCACTGCTCCTGGCCCCCAAGGGTTTCTGCAGTCTGGCTGCAACCTGACCCTGTCTTAGTCACTGCACAGAGCGACCCAGTGGTGAGGAACAGTGTATCTGCTGGTTGTTAAATGAAGATGGATAAAAAAACCCTAAGTATACTATGGATAATTGCCAAAATATAGGGATGGGGTTTTTTTTTTCCTTCTGGATGCTTTGCAAAATATAACATGGATTGGAATTTTAATTACTGGTCCTTTAATTTGCTTTTTTATAAAATTGAAAAGTTGTATATTTTAAAATTTACCATACAGTTTAACCCCTTTTATTCTTTCCTAAGTGATGCAAATTAAAGGCTACTAAACAAATACGAATGCACAATACTGCATTGTGACATCTCTACTTTCAGGATCCATTTTCTGAATATTAAATGCAACAGGAAATCAATCTGGATAGGGAACACATGAAAAAACTCAAGTTTGTCAGCTCAGGGTATGGCATAACACTTGTATCATAGTGCAGAATAAAGATTATGCCTCAGAGTATAGGGAGAAAAAAATTGATAAAGTGACTCAGAATTTATTCTTTCTGAAAAGTTTGGTTTAGAGTGACTTCTGGGAAGATTTAACATTTGTTTCTGAGAATGAAGTACTTGAGTTGATGGGCACCACTAACTTAATTTTTCTGGATCATTTAGCCTATTCCTCCTTATGACTTATTGCTAGCTTCTTGGAGTCATTCTGAACAATATACTGTGCAACATAGAGTGCACTGTATCTCACCACTTTATGACTTTTTATTGCTGCTATATTTTTCTATGACCTTAAAATGCATTAAATGTGACAAATAATGTGGCTATTTCATAGAATTCCGTGAAGCACATTTCCATTTCTGATGTGCATTATAGGCAACTCCCAGTTCAGCTGCTTTGATAGCTTCACAATTGAAATCCAGTACCAACCTTGCCTGAAACCACACTGAAGTTAATTGTTGTTATCCATGTGTTTTAATAAGCTTTTGGGTACACTTTAATGAAACTTGGGAAAGCTTGTCAGCGTAAAGCCAAAACCTGAAAATGTTTGGTCAGAATAATCATGTCTTGCCCTGAAACAGAATGAGCAGTCATCCACAAAAGAGTGGGAAAAATGTGTAATCAGTGGGTTTTCTCTTCAAGCTCTTTATGAGTTATTTATCATAGTGCTGAACAAGACTTAAACCTTTGTTTGCAGAAACAGCAGCTTACACTTGGAAGTTATTGGGCTGTTGGAGACATTAATCTCCACAAAATGCTTCCATTTAAATCAAAGTTGCTATTAGGTATGCATATTAAGGTACATAAGGAGATTAACATCTAGAAATTTTAACCTGGAGGAGGATGAAAGTAGCCTTAGTCAAGATGTATGAAAATTTCCAGAGTGAAGTGAGAGATCTATACCTAGCTTTGATTTTAGCACCTCAAATGTTTTTTAATATTAAATGATTCCAAAGAGTACCAGAAATGCACGTGTTTGAATGTACTATAATACCTTGTTGCACCTCCAGAACTATGTAGAGAAAATGCTGATACTAAAATAGCAGCTATATTAGATACAGATAGAGCTGTCATAGAAAACCACGTGATAACACATTCATATTTCAAAGCAAATATCCATTTCTTTTGCCACTATTTCCAACTGATATCCAATGGAGTTCACAATATTGCTTCAATAATGCAAGAATATATGTTATTATTAAGACACACAGAGAGATTTGTAGGATGGGCTTTTAAAATTCTTAATGCTGTATTTAAGTTATCACCGAATTGAGTGATAATTGAATTCTAGGCTTCATATTTAAAAAAACAGCCCTCCATGGTGAAATTTCTTGTACAATGCAAATGATGATTTCAGCTTATATCTATTGAAACTGAGGCCTGAGCAGCAAATCAGTGTGGATTCATAATAAGGTTTAAGAATATTAGTGCTCCCAGTCTCTTCAGAAAAATAAATACCAAACATACTGGATTTTATCATCTCAAAAGAGCAAGAGAACCGAGCAGGTATGTTCTGCAAAATGGAAAGACACCGTCAAGCAGACTGCGGACATATTTTTGTCCTTTTATTTATTCTGCTCAAAATATGACCTTCATTGGCATTTTGACTGTTTGAAGCACTTCTGTATATAATCTCATTGCTTTTTGAACTCTCTTATCTTCTATATTCAGATATGTTTTATTTTCCATTAGCAGAGGGAAAACATAGCAGCTGGCTAGCTTTTTAGTCTTAGTTTTAGTTTTAGAAGTTTGGAAGTAGGAGCAATCAAATGTATGTGAAAAAGTAGTAACATGCAGAACTAAGAAGCTACTAGGCATATGTAGATTCATAAACTAATATCAAATTTTTAATAAGAGCCCACCTTCTGCAGCATCTAGATAGTAAATCATATGAGGAATGGGTGAGGGAGCTGGGGGTGTTTATCCTGGAGAGAAGAAGGCTCAGGGGTGACCTTATCACCCTCTAAAACTACCTGAAAGGAGGTTGTAGCAAAGTGAGGGTTGGCCTCTTCTCCCAGGCAACTAGAAGTTCAGATTGAACATCAGGAAGAATTCCTTCATGGAAAGTGTTTTTAATCATTGGAGCAGGCTGCCCAGGTAGATGGGGGTGTCATCATCCCCGGAGGTGTTGAAGAAAAGACTGGATGTGCTGAACTTTCAGTATGTGAAATAAGAGGAATTTCTGTAATATGGAACATCATAGACCATATCATTGAAGTGGATTACACAGAAAAAGGTGAAGGAATGATACAATTATCAATAGGGGAAAAGAATATTGATGGTGGTGGAGAAATACGCCCTCTGAATACCAATGCTGATACAAAAGAACCACTGTCACAAAGGAAATATTTTCATTAGTCCAACATATCCCTTTCTAACTATTTAGAATGTAACAACCAAATTTATTTTCTGCCATTAAAATACATATTTCTGTGTAAACAGAAAATGGGAATGCAGGAAAAATTAAACCAGTGACCGAATATATTGAAAACACATTAGAAATTTAATACTGTGAATAGTTAGGTGGTTATAATTAACTCACTTTCACTTTTATATGTCTCAGTTAAGGCATGTTTGGAGATAATACTGCAGAAAACAATCTGAAATAATGATAGTTCTTGATGTCAAACGTTACAGCTTTTTTAGCAAAAAAAGAGTCAGGTAGTTAACATTCTTTTTTGTGTCAGGTTTTCTCTGTGTGTCCAGATTAGTATAGGGGTTGATAACCGTTCACAGAGAGCTTGCCAGACTGACTTTTGTCTTTTCCAGATTACAGGGTTTCTGTAAGACAACAGAAACACAGTCAGGTCTAAGAAATGCTGCCTTTCAAAGAGACAAGTTTCTCCTGGTAATATTCTGTGGTAGTTTGTCTCTCTGAAAGATGATACTCCGTGGTTTTCAGCCCTTTCAAAGCTTGGCTCTTCATGAATGAGATGGAAGTCACTGGCACTGAATACTGTTTTGGGATGACTTGTCTCCCACTATGCTGTATAGCCCTACAGAGTGCCATTTAATGGCTAACTGTGTGCTGTCTTTGCCAGGCTGTATTTTAGGAGGACTTTAAGTGTCTGCAATTCTTGTATGAAAATTGACCACAATAATTTTAGGTGCCATTGCCTAAATTATAAGCCCATATTAATTTTATTATGTATACTTTTTTTTTTTTTTTGTGGTTAAGAACCCATTACTAATGAATATTTACTTTGTTTGGGAGCACTTGACATGAGAATTTGGACTGTAATTACTTGTGTTTTACAATAATAGGTCTTGTAGTATAAGGAAAGAAAAAAATATGTACTGAAAGAATTTAGTAAAGACAAGGCTCCTATAGTGAGTTATTACTCAACCATAATGCTGCTCCAGAGTGTGCTCCTGGTGATATTAAATGTGAATTGATGTAAAAGTGAGCTGATGTAAAAGTGGTTAGAAAATACCTGCTTCCATTAAAAAAAAACCCAAATAATTTCTATAGCCTGCTCAGACTTCATATCAGATGAGAACTTACATATTCTTTACATTTTCTCAAAACTGGTAAGAAGATCCTGAAACAATATGGGATATTTCCTGTACCTGGACAGGAAATACAGAAACAGAGCCAAAGAGACTTGTGAACAGAACAAAAGTATATTGAAAAACAACAAAGTTAATGAGAGAAAAAAAAATTCTGAGGAGGAGTTTTCAAATGAAGTATTCCTGGCTAGTTAAAGAAGAACATACATTGCCTCTAGAAGGTGCTCGAGTTGTTTCCAACAGGGATATTTGGTGTGACTGGTGATTCTACTTATGCAGACTTACATAAACAAGAAAGTTCTGCAGCAAGTTTCCAAATCCTCCAGTGGTCCAGAGATCGTTTGACAGACATGAAAAATTCAAAACTTGATAAACAAAGAAATGAAAATAATCCTGTATGTTATCCTTTGAATAGTATTCACTGAGAGAGTTTTTTTTCATTTCCCCATAATTGACAACAGTTTTTAAGACCAGAATTCTTTAACCACCTGGGCTTAACACTCCTGGAATGATTTGTGATAAATTACATCTGTTCTTTATGCAAAAGAGTGGGAATATTGGAACAAAGTTGCCCTTCAGCAGCAGCTGTATTTTATATTTTTATTCCTTTTGTTTGAGGAGCCTTGGTATCCTAGTTTCTAACTGCTTCCCTTACCCAATTTGCATTATTATCATGGACCTGATGCTGTAGATAAGTTCTAGCAGCTGCTTCCAAAAACTTCAGCTGAACACCTGGTTGACAGGGCTTACGTGTATCTTGCATCCATGTGAGTAATTACCTGCATATGTCTTATGTCCATACACTTGTAGGAAAAGTGAATAATTGAAAAAATAATTTCAAAGATGCTTCTGATGTTAATGTTTAAAATTCCTGATGGAATTATATAACATCTATCACAGAGTACTGGTGGGGCTCCTAAGATAAATATATATTTTTCAGATATACTATTATCACTTTCTTTGAATTAAATCTAAACAAACCAACCAAACAAACAAAACCCCCAAACCAACAAAGCCATTTAGACTAATGAATTTCAAAATAATGGTATTCAATTCCACTTATATTCCTCAGGCACATTTAACCATCTGTCTTAACAGATTTTTCTTTTATTGGCCAATGATTTCAAAAATTTGGAACAAGTGTCTTGGGACAGTCTTGCACTGGTTAAGGTAAGCCATTTGGAGGGACTGATATTAGCTATTTAAGATAAGAAGAAGTTGGAGAATACATGTAAGTTCCAGACCCTGTCATGAAAGTCACTCCATTTTTTATCCCTCTCTTGTATTTAATTCAACCTGAGCTCAGTACTACTCCCATAAGGGAGCCAAAAACCTCCCACCGTAGTCATCATCCTGATTATTGCTGATAGTTTAATGGTACTCTTCTCATGATCTATAATTGAATATAAAAGTACTGTGCAAAAAGTTACATCACTTGATGTTTATATTTTTCCTTTTGTTCTGTTAGTCTCTTTTGAATTTTGTTTCAAATGAAATAGTAAGGAAAGGTACCTATTTTCTTGTATATCATTCCAAGCCCAGCAAAACACCATCATATTATTTCTGGCAAATAGGTATGATCAGAATGCACTACTGAGTTAAACGGCTGAAAAAGCAGAGAAAAGGAAAAGTTCTCAGTAAAATAAATGGATTCTAAAGGCAAGACTGAGGTGTACCACTCTCTCGGCATGGTCGCCTTTTGGATCAAAATCCATAAGTTTCTGGATAAAGAGTTTTCATACACAGAACTTCTAGGAGAAAGCAAAGGTACTTGTCTACTACATTCCAGAAAAGGGATTTTTACAGGTAATACAATAATTTATTTTTTCTAAACAAAGGGGGTGATAATATGAGAAGGGACAGGACAGATGTGAAAAGTGGTTGCCCTTGTAAGAGGCAGTGAGTAGAGATGAATGCTTGCATTCACTCAAGTATATCATAGTATTATGTAAGTGTTGTAATTTGTATTGACAGACTCTGGTACTTGTCATGGCCCAGAGGGTGTCAAACTAGATATAAATTTGAAAATGTAAATATTGTATCTTCCATTCAAAGATAAATTTTCACTTTATACCTGAAACAATGAACAAATCTAAGGTTTACTCTTTCCTCTCTACCCCCCAGAGCACATACATTAAAACAAAGGGAATTAATGGGTGTCTTTACAGATTTTAAGGAAATGTCACACATGCAGTTAACAAATAGCTGAACTGCAAGGAAAGCTGAAAACCTTATTCATTGAACAGCAGTCTTGATATGTAGGTGGTTATCAGAGCCATATTCTTCTCTTGTTACAATCCTTTCAAGAATGCTGCAATATTTCCCAAAAGAAAAAAAACCCTTAAGCAACCAAAAATCAACCCCCAAAAAAAACCCCCACCAAAACAAGCAATTTAGAAATGGCCTGGATTTCCTCTCTTAATCAAATGAGATGGAAAAATATAACTTTTTCTTCAATGTCTACATGAATTAGGAAATTAAATTAATAGACAACATGAACAAAGATCTGAGATTTACAAATTATCTACTTTTACTTTACATTTGAATTTTTGTGTTTGCTGTCCTTTCAAGTAAAAATAGGATTATTTCTTTTCACTTTTGATTCTATGGACAATTATTGTTTCCTGTACACAGATGTAATCTTTCAGAAAACAGCTGATTCCTAAAAAGATCTTTATTTACCTTCTAAGTTACTGAGTTGTTTATTAGGGTATTGATCCAGTTACAATGAGAGTAGTTTTCTTGTTTCTGACAAACCAATATAATCTCTTATGACCAAAACAATGTACAATTTCTTTGTTTTTACATGTAGATATTGTTTTGGTTTTGATAAACTGGAGAAAAGTTTAATAGATAACTTTTCAGCTAAATGGCATAAGTTGGACCTCAATGCTACCACATTTCTGTTTCTCATCATCCCAGACACAGAAAGCTTTAAAGGAGAGCCCCATCAGGCACTCAGGTCATAATTCTTGGAAAAACTTTTTGTTTAGACCTTGACTTGTTTGTTCTCTGATCTCACAATGCTTCTGTGCATGGCAGAGTGAGCACTTTGAAGTACATGGGATATTTGAGCCATGGTGGCTAATGAGCTTGTGTCATGAAGCTTGCTGTGACTTCAGTTTTTCTATTCGTCCTTCTTTCTGATGGAACAACACTGTCTTTAGGCACACGATTGGGCCTGTCACTGTAAACTGCCTTTAGTTCATCTTGTTGTATTTGTATCTTTCATAAAATCAGAATTGAAAAGATGTATTTATGCTTTATTTTTAAATTTAATAAATTTCACACATCTTTTTTTATGGGTTTGATCCTGCATCTTTTTCCAGTGCAATATTTGTGATATATGGTGTTTGCTATATTTCTAACCATACTCCAACATAAGTCATGTAACTAATTTAGCTAATAGGCATAACCTAGACTTTCTTGCTATCTTATATTTTGAGAGTGTTTTTAGAATCCCATACTTAAGATCAAACTTGTTAAAAGAGACATAACCTCATAAAAACATAGATAAAACCTCATCATATTCAAATACTTATTTAAGAAGAGGAGCATGACTCAAAAAGGCAATTTACTTCTTATGTTAATTTCTGAGTATTTAGATCCCCTCAAAATCAATCCATTCTTTTAAGAGACTTGCTAGTAGGCATCCAGATTTAAAATAAGAAAACAAAATCCTCATGGATGTATACCAGTGAGTATTAAAAAAACAGTGGAAAAAAGAATCTCAATGTCTAATCAGTGAAATCCATTAGTTTCTATGATTCCAAAGCAAAACTGAATGTCACCAGCTTGACTTTCTTGGCTTAATAAGTTCAAGGCATCAGTCCAAGAGTGTCAGCCTATGCTGCTCATGAGAAATGAAAGTCCACCCTTTGGGGGATGAACACTGGAGTACAGTCTCTGATTTTGATACAGTTACAGTATTTCTATAACATGATCATTACGCCTTTCCTCAAAGTAGTAAAATCACTGTGATCTACAGGAAGGAGTGTGTTCTGTTACATCTTTTCTTTGTGCATACAACTTATCCACCATAATCATGAGTTTCTTGTACTTTTATGATGGCTGGATACATAAATCTTGTTTCAGGTTAGATCATGAAAGGGAATACAGCCCTACAATATTAGGGATAATGTTTTGTTTCTATCTTTGTGTGCATATCTTTGTTTCTACCTCTGTTTGCATTTTCCTATTTTCAAAATAAGACATTGTATAGAGAACACGGTGGGATTTATGATTTTATGTTGCCTTACACATTTAAAACACAAAGCACCTTTCCAAAGGACTGAAAATATTTGATTATTGCTGAGCACCACTGTGCTGTTCAGAAAGTCCCAGCTCAGTGACATTTTGTTGACAGGGTAAGCACATACCTAACATACATTGCAGTGCACCCCGATGTTATTAGTCTTGTTACATACAGGCTAAGAGCAACATTAGCAGTCAGCTCACCGGTGTTTCAGGGGGAGGAGTAGGCCTGAGGAGGAGTGTGTTAATAGCAGCTTATTCTCTAATCCCCGGTATGAACTATAACTTTCCTTGTTGTCATCTGGTACACATTCATATCTGGTCTCCAGCCTTCCTGACAGCTACTGAATTCCATGCCATTTGCCTGTATTTTCCTACAGTACCAAAGCAAATAGAGCCAAACGGCACGGCTTTCTCACTTACACTACTCTGCTTTACAGCACGAAGAAATTTCACTATGACTTTTCTTTTATGCCCTTTTGGGTTCTGCTCACAATAACACTTTATGCTTTTGAATACATAATATTGTTTTTCAGTGACCTTAGGCTTACTGTGTAATTGCTCCTAATTTAGGACTGACCAAAACAAACACATAGGTAAAAAATATAAATAAAATAATCAGTGCATTTGCCTCACTCACTTTATAAGAACATTTTCTTTCTTTGCCATCCATGGAAATCAAATAGTTCAATCTTCAGGCTTTAGCCTTTCATTGTATCTTTCCCTTCCACTCTTGGTCATAATCCAAACTGGAGCATAAAAGAAAGAAAGAAAGTAAGCATGAAGGTAATAAGAACATCTTGATTATAAATCAAAGTAAACAGACTGTCATAAACCTGTGGAATAGCTTAGCCTATTTGTTTTGGAAAGCAATTATTTTTGTTCCTTAGATCAAATCACCTGTAATTTTAAGGGCCAAAGGAGCTAGCTGTTTGTCTTTCAGTTGGCTCAGTCAACTGAAAGCAGAAATCTACAGGCTAGTGAGGATAGTGGTGGCAACAGACATCCCCATGGACCACAAAAACACTACTTATCTGTACTAATCCATGTTGGATCAGAATTTATTTTAACAGTAGCACATTTTATTCGATTATCATGGCTGCATTTCCCCTTGACTTCCTATTTTTTCTCATTGAAAGAACAAAAAGAAAAAGCCTTTCTGCTGATTTTTAAAGGCTATCAGCGACATTAATAGGGAGATGTTGAACATACTGTTACCTGAAGTAAAATTTTGTGTGTGTGTAATGTGCTGATTTGCAACAGAATCTTTCCCAGCTCCATAAAGTGCTGAGAGAGGACAGTGTGTTCCAAAATCTATTTTGGTTTTTTTTGGGCACAGCAGCCAAGCAGTAGCGAACTTGAAAACAGAGAAAGTAGGGTTTGCAGGCCATAGGTACAGATGGGCAGCCTTCCTCACAGGCAGGTGGTCTGTGGCAGGTCCACCTGCCCAGCAGGGACCAAGGCTCTCCAGTGGGTGACCTGTGACTGACCCCAGCCATGCCAATGCTTCAGGTGTGTGGTGCTGACCCCCCTGTGCAGGCCACCCCATCGTGTCTGCAGGCCCCTGGGTAAATGGGGACCAACAGGACCACACCAGATGAGATGTGGCTGTGTTTGAATGGAGCCCTGCTGGGGGGTCAGTTGTGCTGTTCCTCCTCAGAGCAGCAGGGCTGCAGTCGGGGACTCTCCCCTTCTCCCCTTGGGTCAGGATGCTGCCCTTGGGAGCTCCTCAAGGCTGAGAGCCTCACCTGATCACGTGGGACACTGCACATTCTGGGGTACCTTTTCTAAAATCTTGAGAATTCTTACCTCCATCACGTACTGTCAATTCCATTTGACACCAAGATTCAAGCGTCGGTGAAGCTTTAATTGGTTTAACTGGTTTATCTGGTATATAAGTCAGTGATGACTTATAAAATAAATCTTGTTTGGATAATTTATTCATCTGAATTTTATAAGCCTCCACAACCTCCACTGTCTCAGGACCAGGTTTTAATTTCTCTTCTTATATACACTTTGTAACAATTTTTTATTTTAACAAAAATGAGTTAAATGAAGTGCTGCACTATATGAAATAGAGTACCTTTTTTTTTTGCTTAAACTTATTTCTGTTCACAGGAATAAAAAAAATTGACCAGTGGGATTAAATCATTGGGAGATGGGTTATTTTTAAATATAATTCTACTTTTTTTTCCACAATGTATGTTCCAACACTATATATACACATAACTGTCATATTAAAAAATTTTTACTCACACTTACTCGTGGTGATTAAATAGGATTTTTTGTATCTCCTTTGAATCATCTATTAATAATCATTGCTAGAAACAGTGCTGGATTGTAAGGCATCTGCCATTATTCATGTAGCAATTATACCCATTGCCCATCCATTGTGTTGGCCTCCAGACAGATGCTTCTGGAGAATGTAGATGAAGTTAAAAATAGGAAAATGCACTCTTCCCTTTTGCCTGTTAATTCCCAATAGTACCAAACAGTCTTTCAAAATGTTAAATGGTTATTTAAATCTTTCTAAATTTAATTTTCAGTAATCAGGATGTACCAAAAAGTTCCATATTTTCACATGACTTGGGACCAGTGTGTCCTAGCAGGATTTATAGTTGCCTCCTGAATTTTTTAATGTTGTTCTAACATTTTATGCTATATTTTTTTTAGTCTACATTCTTTATGCTATTTATAATTACATTTACCCTGCTCATTCTTATCCATCTGGTTTTTGAGATAGTCTTTGATCTTCTTGGTCACTTCTACAAAAATAGTAAAGCTTCTGATTAGTTTGACCATATGACTCATAAAATACTGAGCAGGTATCCTACGTTGCATTAATTAATGACTACTTATAATTACTTTTGAATAAGTGGGTCTTCATAATGGTCAGTGAAAGTACTGAGTTTAGAGCCCATTCTGATATATTTGCCTGATCAAAATCTAGCTCCTCTCTAGGTCACTTTGACCTAAGCAATCCTACAATGGATTTGAAATGGTAAACTGTGATTCTTTTATTGCATGTGGTATGCACTGTTAATTTAGGGTCATTACTTAGTGTTTATATTGACAGCTTAATTATTGTCTCAAATTAATAAAAATAAAGAAAAAGAAATGAAAATATTTCAATTCTTTTATCTAAAAAAGCATAACAGTGCGATGAACTTCCAGAATTTCTCTTGATAAGATTACACCATATGAGCCTGGAATTTCAATGCATTCAGGTTTATGGAACACAGGAGAATACATTAAAAAATAAATTCTAGCATTCACCTGTATGTTTATTTAGTATAGACTGAGGTAAAAAATAAGAGGTAAAGATTGTTATGACTTTGCAATGAGTTTTAGATTATTTCTACACAAAGGAAAGGGTGCAGAATGGAAAAACTAAGATTGTGTACTTCAAGGTTTTAACTTTTTTTTAAAATATGATTTTATTTGTTCCCTTTTTCATAAATTATTAAAGAATTTTGAATTCATCTGATAAAACTGATACACTTTTAGGTCATTTTTTTTTCCCTGAGGTAGATCCAAAACACAGTTCAGGAACAAGGATTTCTCAGCTGACACAAGCAGATCTTATATAGGTAACAGAATTTGACCTCTCATATTGATTGAAATGTAATCTGTAAGATTTACTTGATTTTTTTCATACACAGAAGTTGTATATGTGCTTATTAGATCTGCAACATATTGCGGGTCTTCCACCGAGCAGGTTTTAATTTTTTCATTGTTCAGAAAAATATTAGACACATCTGCATGCAATGAAAACAAAGAGAAAACAAAACCAAAAATTAACAAAATCACAAAACTAAGTTTTTAAGCTTGGAAAAAATAAGTGTAATCATTTGTCATTGGTCAAAAAGAAAACTTGAGCCCTTTGTGAGGAACAGTTTCCCCTTCTATTTAATCAGTATTTTAATGAGGTCTTTATGATTTAGAGCAATTCCTGTGGTCTAGTCTTAAAACCTGGTCCAGTGATTAACAAGTATTTATTGTATTTACACTTTAGAGTGCGTCAAAACAACAGTTTTCTTGTTCCATGGATATAATAAAAATAAACTGATGATTTTCTGTACTATAATAAGGAGATGGTCCTTCAAATATGAAGTGAAAGCAGTAGGCTTATATGTTTGGCTTGTTTTGTGTGTTCCATACATGTTTAGAATGTTTTGTCAGGCCTGCTTCTTTTTCACTACAATATCAGCAAGGAAATAGTAGGTGTTTCAATTCGATGTGAAATTCATTAAATTATTTGGAAATAATGAAATAGATACTAGCAAAGAGCTGAAGTGAAAAACAAAACAGGTGGCAAGAACTTTGAACATGAAGTCTGTAACTTTTAATATTAACTTAGTTGAACATATTAATGGTTAATTTGTGTTCAAAATTGATAAGGTAGGTATATCTTCCAAGCTTCTCACTAATTTGACATAAATGTTAATAAATATGTGCACTTTTGTAATCCTCATAGCTCTGAAACAACTCCCTTACAGATGATTATCTAGGAAATGAGGATTGTATGTCACTGTTAGCAGCCAGTTCTTTCCCTTGCTAAGTGGGTTTAATCGTATCCAAAACTCCCTTAAGAGAACAAACTCAGTATGATCAGGTTCTTAATAAGGGATTTCTGAAACAGGCAAGAAAGAAGCATTTTAGGAGCTGGGGAAAAAGAACCAAAAAGAACACCAAAGCTGACATGCTGTGCATCCCTGTAATTTCCTTTGAATGAAAGTTACAAATTAGAACAATTCTCACTACTTGCTATTTCCCTATGAGGTGATGGAACTAAAGCAAAACAAAAACAAACCAGCTCTCCTGAGGGGTTTACTCTAGTTGTACATCATAATATTTCTGATAGATCTCCCACTGTTTCATGGGATATTCATGAGCTTTAAATCTATTATTGGCAATGAAGTATGACATACTCCACATTGGCAGAGACATTAACAAATCCACTAATAAATCTGTGTGGCTATTTATCAAAAAGTTGGTGACTATGTACCACAGACATGCTTCTGTCGCAAAGTAGGTCTTAGTATTAAAAATCCCATCAGAGGTGCATTCAAAAGATTCCAGAAAAGGGTGGAAAATTCCCATCATAGTACTGAAAAATTTATATTTATCTCCTTTTCTGGTCTGTAATGATTTGATAATGCCTCAGGTGCATGGTCAAAGTTGTGGGCTTTTTTGTTTCCTTAGCAATCACCAGATCTCCATTTTCATAAATTAAAGAGCATTTTTCTACTTACCTTAATATCATTGTCTTCTGGTGCCCTGTGGACACAGATGACAGTATTTAAACTCAGGACAAAAGTTAAAGAAAATAGAAGCTAAAGCTGCAGAATGAAAAGACACCCTTGGACAAGAACAAGTATAATTTTTCTCAGTTTTTTCTGTAATTGGATTCTGAAAAAATGCTCAGTAGCAAAATGATTTAAATCCTAACTCTCCAGTTTAGAAAATTTATTAACTGTATTCTAGAAAAAAATCCTTCTTCCCATCTTTGGGAAAGAATAAAAAGAAAAGAAAAAGGTGTTGAAAAATTTGCTAACTTGAAAAGCAATTTTTTTAATAGAATGGTAATCTTAAAAATTCCAACTCTATCAGAATCTGTTAAAAATAAAATCAATTAAATCATTTTTAATGAAAATATATCAGTAATGCTTATGTAATACTAATGCAATATGACAGCATTCAACACCATGTCATATTTTCAATTTCTTGAATCTTTCCCACCTTGTTTTTCAGTTTTACATAAAACAAAATGTCTTCTTGGGTGATTTTTTTTTTTTTTTTTAATTTCATAACACTTTAGACGCCCTTTCTTTTTACACATTTAAGTTTTTGTTAACCATAATTTTAAAAATCTGAGATCAAATAGGGACTAAATACGATCCAAAATTTCTGTGATTTTTACAGAAACCAAAAGACTGTAGTGAGTATAAAATAAAATATATATATTTCTAAGAGGTTTCTAAGAGTAAGCAAGTTTAGAAAGTTTCCTGTTGCAGGTCATATGAGATTTTTGTTGCAGCAAATACCTGTGTGATAGCACAGGTATTTATGGAAGTTTTCCATTGCTAAGTGGTGGTTGGAATGATACTTGGGAGTTGCAATTTGAGACACTTTGCACACTTTTGCAACTCAAGCAGTAAAAAGAATGACTCTCATTTACTGCAATATTTTCCTCTAATGCCATTTTTACAGTCTAGTTTTTAGATTCATTTACAAGTAGCAATGCTTAAAGGTTGAAAGGAAAAGAAATGAGTGGTAGGCTACTTTTATATAACCCTCACATTAGAACCTGCAAACACACTTCTCCAGCTCTTTCTCTTGAATTGATATTCCAAGTAAAACTGGCTTGGTTTAGTAAAATTCAATTTGCTGTATACTTAGAGAAACAGACAATCAAGCGTTGGGCAGAGTGAAAACTGTCAAAGACAGTCATTGTCTCCGAGGGTTGCTGCTGTGCTGCAGTCACGGTGTTCTCTTCTGGAAAGCTCTCGCAAGTACCAGAAGTGGTAAGGGGAAAGAAAGGAAAAACATCAGCAAAATCTTGAGAGGAAGAGCTTTTAAAGAAATAGAGTAAGAATCAACATTGTGTTTCTGGCATGGAAAGAGCGATCTAAATGAAATGATGTATCAGTGGAGAATTTGTAATGTGGCATTAGACTTGCTCAATATCAAAAATATTTTATTCAGAAACTCTGGGCACTTTGGCTCAGATCTGCTCCACGGAGCACACTACTGCAATTATCTGCTGGTTTCAGAAGAGGAATGAGGCTGACGTTGAGTAATTTTGAAAAATCCAGCTTAGGTACTTGCAGAAGGCTGAACATAGTCAAATGGGGTGGAATGCTAGCACAGCTAATGTAAGTAACCTGATTAACCTGTCAACAGGGAGGTACAAAAGGGAAGGGAAAAAACCACTGCTGGGAAAATGGACCGAGTTTTGTGCTGAGAAAATAAAATACAAACAAATCTGAGACAAAGTTGCTAAAGAAAAAGTGGAAGTATAAGCTAAAATCATGTTTGTGATGGAAATCCAGAGATAATGGCTTTTATTTCCTGAATTTATGACTATTATCGTTTTGATCTCTCTGCTCCCTGCTCTACAATACAGATCTGGGCTACTTCTCTTACAGGTACCTTCAGGATTTGCATAGGCTTTGGAAAAATAATGTACTGAAAACTCTAAAGCATTTAAGGTACAACTGAGGGAACGCTGGTTAATTTGCTATTTGGTGGCTTAAATGAGGAGACTGTTAAGAAAGTCCTTCTAAAATCTTACAAGTCTGGGGTGTTTTTCTGCATTTTTTGACATTTTTCTACCTCTTTAACAAGGATACAAACAAATCTAGTTCAACTAAGACCTCAATTTGGAATACCAAGTGCATCAATAAACAATGTAGGAAAATTTCCAACCTCCTTTCGTAGGGTTTCTAGAGAAATCTACATAATGAATGTCATTTTGGTGACCTAAAACTGCATTTTCCTGCTAAGAAAAATATTTTTTAAAAGAAAAATGTATGTCCTTCTATGAAAGCCAGACTTTGGGGTGATAGAATCTGCAAGTTTTTCAGATCAGTGGTTTAAGGAATCACTTCTCAATTTCTTGACTATTTTTCAGTGGCAGTGAGTAATAGCTCTGACAGGAAGAACATTGATATCATATAGCATTGCTGGAGAGTTTTGGGAGCATATTCTGCACTGCTAACACTATTGGTCAGAATTACAAAATCAAAATTTATTAGAAGTCTATTTCACACAAAAAACCCATTTGGAGACACAAAAGTGTGGTTTTTTCACTTTAAGTTCTAAACTAAATAAGCTAGAATAACTAAATTAAAGTCCCAACTCCTTGATTTTCTGACAACCTGTGTACTTTAAAATGGAAAACAATCTCTACCGAGAGAGGAGGGTTTATCCAGTTTGCTGAATTTTGTTTTGCTGGATTTAATTTTACATGTTAATTTAAAGCTTTGACACTTGAGCATTAAGCAACACTGCAATAATTAAATCACTAAAAAAAAAGCGCAGCAGAGTTTTATTTATCATATTCTTCTTTTCTGCTTTGTAATCTGAAATGTAATGTCTATGTTACCTTCTCTCACTAATTTGTCCAAATACATATATTAAGCTAATTTATTTGTAGCCAAGGATTTAGAATTATTTGAAATAGAATATGTCTGTTTTTCAAAATGCTGTGATAAAAAGTGCAAGCTAAAATTTTCAGGGATATTTTCTTTTCTTTTTGCCCGCTACGTGACCTCAAGTTTTGGGACCTACAAAATACCATGAAGCTTTACAACAGCATGTAAGACCATAGAAAGTTTTGTAACTTTCAGGATGCTCATTAATAAGTTTATGCATCAAGTTTTAATTATCTCCTCCCACACAAACAGAAGTTACTGACACAGAGGCATGCTCTTCACATATGAGATTTCAGTTTGTTCTTGTGAAAATGCTATCAGAGAAATGCAGAACTATAGAGAATACAAATTTTGATGAAAATACCGCCTGTACTTAAATCTCACTTTTCAGAATGAAAACTAATTTAGTTTTGATTTTTTTTTTTAACAGAAGTCAGTAATTCCTGGGTATTATAATTTTTTATCTTGGACTATAGCAGGTTGACAATTTGACTTCAAAGACAAGAAAATGATGGCGTACAAAATATGTCATTAATCTGATGAAAGGATCTAGCTAAAACAAACAAACAAAAGAATTTATAGCAAGCCAGCAACAATACTGTAAAATTTTAATATTCAATGACATTTGGATATGTTTTAGCAATTTGCCCTTTTCATTTAAACTCAGAGATATGAGTCTTCATTTTATACTGTCACAGAGTCTCTCTTTGCCCATTAAGATTAGGAATTTTTGAATCCTTTTCTAGAAATGAGAATACACAAATGACAAGTGAAGTACTTGATTCAACAAGCTTTCATTCTATGTGCTCTCCTTTTGCCATCAAGATGAGGCTGGAATTTCCAAGGGCAAACAACATTGTACTTAACGTGATTGCTCCTTTGAGCCACAATAGCATTTCAGCAGCTTTTTAAAAATAAAGAACAATACTCCATATTCTTGGTGCTGCTTGACAAATACCTCTTGCCAACAGTACCATAAAGTTCCTATATCGTGATGTGGTTTCTCAATAAGAAAATGGTGTTTTTCTTGATTCTCCTGTGTATGTATGTCTTTCTCAAGTATTTTGCTTGCAGAAATACCAACTGCAAGAAATTATGCAAAGGTGCAGGAAAGAGTAGTCAGAAATTATGAAACCATTTGTTCAGGGACATTCAGCTCTCTCCCTTCTCAAAAGTTTCTAAATGGAGGAAATTGTGTCTTTCAGACTACTCTGTGCTTTGCTGTTGAATGTTCTCTCTTTGTTGGTTTGGCGTATTGGGTCTGGCTGAGATGGAGTTCATTTTCCCCATAGCAACCCTCATAGTGCTGTGTTGTGTGTTGCTGGCTGGAAAGGTGTTGATAATAACCCAGTGTTTTGGCTGCTGCTGAGCAGCACTGTTCTCCCAACATTCATCTCACACACACCACTAGGCTGAGTATGGGCAACAGCTTGGGAGGGGACACAGCCGGGACATGTGACACAAAACCAACCAAAGGGATATTCCATGTGCTCAGCAATAAAAACTAAGAAAGAGGATATTCATTATTTATGATGTCTTTCTTCCAGAGCAACCACTATGTGTGCTGAAGCCCAAATTCCCAGAAAGTGGCTGGACATCGCCTGCTGATCAGAAGTAGGGAATAAAATCTTTTGTTTTCCTTTCACGCATGCAACCTTTCCTTTTGCTTTATTAAACTGCCTTTATCTTGACCCATGTGTGGTTTTTCCCATCTTATTTTCTGCTCCCTGCCTTCCTGTGAGGAAGGGGTCGTAGAGTTGTTTGGTAGGCATCTGGTATCCAGCCAAGGTCACCCCACCACATTCAAGAACTTTGTAGGTGTGAAAATATACTTTGGTATAGTAATGTCTATTTATTTCATGCATTTTTAAAGCTGTGAGTGAAATAAAAAACAAAATCAACCATAAAAACTAAGATTTTCTGGAATACAATTTCTTAGATCCTTTAGAGCTTAACAGAAATTAAAATCTGCTTCAAAAAGGTCTAAAGGACTGCACTTTCCAAATGTGACACCATCAAATGGCAATTCAGCTCATTTTCTTATTAAATATTAATTCTTTAAATATATGCCATCTTACTGATTAAATTTTGGTTTTAAAGAGTTTTCTTGCTGGTCATCTTCAGCTCAGAACAAATTTTGCTTTCTAGGCTTTCATTGCTTTCTCATTGTATAATCCCAATAACTAATATATATATAAATAACTAATATAAACACAAAGACATTTTTAAAATGAAGCTAGGCTTTAAAAATTAGTTAAGGCAAAATGGAAGGCTTACATTCTCTAATAAGTTATAAACCTTTGAGGGATTGTATAAACATATTTTTATATTTTACACATAAATGCGGTTTCACTTTATCCCTGGCTGAGAAAACCCAGGAATATTCCAGATGGTTTTTATTTCCAATTCAGTCTGACCACTCGAATAAAATAAGTAAGAAAAAACAAATACCTGTCACTTTCAAAATCCCAAGGTAATAAACATCTTCAAATTCTGTAATGATGAAGGTAGTTCTGTCATGACCTCATGCTGTATGAGTAAATAGATGTGAAATTACATCAGAACTAACTTCTGAGGTAAATTATCTGTTCTTGGAATTTCAAAATCGATGATACATATTCACCAAAGTTGAACGCAGTAATATAAAGGTAACTGGTGAGGGCCATACAAAATCCATCAAGATTTGTGATTTAATGGTCATTTTAACCTAAATATATTTATATTCCAGAAAGTAATATTGTGTCTGCACTGTGAGATAATTCACCTTTTCATAGTGCATGAGGAATGGAGCCAAAAGCTAATATTTTTAAAACCTTTCTTATGACTAAAGTTCTAGTACTGTTTGTTTTAGTCCTTGTGACATGAAATGATATCTTAAACAAATTTATCTTCAGGAGTCAATAGGTCTGTATGCATATGTAAAAGGCCTAAACACAAAGAAACCAAAATATACTTGACTATGTTTCATAACTATTTTCTCACCCTCTATTTCTACATTACCAAAAAGAAAAATCCACTTAAAAAACCAAAATTAATAATGGTAAAAAATACGGTAATTCAGTAAAAATTATATTTGTAAATACATTTTGTTTCAAATGATTTTTTAAATCTCTCACTATACACTCATCTAAGAATTTACATATGGATTAAGACATGGATTAGCCCACTAGATCTATTGAGCATATTTCTATTGTCACTAGAACAGCTGGCTAAAAACAGGAAAAAAGCAATGAAGGATTTCCTGTTTCAGCATAGTTCTCCATTTTCAAAAGGTTTTGCTCCCTCTTACAGTGAACTTAGAAGAACGAGAAAAATAAAACTAAAATATGGAGGAACAATGTGGCTGCTTTCATACAGTACATTGTACCTTAATAATATAAAATCAAATGGAAATAAAAGGTATTTGAGTTTAGACTGTAGTCTTTCAAGTTTTTGTGTTCACTTTTCCTAGTCTTTTGGTCCTGCATTTCCTTTATTACTGATGACAGGAAAACAATCCTCTTTCCTCACACTTCTAGTTTTAAATAGCCATTGGCTAAATTCTCATCTCCACAGTAAATTAGACTTCTTGGTCCCTTAACATCTGTCTAAAGAAATATTTACCCTCCTCTTGCGTGAGTTACAAACTTAATGTCAAAGCTTATCCTGGTTCTCAGTGAACCAGAGGATGGTGTCATAGATAAAAGGACAGCCAGCCATGAGCTGCACTCCTGCATGAGCACAAAAGACTCCAGCACTGTCTGGAGGGAAGATAGTCTGGAACATGATTTATTGTTGAAACAAAGGCTAATATGAAACTTCTGCCAATAGCAGGAAAATTCTGCACAAGCAACAAAGATCCTCACTACATTTAAAGGTACTTAATCTATTTTTTTTTCACCTAATGCCTGATTAAAGTCATTCTGCACGAAAGGCAAGATATTCCTACTTGCTCAAATAGAATAGTAATCTGTCCCAATCTCTTCCTCCAATATTATTGTAGCTCTTCCAAGATAAATGCAAGTGGGAAGCAAACACTCTATGATTTATACCCTACTATATTCACTTGCCTGAGATTCACTTGCCTAATGTAGAAGAAACAACAGCAAACTGAAAATTAGCACAGATAAAAGCAGACTAATTTGTAAGCTGCCTTGCCATGATGTCAAATTCATTTTGTGCTTACAACCAACACATCCAGACTTCCTTGCTTTGTTATAAAGATGGAGGAATGCATTTATGCAGTCCAGTTGGTACATAACTAAAAAAAAAACCAAAAAACCCACCAGCTTAAAAAGAAAACATGCTTTCATCCCACAGGTAAAATCCACAAAGTCTAGAATTTCCAATTAGATTTGGATATGTAAACTCTTCTTGTTAGCACAAGCTCTCTTCTGGAATAAGTGAGGTTTAAAAATCTTTCTGAATGCACAAGACAGACTTCAGTCAGAAAACAGAGGAAATACCATGAGGCAAGTTTTTTTCCATTAAGTGATGGACATATGCACATAATACAAGCTATAAAAATTGTCTCACAATATCTGCGTATTGAGAAAAATGCTCAACTTTGATCCTTATATTGGTAGTAAAATATTTTATACATAGTAGTAATTATTTAAAGAATCTGGGATGCAAAATTAGATAAACCTTGCCATAATACCTTCTTCTAGAAGCACCATCATGCATATATGGCTCATCTCTGGTACTTCTTAAAGCATAGTTTGGATGGTTATTCATATTCTTCATTCTTTAAATAAATAAATAAATAAATAAATAAAGACACAGAAGTCATTCTGTTGCAACAGCAGAATGAACAAAACTTAGTTTTCCTGTAGGTTTGTGTCCCTGTGTGCCAAGCATTTTTCACCCAGTTCACTCCTATATACACTTCACAAGTTTTTACTTGTCTCTTCTTGTTTCATACATATTCAAGTATGCAAGTATGAAGTATGTGCTTTAGCTAACTTAAGAATTATGTATGAACTTAGGAACTGGACATCATATCTAACCAGCTATCAGCTTCATCATATTTGAAGAAATATAAATTTTTAACCCCTCTCTCTTTGGTAAACACGGTCAATACCACCAGACTAGAATTTTTTGAGGGTACAAGTATGGTGTAGGGATAGAAGAGAAGACCATGGTATTTGTCTCTTTCACTTAGTCATAAATTCTCATTTACTTAAAAAAAATTATCCTGAAATGCACAAAACCTCCACATATATAAAATAGATGATGAACAAGAAAAAACCCCAAACCCTCTGTCGTTAAATTACTGAGCAATCATAAACGCTGCTCTAAATTTTCTTCTTTTTTTCCCCAGTAATGTCCTGGTGATGTCTACATGCTCCTTGCAAAAAGTTCATTAGAATTGCTACCTTGTATACTGCTCATTACATATGTCTCTCTTGTGACAAACTCCTTAATGTCATTCGGGACTCCGAACAGGTTTTATAACAGACTGATTATGGGTACTGCAGAATCAAGATTTGAAAAGTATGTAAATGAATTGAGCTGTCTTTTAACTTATGGAAAAGCATCATAGCTATTAAGTTGATACATTTGCTAGTAAATGAGTAAGCAAATAACTTTAGTTTCACAATTCCCACTTTAATGGAGCTATTGAGCTAACAAAAGGCAATTTTTCAATGTTTATAAAAACATATTCACAGTTCCAATTGTTTCCTTGAGATATTATGATAAAGTATTCAGATAATTCATAATTTATGGCAGTAGGGTTTGAAAGCAAACTACCCACCTGGACATAAAACCTTACTTGTAAACTCCTTACTTTTCCTGACAACCAGAGGGCTTTATTAATTTCCTCTAGTTTGTTTCAGATATATTTATCAGGTTTTCCAAAGAGAACATTGATTTTAAATAGAAGTTGTTCTTCCTCTTACTGATGACTAGAGCCAACAGCCTTTTTTCAAGGAAATTACCATGCGTGGGAGATGACTTAGAATACATGAAAATATCTTACATGTGAACAGAGACAGAACTTCAAGGGCTATTTTTTTTTTGTCTCAAAAGGCCACATGGAAAGGACAGATAACTTGCGCAGACAAGGGGGTTTGGCTGTGTTCATTGCACTTGCCACTCTCTCATGGTATGGTGTGGCTTCTGAGTGGGCAGAACTGTGTGCACGGAATCCATTTAGAAAGTCTAGATCCATCGGAATTTAATTCAGACACAAAGGCTACATGAATGATATACAAATCCCCAGCTTTAAAGAGCTGGTTTTCTCTATTCAATTTACACAGGTCACTTTGCAGCACTAGTAACAACAGTATTTGTCTCTCTGGGTCTTTATTATACACACTAATATAAGAGTGCCATTCTTGAATTACATCATATCCATAAACTTTGATAAATAAAATCATACCACTAAATATAATTGTCACAGGAAATGTACTGGACAGAACATATACAGGATAGAAATAAAAATTTGTTTACAGGAACACTAAGGTACAAATTGTCCCTAATCTTAACAGCAGAAAAAATAAAAATCAATTTCACTGCTGAAAGTATAATCCAATAATGAAACCAGAAATGGCAATACAATGACCCTCCTCTGCTCTGAATTAATATTTAGAAAAGTTCCTTATTTTAATTTCTGTTCTCGTACATTCCATTTCATTCTCTGTGCCACTGACACCTACGAGCCGTAACAGTTTTCCAGATGCAGGACAGACAAGGCACTAAGAGCAAAGAGTGTGGGAGATCACTTCCCCTTAGTAAAACATAGCAACAATTTAAGATGTAGATGTTAACAGCTTTCCTTCCCTATTAAACACTTACAGCTTCTTTAATATTAGTCTGGTTTTACTGAGAGGAGGAAAGAGATTCTAGCTTTTAGTATGCTCCCATTATGAGCATGGGGAATGGAGTTTTTCTTGCCAAGGCACTGTTGGGGGTTCAGAATCAGTCATAATGCAGCAATATCCATCATGAGTCCATAAACCACTAAAACTCAGAAATTCAGAAAGCATTTAAATAAAATGCATCGTGGCTTTGCATCCAGTAATTTGTTTGCACAAGTTTTATAAAGCCAAGTAACCAAAATTGAAGTCTGAATGCCATCAGTGCAATGTTTCACTCACTTGCTAGAGCACTTAATAAGTACAACAATACATTTCAATAAAATACACACAACATTCATTAAGGAATTTTATGGAGTTTTCTTCCTCTATTCAGAGCACTTGTGTTCTCACACACACACAAGAAAAAATGCTAAACAAAATTGTTACATAAAACAAATCTATCCTAACAGTAAAAGTTTAAATCTAAAAGAAAGGATGGGTCCTCATTCATCAATGAAACAGAACTTTGTAACTCAGAGGCAGGTATGGCCATCACACTTAGCAGCATCTCATATGTGTTCATTTATTTAGATTATTGCATCTTTTATAAAAATATATTTAAATGCTTACAAAACAAAAGTGCAAAAGCATAATTTTCTAACATATAGCTGTTATATATCTCTGCTGACATTTAATTTGAGTAAGAGCTAGTTTAGCATTTTGAATGGAATGGAACAGATCACTTGAATTTTTCCCTTGTAGAAATAAAGAGCAGAGGAAATAAAATTAATATTCTTTGCTCAATTTTTTCAAGAGCTGTAAGAATTGGGGCAGCTGTATTAATATAGTGACTATAAGATTTGAGCCTGAAAAACAGATAAAATATAATAGAAAAAAAGGATCAAGAAAGTGAGTATATAGGAAAGCCAAAAAACAGCAGCTTGTTTTCATCAGCTCTGCATTTTATAAAGAAAAGGTATATGAAAAGCATAATATGATAATGAATACATCCAGTATATGTAGAAATTCAAATGCAGTTTCTTAATTATGGGATAAAACATTTTAAAACTCTGCTAATGGCCCAGGGGTAAAACGTACAGGGTGATCCTAATACTCTGGGATGACTACTTGCAATGTTTTGTCACTTAAATCACAATCACAAAACTATTAGCCTCATTTATAAGAAATAGCGTAGTCTTTAAAATTCAGAGCAACTTTATTTTCCCAAGAAGCACAGATTGAAGGGTTTATTTTATCTTGCAAAAGATGCTAAACATAATTTTTGGGGGAGAAAACAAAAGGAGAAAATAGAAGAGAAAAAAGAGCTTCAAAAATACAGTTAGATCCTCAGTCTGAGAATATGTAGCTATGGCCAATTGAAGGGCTTTCAGCTTTTCAGAGAATTCTCTGTAATGTTGCCTGCTCTCTAGGGTTTGGTTGTTTTCTATAATCTTGCCTTTTCCTATCTCTTACACACATCCCTTTCTTGCTTATGCCCTGGTTACGGTTTTCCTTCTTTCCCTCAGTACTTCATGTAACTTATTCTGTCCTAAGTAAAAACAAAGAAATAAATAGCTATTTCATGGCACCAGTTTTCCACTGCCCCTCTTACACATTTGTATGGGAATAAATAAGTAAATAAATGCCTAGACCAGAGCAGCCCTTTTCAGGATCCTGAGAGAAATGGGCATATAATACAGAATTGTTTCTGAAATGACAGAGATGTTTGCAAAGCCTAACGTCTTTTCACTCATTACCTTTTCCTTTAGTTGTTATAGAAAACTGACTAAATGCTGAAACAGGAGTTGATATATTCAAAATTCAACCTCACTTGTAAGTGCTGAACTTTTAAATTCTCTTCCTGGTCTTTCAAAACTTTCCAGTTCCTGGAGGTTCATGTAGTTACCATATGTTAGACTGCCCCTCCAAATCCCTGATGTGATTTCATCTCTAGAACTTAGCTACGAATCTTGTTTATATTCATATTAATACTTCTTTTGTATTACAGTTTATGTTTTATAAATGCTAGGTATTTAAAAACAAATGCAGAAACCCCTTGAGGGCTTCAGGAGGTGAAACAACAGAATAAATCCAGTCTTTTCAGCAGCACCAGCAGTAACAAAGCATTGACTGTTGTTACGCAAAACCAATTCAAAGTGCATCTACATTTCTCTCGAAGTGAGAAATAAAATTGTGTCTGACATTAAGGTCTCTGTAGAAGAAATTTACATTGAAACAGCAGAATATAACTCTTTAATATGAAACTTTGTGTAGAGCCTTGGTCATTTAACATAATGTAGGAGAGTTTTCAAAAAATATTTATTTACTGTTAAGTATTACAAAGCATAACATTCAGAAGACAGATTTAGTTAACATTTAAATTGGATAAATGTGGATAGAACCCACACATTCCAGTTCCACACAACTCAGCAACAGATTATCTCCCATGACTGGAGCAAGCTGAGACATTATTAGTGAGATCCAATGCTGCAATGAAAAATCAGGTAACACAAAAATTAGAGAACATATTTTTCATTAATTATAATCCCCAAAAGTAAGAAAATGTCTTTAAAAATCTCCCTGCATACAGACACACAGTAAAGTTTTAATTAATTGTGAGCTACATATAATTAATATCTACAATGACAACCTCCTCTTTTCCATCCTGCTCATAAAAACCTCAAGACACGATAATGAAGAAACAGAAATGAGATTTCTCACAGACTTGTTTTTCACTATATATAGTAATAATTATTTAATATTGAATATTTATAAATATTTGGCACCTTTTCAGGAAAATAATAACCATAGACATATATACATGTGTATTCATAGAAATACATACAGAACTATGTCCCTATATGCAGAATTTGCCAGCTGACTCATCTCTCCTTTTAATCTTCTGATAAGCATAGGTTTAGTTCTTCAGATAAACCCAAAGAAAAACGCATTTTTACACATAGGCAAAATCAGAACAAATTTAAATAATTTTCACTTGATGAAAATTGTTCCGTTTACATTTCAAAATAAAATGGATGGTTTCTCTTTTCTGACAGGACCCGAGGGAATGGCCTGAAGTTGTATCAGGGGAGGTTGAGGTTGATAGATGGTATTCAGAAGATGAACTTTGCTTCATTAACTCAAAAATATATATTACTTTTCATGTCCCTCCCTATGCTAATGACTAACGTTACTCTAACTCCACTGAAATATGAAATTTAGAAACACTAGGAAAGGAAATAGAAATGATGAACACTCTTTAGTATCGAGGTGCTGATGGGGAGGCAATTTTGAAAGATCTAAATCTTAATCATTTTATGAATGTCATATCTAGAGAAGACACCACAATTTTGGCATAAAAAATTAGGATTCCAGAACAGCTAACTACTTTTTGAACATGTAGGATGAAATACTAATTATTGACTTTAGCTTGTTCAAGAAAAATTAGCTATAGGTGACAGTACAAAGAGATTACTGAGACTTAGCATTCTCTGCTTTTCCCACACAGGTTGGTTAATGGCATGGAAACCCCCCAAAATTATATATTGGACTATACTGTAAAAGAAAAAGGATTTAATCTTCCAGGCTACTGGGAGATAGCTAAAATAATGGGCATCTGTGGATTCCAGCAGCAATTGAAAGAGATAAAATGGAGGTTGAGCAAGTAATTGTTCCAAAATGTAAGATAGGAACCTTCCTTGAAAAAACGAGAATTTTCTTGCCTTTGCCTGCAACTAGTGATGACTTTTTATTTTCTTCATAATTTCAATGGTCTAGCCACCCAGGAATGGAAATATTTTTTATTTTCTTCATCATTTCAATGGTCCAGCCACCCATGAATGGAAATATTTTTTGAACCATTGAACCTAAGGAAAATATGATAAGTCAGTTCTATCACATTTGCAATTGCACTGATTGCTATATTGAGCCTATCAAGCCTTTTAATTTTATGGTGTTTAGTTCCACTGGGTTCCACTTGTACCACTTAGGTGCAAGACCTAAGAATATATAATGGCACTGTAAAAGAGCAAGTGGAGGGAACACTTGTTACTAAAACACAGAATAAAGTAAACAAAACATACATGCATTTCAGGAGAGTTTGGGGAAATACAGGATCCGTAGTTATCACAAATTTAAAGTAAGTTGGTTTTTTTCAACTTCTAATTTCTCTTTTGAAGAAAAGAACTGGGCTCACAGACTGTAAGATTTACAGCTACTATTTTTTGCTACTACTGTTTTGTATCCTTTCACTATATGTCATTTGCAGATTATGTTCTTGTCCTTTTCCTCATAAAAAGAAGCAATACAGGAGATATAGGGATGAAACATGCTTTATAAATCATGTGTGAGATCATCATTACTCTGGAGAACTTGCTTACATTAATATAGCACTTTAATACTGATGTTGAATATTCTCCTTCTCACCCTCTGCACCCACTTCAGCACTCCCACAGATGAGACAGTGGAAAGGGGCAAGCCTCTTTCTTTTGTTTATTATTTTATCGTTTTGTTTATCACTTTATATTTTTGTTTATCAGCAGTTTCTCATCCTTACACAAAGTCATGATTATTTTATTTGGATTTTCAGTATAATGGGGAAATATTTTTGTTCTACAATGTATAAATGCACACATTTTAATAAAACTCCCTTTTTGAATTGACACCAAAGCAAAAAAGTCAAAAGAATCTTAGATCTTCTGAAGAAATTTTTCCTTCAAGAAAACAAGCACATTTTTTCAAAATATTCCTAGTCACCCCTTTAAACTAGCCTAAAATGAAGGGAGTTACGACCAACTTCTTTGCCCTTTGTCACCAAAATTATTCATCTGCTGCATAAGGAATTATGATTACTCAAATTTCTGGCTGCTCCTATGTACTGTGCTATTCAGATTGCTGATGGCATTTTAACTCATCAGCAGTGATCTGAGCAGAAGCCTCACAAAAACACAAATACACCAATGATACTCAGTGATTATTTGGTTCCACTGACACTTCTCTCTGAGTATAAAAAAAGAGGTGAAAAAAGATGTCTTGAGAATAAATGGCAGGTAGTGACGTCTCAAAAAAAAAAAGATCTTTTGGTGGATGCAATGAAACGTAAACATTTACAGGCATTGGCCAAACAGACTATATCATAACCAAATTACCAGAATTCCAGGCAGAATGGAGAATTTTTTTTTCCTGTTTTAATTTAATAGTATGAATCATCACTGCAAAACAGTATAGGAATTTGTGGCATCTAATAAGGCAATACAGAGAACAAAATTTAATATTCACCCTTATAATTTAAAGTGACTTCTAAAGAAAGAATCAGCACCACGGGAAGACTGTATATGCACTGTATATGTACTGTCTCTGATTTCATATACTTAATAATATTACGTATGTTGACAAAAGGAGAAATATTCCCAAACATACTGTAAGTCACTTCCTTCAAAATTTAGTGCTAAATTTCACCTGTGATATAGTGGTCAATAAAATCCTGAACTCTTATGAGGGAAATCAGTGGATAATTCTACAAATTGCTTTCTTGGTGATAATTCTGTCTTAAAGAATTCTGTTTTGCCTGCCCCCAGATATTTATTTCTAGGCCTCTGTTAGCTTTAAAGGTGAGCCAGCACAGGAGTTTGTAATTCCATGATATTGCATACCAGTGAAACACCGGAGTGTAAAACAAGGAAACAGACCTGTTTGGATGAAAAAGAAACACTCCTGTCATTACTCAAACACAAGCAGCAGATACACAGAAGGTGGAAGCAGGGACAGGCAACTTGGAATGAACATAGAGATGTTTTCAAAGTAGAAATAAGACAAGAAAAACAAAGACTCATTTGGAATTAAATCTGGCCAAGGCTGTCAAAGACAGCCAGAAGGGCTTCTTCCAATACACCAGTATCAAAAGGAAAACTAAGGATAATTAATAAATGAAGAGGGACCTGGTGTTGGTGGGTGCAGGTAAGGCAGAGGTACTGAGCACCTCCTTTGCATTACTTTCATTGGCAAGACCTGCCCCCATGACTCTCTGACCCAGGAGGGCAGGGTAAAGGAATGAGAAACAGGGGACCAGTGCTTTGGGCTACAGTTTTTGTCTGGTCTAGCTATTCACCAGTGACTATCCTGTACTTTCTGCAAGACATCACTGGCATTAAGATTCTCTTTGGAGAGAACAGATTTTATTTCTTTCTCTCCAGCATCATGCATTTGTCCAACCACCTCTCCTAAAAGTTGGTGCCAATGTAATCCTATGCAGGCAGAAGATTAAATTTTGAAATTAGATACTGAGAAAGTATCTTTTTTTTAAATTATGAGTTTTACAGAGGAACATGAATACATCCTTTCTACATCCTTTTTAACTGAGACTCTTCCATTTCCTTACGTTTTTTTGCAAAACAGTGACAACATCTGTTCCTCAGGCTTCTTTTATTAAGTGGGTGGGTTTTCAAGGGATTTTTTGGAACACAGACACTATATTCTAAATTTAGAAAGGAATTAATAGTTTCTGTAGGTCACTTGATCTCTCTGCATTTTTCCCAACAATAAAACTAGTTGATACTCTTTATCTGCTTCACAAAAATGTATTGTGTAAGATATAATTTCAGTCCACTGAAGCAGAAATCACAAATCTCTTATGTATTTTTTTGAATAGTCCAACATTTCTAATCCTGTGATGGCAGAGCACAAATGAAGTTGCAAGGGGAAGGAATTCTTTACAGATGAAGAAATGGCAAATTTACAAAAGATATTAATGTGGTCCTTTCCTGGCAGAAGACATGAATGAGAAAAACCATGCGATCTCTCTACGTCTTGTAGCCATTGAATCCTCAATAATATGTATTTAGGAAAATATAGGAAGTATATGTCACACGTGTGCATAAGAAAGTTAATAAACCATTCGCATGGAAAATTCTTAAGACTAGATATTGCTGCTATGTAATTTGTACAGCTATAAAACATATGTAGTTGAATTAGCTTTGCAAACACTGAAAATACAGCTTGTGTGTCTTGCAAATTTCTGCCTTAGAATAGTCTCCAAAATCTCCCTTTCTTCTGAGCTGGGGGAGAGAAATGTTTATGACATCATGAAAAGAAGTGATCTGCTTCAATAGAGTTAATAATAATTCTATTATAATTCCAGTACCTTTTATGCCACAAATCTTCAATGAAGTATTATTAGAAATGATATCAGATTCTACATAATCTGTGTTTCATCAGACTAGATTATCACCATGGTCTGGGTTTATAATACTTAACTTTCCCAAGTAACAACAAATAGTGTCTTAAACAACCCTTAAACAATGACATTCCAGAGAACACAGGTAAGAACCTAGTTCTTGAAGGAATTAGTTCAGCATCTATTCGTTTTAACAATAGAGAAAGAGAATGTTTACTTCACATAGATATGTTTCTTTCCCTTTCACAAAACACAGAAAAAGAGAGTAAAACAAAACCATGAAGCAGTGAGCAGAAATTATAGTTGATAGGAAAACTGGTGTTTTGTTTGATACAGAAAACCCTTTATTTTCTCAAACTGGAAGGGAGTATTTATTATAATGACCAAGAAATATCAAGAGTTTGCACAAAAGATTTTCTCTTGGTTACATAACCAGTCACACATGTAAATTTGGTGCGTATACTTTTTTGGCTAGTCTCTAATTCTACTAATATTTTTGTCTTTTTTGTTCAAAATCAATGAGCACTATGGATGCATTAAAAAGTTAAATTGTCTATACAGAAACACTGAATCTCTTCAGATAAATAATGTCAGCATATCAAAAAAACAGCATATGTTTTCAGGAGTATTTGGGTGACTGAGACATTTATTACCTGCAAATACACTGCTCGTTTAAATCACAACAGCTTGTACTGCAGGTACTCACAGTCTTTCATTTCAGGCCACTTACACTACATGAATAGGCAAAATGGCTTAGTGTATTTTAAAGCAGCTAAAAATCCTCTTTTACATTTTACATGAATAAATATAAACTTTATAAGGCCTAAGGGGGCGAAAAACCTGCCAATCACTGGATAAATGTTTAAAGCTCATCTTATTGTTTTGCAGCTGTTGCCCTTCGCTGAAGGATATTTCCTGTGCTGCAGACACTGAATAACAGCATTTCATTTTAAGAATGTAATTAGAAACACATCTGTTGTTCTAGAACCTTTAGATTGAGCAAGTCCTCTGTAAACCAGACAGGAAGATTCTTTAAAAAGCATTTTCAGCATACTTAATCGCTCTGCTTTGCACCACCCTGTTACATTAAAAAAAAACCAAAACAACAATTAAGTATCCAGATTTCTGTTTTGATCCCACAACATATATGACCTAGCAACCAGTGTTTAATTCATTTCAATGAGCTCTGGAAACAAACAAGCAAATTCTTTTTTAGATTGTTTATTACTCTAGGCCCTCAAAAAAACAAATAAGTTTTTGTCTAGAGGGTAGTTATAGAATCATGTCCTTCACCTTCTTGGAATTTCAAATTAATGGTAGAAGAACAATGTGCTTCTTGAATTTTAACCCAGAAAGTCTCAAGTTTTGACAATCTCTTCACAGGCAAGTGCAAACTTTAGCTAAGACTGGAGTTTATTTCAGAGCTAGTCTCATCTTTTATTCTGTCACTGGATAGAAAAGTACTCTATCAGTTAAATGACAATAATTAGCAAATAGAGGATGAGTATGAACAGCTTCCTAAGATCTCAGCTGCTGTATTTGCCATGCAACGTATACCTAATTTAGTGGACACAACTCTGATTCAGTTTAATGACACAAACTAGCTTCAAAGGCTTGACTGGTAGAACAAGAAGATGTATGACTGAAACTTGGGCACTGTTCTGTACAGCAGGTGGGTGCCGCAAGACAAATTGCAAGGTAGAAAGAATCTAAGTGATCTGAGTCTTCCTAATCTAACACCTTCAGTTTAATGCACCACTACATGTACTAGTGTATCTTTGACTTCTCTTTGTGTTGGTGCCCTTTAAAAACCACAACATTGGTGATGAAAATGAACAAACATGGAAATCTGTCACGGACTGCAAGGCCCGTCGGTGCCGGAGCGCGAGGTGCCGTGACCTTCCTAAAAGCGTCTCCTTAGCGAGTACACACTCACACACACGTGCACTCACACACAGATAGCTCCAGGAATGGATCAACGACAAAGAGCCAGGAAGGGTTCTCCTATGGGCTTCCACAGACGAGGTTTATTGCAGCCACACGCGTGAAGGGTTCCAGGCACGAAGATGAAGAACAATGGAGGGTTCAGGTTTAAGTATGGGAGCGGATGGAGCATCAGGGACCAATGATCTTAGGGCACAGGGGTGGTACACAGGCAGGACTAGTATAGGAACTAATAGGGCAACTCTGGGGGAGTGGCGATGGAGCAAAGGCCAATGGGGGAACAGGGAGTGGAGAACCTTCTAGGGCAGGGACATATAAGGTACAAAGGGGCGGGGACACCAACAGCCAACCGGGGAAGCAGAACTGGGGTACATTAACATACCAAAGCAGAGCGCCCTGGTGGGAAGCTTTTTCTGTTCACCCTAACGTGGGGAGGATCTTTTGGTACTAGAGACTGTCCCACCAGTAGACCCTGTTTGTCCCTTGATACCACAGGACCACTGTCCACCACAGAAATCTACAGTGTTGTTTTCACTTCGTAGCCATTAATTATGTTAATTCCAGTGACTCTTCAGGTACTCTCCACAATGATAAGAATCCAGTTTAAGAACTTAAACTTATCTTAAGAGATAAGAAACTAGAGATAAGAAACAAGTTTATTTCTCAACACACTCATGAGCTTAGTGGTTCCTCTTTTCAACAATGTACTAGTTAAAACAATCTCACTAAAACCTTATTATTTGTTTTAAATTCAATGCCTAAAAATCCACCATTACCAAAATTTGTCTTAGAAAGTAAGGGTCCTGCTACAGCTGATTAATGATCCCGATTTAGGAAAGGATATCTGTGAAACAAGAAAAACTGTCTTAGAAAATTAACATGCTGTCTAGACATAGCTAAAAAAGAATAGCCTTTGGGTTGTGACAAATCCTTTGTTTTCACTGTTTAAGATGCCAGTTAGTCCACAAGTAGCTAAAAATTCTCTTGTTGACTAAAAGTACCAGTATAGTGCTTTAGGTATTAGGGGCTTACTCCCAGATATTGTCAGACAGTTTTTTAAACTCTGAAGTCCTCCAAATGTATATGACCTAGGATCGATAGACGCAGAATTATTTTTCATAAAGTTATATGTCAATGAAGGCTCTCTATACTTTCTTTATTATATGAGATTGGAACGTAGCTAAAAAAAAAATCTAAATAAGTAACAAATAGCTTGCAAAGAGTTTAAAAATATTATTTTTCTGTTATTAAAAAAAATCAATCTTAATGTAATATCTGATCAAGAATTTTTAAATTTTTTTTTTAAAGTCAAACTACTTAGCCATGAACACATAAACTTTTTTTCTACACTATTTTAACTAGTATTTCAGGTCCCACTGATATTTCTCCAAGTCAAGATGATGCGTTTATATACTCCTCAAAATTTATAGATTAAACAAAGGTATTTTGAAATAGTTTGGTGAGAGATTTTTCTTAAGAAAATCCAGAGAAGTCTGTAGTCTATTCACTATTCATATCACTTCAGAGTGGAAGGGAATAGCCAGCCAACAGATGAAAACTTGTATTAGTTGCAGTATAAATATTGCAATACGTAACAAAGTGTTCATGATTTTTCATGTATGTGCTGACATTCAAATACTTCAAGTACTGCTTACTATTTTGTCCACCACCTTTTCTTGCTTTTCTCCTGACAGTTACACTGTTGGCATTCTGTTTTCATACAATTTGGTGTTTCTAATATGTCTTTAACGTGGTCTACTTTTTTTCAGTGACTTCAAATACAATACCACTATCAAATTTGATTCTTGGCCTGTGGGTCCCAAAGATGAAAGAAGCTAACTAAATGGTCCTTGTGTAAATATCAATGTCTCTTTTGTAAGACTTGGTCTCTTTAAGTGCTTAAATGAGAGAATGTGAGTCAGCAGAGGACAATGATTCATGACTATAGACTACAGTAACTCCTGTACGGTATTACAAAGACATCTGGCTATCCTGCAGATTGGGGTGTAAGAGATAACCCTGAACATTACAAAAGTACTTGGTTGAGCATCTATTCACTCCCCAAAAGACTCCCATGAGCAATGTTACCTAAGTGCACAACTCTTTAGACCACATAAGGTTTAGGTAAACAAATATGCACTTTTCCTTTCAAATCATACACACAGACTCTAAAATCTACAAGAAATATGCTTAATAATTCCTTATGGTTTTCCACTGAAAATTAAAGAAGAAAATAAGAAAGAGCAGTATTGAATAACTTCTTAATAACTCAAGTAATATTTTTGCCATTTGCTGAGCATGAAAGGAACATTTCTATAGAGTCAGTGAAAATAGATATTTTCTATTCCTCCAAGTGCAAACTTTACAACATTAAGTGTGCTAGATAAGGCATTAATCCACAATTTTATGCACATGTCACCAATAGGGATGAGCTGATGTTCTAGGAATCCATCTCTGGAGATCAAACAATATACATGGATCACTGTCCCGTCAGACATCTTACTATTTCAAAGGTCCATCTGTGCTTTAAAACATGCCTTAGATCAAAGGGAAGATATTTGCTTCCTGTAGTCACTATCTTATGAGGTTATAGAACGAATGAAAAAATAAAAAGGGTTGTTTGTTTGTTTTTTTTTAATTTGCTATCTAAACAACAGATTTGAAGGTTAGGAACCTTCTGGTTTCAGCTACATGCATTTGGCAATCCAGCAAGGAAAAAAAAAAAAAAGAAATTATTATATGCATTTATAGCACAGGTGAGACAGATTAGGAGCATCAGTCACTATCCAATTAATAGATATCAGCAACTTTTGTTTCCTCATCCTTCATTTCTTCATGAAATTTTACCAAAGAGAAAGCAAGAATTGTTATTAGATGTTTTCACTAAAAATGCAAACTGACAATGTATGATCAGTTTCAGCTGTTTGTAGGGACTCTTCCTTTTTGAGTTAATGCAATGCTATGGAGTATCTCAGAGAAGCAATCAAAATGCAAGCAAATACCACAAGATCTAGTAGCAATGTGCAGTTTTGAAGTGATCACTAGTCAAAATACAAATTTTCTTCTTTGGACTGATTTCCCTCTAGAAATGTGCATTTCTAAAGAACTTCTTAAAAAAAGAATGACCTGCTTGCTTCTACTGCTCCTAGACCAACTAAATTTCCATAGGAGGCTTAGAAGAATGCCTTCCAGGACCTGCTACCCCAGGATGTGTGAATCTATCTGCCTCAATTAACTCTAATTGCAGGGAAATCTCAGATCTTCCTTCTTAGTCCAGTTTCCTGGGTAGTAAAGATTCTAAGGAAATCCAAACTCTTTGCATAAAAGTTTAAAATAAAAGTATAATGATAAAAAGCAAGGGCTTTTAACTATTTAGCCTACTGAGTGTCATTACTCCTCAGAGACTTTTCTCTGAGACGAAGCTGCCAATCCTCCCCTTTAACTTCAAAGAGCTTTTCTCTCCCTTAGATATAAATAGATCACTGCAGACACCCAGAGAGATAGAAAACCATCTGCCTGTAAAGATTTACAGCAGAGAAAGCCTGAAACTCACCTTTCTGAAGGCCCCCTTTCCTCATTCCACCAAAGGGCCAGGTCTTTCTCCTTATGATAAGGCAGACTACTGTATTACACTTCTGTTTCTAGTAGGTTTTCAGTCAGCTGCAGCCTTACCCAAGTCACAAATCTCCCCTGCACAAACCCTGCAAGCCTCCTTTCTTGCTTAGCAGTGCTTTATTGTGAGCAGGTGGAGTAACCTGCTTGCGGTTGGTAATACCTCCATTTAACACATACAAGTGAATGCCATATTTTCTTATTTTGATGTAGTGCCAAGCTTCTAGATATTTATTCTTGAGGGTGATAGTATTTCTTATTGAGCAATACAAATATGTACAGTATGCTTGCTTGTTGCTGCTCACGCTGTCAGTTATCTATCTTGATCACTTGGTGTCTTTGTTTCCATCTTTTTCACAAGGTTGTCAATTTTCTTCCTGTTCAGCAAATTTCTATATTAAACTTACCAAGGGAGAAGTGATTGCAGTTGTTCACTGTCAAGACTGTGTGGGTAACTAGTGTGGGGGTTTTTACGTTTCATCTTTCATGGCAGCCTTATATATGTGCATATAACCACTAAATATTTTCTCTATCATAAGCTAAAAAACATCCTGACTTTGGAAAATGGCCTCATATGGAGCAGAAAGCTACTTATTTCCATCACTGCAGGATAGCAGTTGTTTTGTTTGTTCTTTGGCATAGGAAGCCTGAAAATAGAATTTATTAGTGCTAGGACTGTATGCATCTTTCCACAGTAGATCTCATTATAACTCTACTCTGGTAAGCAGCTTACACCCGAATTTACCATCATTTGAAATATAAACCTATTCTGATAATGTTGCTCAGTGTTGAATAATCCTAAATTCAGAAATTCATAGCAATTATGATTATGACAGATGTTTATAATTCGCAAAAACCACTGAATTATGTTATTTTTTCTAAATTGTTCTATTCTAACAGTTAGATAACTGTTAATCAGTTCATGCATAATTTTTCTTGGATTTCAGAAAAGTCAATCCTAGAAATCTTAGCTCAGTATAGGTAACTAAATATTGAAAATAATCCTACATTTCCTGTGAAGGCATCTTTTAAATATCTTTGGACAAGTTATAAACATTCATTTTTCAATGTAAGTAATGGAAGCTGAAGCAAACAGAGGATACAAATCTGCCTTGCTTATGCATACATGAAACCTAGAAAAGATCCTACATATCTTGTCATACTTGGATGTCCTGTTGAGAGACAACTGTATCAACAACTTCTTTGAGTCCACTGCCCAGTTTTCATAAGAAAATTTGCAATCACTTGGGGTTCAGGTTTGTTATCAAAGGAAGTAAAAAGCCCAGCCGTCTTTCAGACTGACAGAACTGTTCTTGCTTATTGTAATTTCAAAGTAAAATTTCTGTTCTTTCTACTTCTGCAGTGGGGAAATGCAAAGGGTGCCTAACTATCATTTTTAAGCCAGGAAGATATTTGTGTATCACAAGTCTATGAACTCAACTCAGCCACAAGAAATCACATTAGAAATAAGAAGGTATTTTAGGACTTGAGGTTCCTAGAACGAAATCTTTGTCTTACTGAACTTGATGGCAAAATTCCTGCAGATTGCAACTGAACATGACTTCTCTGGGAGCCCTCACTATGTGGGCTTTCTGTGCTAACCATAAGGCCACGTGTCCTACTTCATTCCAAAAATACATGCATTATTCTCTCAGCTGTAATTGTTTGGAAGGTGAAAATCCATATTGTCCCTTATATCAAACATCTTGTCATAGTTTTAAGCCCAGCTGGAGATAAAACACCATGCACCTCCTTGCTCAACAACTCCCCAACCCAGTGGAATGAGGAGGAGAGTCAAAGTAAAACTTATCTGTTGCCATAAGAACAGTTTAATAATTAAAAATAAAGTAAAATATAATAATAATGGTTAATAATAACAATAATAATAACAAAATAACTATATTATTATTGTTATTATTGAAAAAACAAGTGATGTATAATGCAATTGCTCACCACCCGCTGACTGATGCCAGACCCCCCTTCCTGAACTCAGACTGGCCTTGATTTTGGGTGACTCTCCCCAGGTTGTGCACAGGGCATGACACTCTGTGGTTTGGAATATCCCTTTGGTCAGTTTGTGGCACATTTCCTGGCTATACTCTCTCCCAGTTTCTTTTGTGGACCTCCTCACTTGGCAAAGCATGAGACAAGGAGGGAAAATAAAGATAGGAAAGAAGAAGGGAAAAAATGACTTAGGATCAACATGACGTAGCAAAAAGCCAAAACGTCCATGTGTTATCAACATCATTCTCTTTCTAAATCCAAGCCTCACCACTGTGACAGCCACTGAGAAGAAATTAATTCCACCCCAGCTGAAACCAGGACAATTGTCTTGCAGCATTTCATTTGCAAAATCTGATCAGAAACACATCTGTCTTTCCCAGGTCCCTTTTTCTGTAAGTGATCATAAACCAAAGTATTCCACAGCCATTTACTCAATCCTATTCTCCTTGCAATATATATTCAGAGTCCAAAGAAGAAAATGTCTTATTAATTCCATAGCAAAATCTTTTTTCCTTTTCTTTTAAAACTATGTCAATCACATTCAAATTGTAAATATAAACTATTTGGAAAAAGAATCCTACTGAACAAGTCTATTTATGAAGAGAAAACCATCAGATTCAGTGATGTTTCACCAGAAATTTCTATCAACATATGGCTTAGAGAAGCCAAATCAAAGGCCACTAAAATCTCTGATTTTGGATGGCAAAATTCCAGATAGATACAATTGTCACAAGAACCTTCAACTAGGTAAGAAAAAAATGAGGAACAGACAAATTTAATATTTGTTTATTTTAAAAGGTCATGAGTAACAGCAAGCCCACAAATTTTCCTGGAAAAGCAGAAAACGCAGATCTAAAAATGTTGATAGAAGACTAAAGTACAGTTTTAGATGTACAGTTTACACTAAGCAAATTCTCCCTTTCTTTTGTGGCAGCTTGGCTCCTGGGCAGCCTTGGAGAAAATTGTCTTCTTTTTTGAACTGGGGCTGCTACGGTATGTTCTTCCAGTAAGACTTCCTCTATTTCAGATATGAAAGAAATGTTTTTATTAGGACATTTTAAAATCTAAAATAGATATATCTAGGGATGTGCAGTTATTACTCAATTAAATATCTTATTCAGGAGGTGGGCAAAAAATTCAAATGGAGCAGGTGAATGAAGGCACTGATAATGTTGGGCAAAAATAAACATAGTAGTCAACCAGTGATAAAGTGCTAATGGTCTGTCTTGATCTCAACTAGATTGACCCTTCATCCTGTCACTATATCGATTAATTGCCAGCAGTCAGTTTAGTAGCACATATACATTTTAAATAAATTGTAGGGTAAGCATCATTCTTTTCTCTATTTCTAATGAGCTTGATACAGAGAAGACTCATATCCTTGCTGCCACAGTTGTAGGTCAAAGCACATTTAATATAGATCAGCTATAAGGGCTGGAGGCTGTTTGGAGAGTATATGAATTTCTCACCAGCCACAAAGAACATTATTCTGTTTCCACATCCAGTTATTCACCACTCAGTGGAGAATGTTATTGAAAAAAACCTCCACATACAGAAATTTTGCTGATGTAGAGGTGTGTTTAGATTTTTAACTTATTTCCTAAAAAGAATGTACTAATATTTGGGCACGTACTTTAGAACCTTGCATTTTGAAAACTTTTTTTTTTTTTTTTTCAATTTTCAAAATATGAAGCAAAAAACCACACGGGCAGATCTGTAGAGTATATTTTAAATTTTCAGTTTATTTTCATTTGCTGTAAGAATGCTTTCACATATTTGAATGTTAAGTGTTCTCAGAGGTTTCATGCTTCTTGCTGCCTTCTCATGTCAAAAGCTGTTTGCAACAGAGTTTCTTCAGCTTTCCTGTGCTGATTAATGACAAACCAATCTACCACCCACCCATATACACAGATAGTCAGCACACTGTGTTTATAGGAAAAGAAACTTATCAGCAGTCTTCAGCTGAAATATCCTGGGTTTTCTAAGGATCCAGTTTCTACTGTTTGAGTACTGTGTTACTATCTTGAAAGATTGCAAGCAACTTGCTGAAACAAGGTAGGTGATCATATCAAAATAATTAATGAGATGAATTCTGTAATGTCTGTTTACATAATTTCATATATGACTGGTCAGATACAACTGGTAGAACAAATTTCCACTTGTCTGTCTTTAAACAAAATTGTTCATGAAATCCAGATGTTAAGGAATCTTCACAGTTCATAGGTCTTTGTCATGAATACACATTTGATGTACAAATGACAATAAAGTTATTACTGTCTTTCAAAATATGTATGAATATCTATTTTGATTTGCTGCACACATTACTGACAACTGAACAGTTAGACAAGCTAATTTGTTTCCCTTTTCACTTGATTTAAGTCACCTACAGGACCAGGCCTCACCAGAAGTTATAGCCATTGCTTCATCTAATAGTTATTATCAAATTGCACATTATGACTGAATTTTCAATTACCTTAAGAATGGAGAGGGCACTATCAGTGAACAGTGAGTAGAGTGGGGAAAAAGAAAAAGAAAAAAAAAAAGAAGAAATTTATTTAGAAGCTGAAGTATAAACTGAAATATTTTGATTAAGGAGGTTTTGTGTGGGCACTGTGAGACTTATTCCTGGGTCTGCTCCTTGTACCTCAACAAGAATTTTCAATTTTACTATTTTCTTGCCCCATATGTTTTGTTCATCCAGTTTACAGGCCTTGGGTCGAATATTCTCAGATTTTACTTGCACTTTATCTTGCCAATGTTCATTGTTTTAATAATATTAATATTTGTTTTTTTGAAAAAAACCAAAAGTATGAGTGCTCAACAGGATTCTGAAACGTGTACCCAATTTTCTAAAACTAAAGCATTTTTGTGGCTTCCTAGAGTGTCACAGTACTGACTGAATGGCTTTTTAACACTACTCCACATTTATACCAAATGTTTGAGATGCCAAAAATTTCCTCTGCAAGCTAAAGGGGTATCTTCAGATACATGAGCTGGAGTTAAACAGCATTCCCATGAGCAGGATCAAATTTGAAATGTAAGTCATCAGTCTTTATCTGCAAGTTTGGTGCTTCGTATTTGGGAAATTCTGGTAAAGGATCGGTTCAGTGATCTAGGGCTTCACAGATTATAAAAGTGAACAATTATGTGTCATAAATCATCAAATTTTCAAAAGTCTTTCTTTCCTTTTCCTTGCAGACACCAAACACACAAAATGTAGGCCTGCAACATGAACTTTACACAGGTAGTAGACTTCAGTCTAGTAAATACTCTCATACCTTGAATTTGAAATCTATATCTCTATGTGCTCCGCAGGCATTTATCACTTTCTTCTTTTTATGCAGTCTATAACTTTTCTACTGATTTATTCTGTATATGCATTGTACTATTTCTCTCCCATCTTTTCTAAATTGAGTCATATTGTTTTACCAATTTCTTGGCATTGAGTCCTACTACCAATACAAAAAAGAATTTTCCTTCTCCTCCCACCATCCTCACCTGTTTCAGTGCTGTTGCCAGTTATAGCACATTCCTCTCATTTCAGAGCCTATTTTCTTCATCTCCCACAGGACTGACCATACTTCATGAGAGTTTTTTATGGATCTAGAGGGTTTTAAAGTCTGCCTCTGCCTCTTTCTTTCCCCTACCTGTTGTTGCTATCTCTGAACTGTAGTGTTATCTGGGGTCTTTCACAATAAATATTGCATAGTAATTAGTATCCCAGTCACAACACGTGTTCATAGGGGAACACTGAAGGAAAGTACTTTTTTCTTTAAAATAAATTAATGAGCTCATTTATAAATCATTTTAACAAGAGAGATGAGGAGAGAGTGGAAAAATGGAGAAAAAGAGCAAAAGTCAACTGTTTATACTTTTCAAATCTCAGGAGAGTAAAACAAGAAAAAATCACGTCCATGTTTTTGAATAGGTTCTTAGTCTCCAGCAAAGAAGCAATGAGTGCACACATATACTATCTGTCTTCTCTGTGTAATGAATAGATAACTATGAAGCCACTCACTGATTGCAGTAGCAGGGTCTTTATTGTGGCAGAACTGTAGGCACCCTGGGGCATTCTGTCACTGTCAAAACTCTTAAGCCCTTTAGTCTCCAAAGGCTTCTCTGAAAGCTCAGCCCTCTCTTGCAGAGACAAAAACTTGGGACCACTAATATAAATAGCAGACCAAACTTTAGCAAGAGAAGCATATGTCAAGAGGCAAGGCAAGGATGGAAAGTTTTTATAACATCATGTGAAAACTATCAAGACTCTCTGAGAGACATTGTTTTGTTTTATTATCATGCTTTGTGAAAACCAAAATTCCATTGTGCAATTTGTACTTCATACAGTCTCTGAAGAAAACTCATCCAACTATATAAATGAGCAAGATTAAGCTGTGTCAGCTCTCTGTATATCAAGTATAAGAAACACGAGGGGGTTGTATTTTATTTAATTTTCCTTTAAGAAATTTTTCCATCCTAGTATATAATCCTTTTTCAGTGTTCTGATTTTGAATTATGAGTATTATGGTTCTGTGGATAAAATTCACACCTGATTAGATAAAACCAGCAAAATGTAGGAAGCTCAAAATTACTGCAGACAATGATCATCTTCTCCCCTACCCCCCAAAATAGATGTTCTTCATTGTGTAATTTTGAAACCGAAGCAAAAAGGTTTATGGGAATTAATTTAGAGATGCATGATCCAGTTGTGCAGGTGGAGTATACAGACATGGAAACTGAAGGAAGTTTTATTTGCAGAAGGAAAAGTTTATTTCTCAAGACAGACAATTCTGCTTTCTGAGCTCCCAGTATTTTTAGTCTCAAATAGTGAATGCTCATAATGTGCTTTGAGATCCTTCAATTAAAACAGTGTGTCGCTGTCTACAAAACCTGATACTTCAGTCAACCACTCCACCACACTGATCAATATGTGAATGGTTAAACCTTTACCAGAACTTATTGCAGTTCCAGACCTTATAAAATCTTCACAGTTCTCCACAGTCTGGCATGTTATTCAGTCTCAGAAGAATGTCAGCAGCCAATATATTTCCCATGGCTTGTATATTAAATTTTGGCTTGAAGAAAATTCCCCTTCCATTTAAGTTTAAAAATTTTAAAATATTCAGGCCATCCTGCCTTTTCTTAAACTTCAACTTTCATTTTCATCCTTCCCTTAAAAATTTGCAAATGTAAAGAATACCTTTTCTTTTTAATTCTTTCCCTTGGAAATCTATATAGGATGATTTTTGATGCTGAGAATGTGGCAAAGCAAGTCCATCCTCCCATGAAATACATGTTTCTATAAGATTCGACTGCCAAGAAATTGTTTCCTGCCGAGCCGGGTTCACCACCACTCCCAAGGGGTGGAGTTCCCTCTGGTTTCCATTTCATCTGAATTAGCCATATCCGCTAATTCTTTCTAAGCTCTTCCAGAACCTACAGGAAAGCTAAGAGGGTTAAAAGGATGTCTGGAGGGCGTTTGAAAATGAAATAATCTTTTTGCTGTGGAGGATTTAAAACAGGAAACATATAAACAAGAAGAAATATTCAACTCCTTATAATCAAAATTCACTATTGCTTTACCTGCCTCATTTTCTGAGTTTTTATTTGGTGCAAACTGTAAGTTAGCCATACTTCTTTATTTTTTTTTCTCAGCTTCATCTCCTATTCTTTTTATGCAGTACACTGTGTCTTACCCGAAAATTTAGATTATGCATTAAAAGAGAATGAGCACCAAAAATGTTAAGGACACACTGTTTCAGAACTATAGAGTATTGTACATATTTATATTTGTGGTTTTCCTTTTGGACAGAAGCAAAGCTTTAGAGTGTGCATCTGGTAAACACATGGCATTGTGATAAAAACATCAAAGAGAAAAGATGTAAAATAGATTCTAAACAAAGCTATTTTTGGTTATATCAGTTGCCTGAAGTGAAAATCAGGAGCAGGAAAATCATAACTGTGTGCAATTTTGGCTATAAGGATATAAAGATATTAGAGACTGTCCAAAGGAGGACAACAAAGATGGTGAAGGGTCTGGAGGAGGTGCCACAGGAATGGCTGAGGTCACTTGGTTTGTTCAGCCTTGAGAAGGAGACTAACAGGAGACCTAATTTCAGTCTACAACTTCCTCGTGAGGGGAAGAGGAGGAGCAGACACTGATCTCTTCTCTGTGGTGTGTTGAAATGGTTGGATATTGTGCATCTCCCTCATTTTCTACAGCATACTGAAAAAAGCTTTCTCTTCATTAAAAGAAAAAGATATGATCCTTAATTGTGGTAGAACTACCATGTTTACACTCCACAATGTCTTTTCTTATATTTCTATACTATTCTATGCTCCGTAATTCAAATCCAACATGTCTTATTGGTCAGGGTGTACTGAACACTTACTCATGTTCTTTAGAACTTAGTGATTATCCTTTCCTAATACCTTAAGGGAAGTGTCTCCATTTTTCTTTCAAAAATACCATTTGTCAAGGTAAAATTTGCAGTGTCTGTTACTTCCACCTATGCAGTATGAGAGTCAAATATTTTGTTTTAGTATTTTTTGACAGACCTGTACTTGTATCAAAAATAGGTGTGTGTTTTCTTTGCAACTAAAAGAGCTCATTTATCATTATTTTTTCCCTTCTTTGTTTGGTGTAAAAGTGATGTAAGAGGTCATTATCAACCATAAGAGATTTCTGTCCAATACCTTGGAAACTAGCTCTATAACACATATTATTCCAACGAATATGTATTTTAAAATGTAAATTTTAACTGAATAAAAGTATTAAATCTGTGCTCCACTTGCAGGAATTCTCTCATAATTTCAAACATAATTTTTTATATGTTGTCAATCCTATGTTTTTAATTATTCTATGTTCTTTCAAGAGTTCTGGACAGCAATCACTTTCTACATGAAGAGTACATCATAAAAAGGTCATGCCTGGAGAGGGATACTTCAACATTTCTGCCCATGAAGCTTTGCACTTTTCGGGGAAGAATCAGCTGCACAAAAACTGGTGTGTTTCCGTTGTCAGAAACAAAGAAAAAGCCTAAAAATGTAGAATATGCAGAAATAGCAAGTTCTACTTTGTACACATCATCAACATGAGAGAGGAAAAAATATATTTAATTGCACAGATCTCTACAAGTTCTGCACTGATAAAAATCCCATTTAGCATCAACTCTTTCAGTAATTGCTTATTTTAAAAAAATAAAGGGAAAAGTTTTAATAAGGCTTGGCTACAGACGAGAATAATGCAGAATAATAGCTTGCCTATCTGGTTGTGAAACTAAACAAGTTTTAAGTAAAATTAGGAAACCCAAGTACTTTTTTTATATATATTATACTTCTCTCATCTGCTCACCTCCCTTACCCTCCCCTCTTTTCATTTCTTGAAGTGCATGGCTAATAGTCTGCTCTTTGACATTCAAGATAAAACAAAAGTTAAAATTCTGAAACATGAATGACATTGCTATCAAAGAGTGCTGAGAAGATTTGTGGGTCAAAAAGGTGATCTTCCTTGGAGGCATAATAAACTGTTACAGATATCTGGTTATTAAGGTTAGTAGTGATGATATACTTTTTAAAATAAAATCAAGTAATAAAGGAAGCAAAGAAGATGATTCGCTGAATTGTAACTCCAGAGATACTTTTGCACATTTGCACATTAATCACAAGGAAACTCTAATTTTGCTAAGGGCTTCACTGAAAAGTTACCGTCCTTTGCAGTTTGTTAAGTTTTCAGAACTTGGTGAGAAAGTCTCATCAGAATCCTTATAATGAACCTTATGTTACTGCATTTTCATTTACTGTCACTCAAAAGATTACTGTTGAACAAAGGTATAATCTCACAGTATTTCCAGTCTAACTGGAAATGGGATAAGTCTGAAACAGAACCCTGTTTTTGAGATTAGTCTGAATCTTTCAAACTCAGTTGTGTGCTCAAGCTAAAGCTTGTTCTCAGAAGGGAGACTGGGTCTCTGCCTGCTGTATTTCTAAGTAGATGAAATTTCTTTCAAGCCCCTCTCTGACAAATCAAGTCCACAAGTCTGTCAATGAAACTGTGCCAGCAGGCCCAGTGACAGACAAATATATCAGGTGATATTGAGACTCTGTTTATGCTGCTGCTGTACGGCCTTTCCTGGTAGATCAGAAAAAAATATTTCACTATTTGTGCAATCGTTTCACTGTTGCAGAGCAAATATTTCAGTATGCAAAATATGAGGAGTGAGAATAACATAGGTCCGTCTTAGAAATTATTAAGCCCAATGTCTTATGTTTTTGAAATTTATTCTTAAGCTGTATTTATTTCTTAAGCTGTATTCCAAAAATTTTACCAGTTTAGTGACCATCTATGCCCTGAGAAAATGTGTGTTTCTGGTAAGTACCTTTCCCCAGCCACTTTCCAGATGATAGCTTTAACAGAGGAAGTAATACCGAACTATACTATGTATACATATATCTGTAGCTCTACGCACCTCTCACAAGCTATGACTTTACAAGGACCAGAGAAAGGTTTTCAATATTGAAGTAGCTTTGAAATCTGACAGGTATATGTCAAAATGGCCAAATTTGGGCTAAGTATCTTACCCTGGATTTCTGAATAAACTTTTTTGTTTAAGAGCAAGAAATGCTTGTTTGAACAAGCCAAAACTGAATCTGTTACATACAAAGGTATGCTGAGGTAAGAGCAGTCATTTGATTGTCCATTTTGTTTCATAAGGTGGCCAGTTGACAAAGGAGAAGGAAAGAACAAAGAGGACAAGAGAAAAAAGTTCCATCTAATTGCAGTTACTAATGAACTTAGAAAGCGTTCAGGTTTATTAACAAGAATTTGATAACTGTGTCTTAATTTGCTTACATCGAGATGCAGTTCCTTTATTCAACACTGTTATGCTATGTTTCCCCAGCTGAAAAGGTCATTAAGATAATTTCAGAGGATATATGTAATTATTTCCTGTATTTTATGGCTTACTGATATTCTTGACACTGATTTGGAGGAACCTCTATGCATCTTGCCACATAGATGACTTTTTAAGGCTTTAGGAAAATCTACAGCACTACAGAGAATGCATTTAATAGACCTGGCAGCCGTTTCTTTGTATCTAACAACTGAGCTCTTAAAGTTTGATGAAACTTTTGTTGAAGAAGACATGTAGTGCAGCAATTCTGCTGTCAACAATATTGTGTACTGTACATGATCTAAAGAAAAAATGTATTTTTTAATTCAAGTCAATCTAAGTATGATCTACGTTTTCACATCAAGTTAAACTTAGTGTTTAAATACCTTTATGAATATAAACTAATTATGTAATACATATGAATATAATATATTCATGTATCATATATATGAATATAAACTAAATCTCATGATTTACAAAAATTAGGATTCAAATCCTGCCAATTCCTATTCCTGTACATATGATTTTTGTTCTGTCTGAGTTATTACATTACAAAGGTCTTATGCCTCAGCGTATGATGATGAATAGTCCCACCTTTAACACTGAGCCAGGACCCAAGGCTATTAAACAAAACAGCACGAATAGAAGAGTCACGAAATCTTTCAAAGGCAGCCACTATTCCTGACCACTTTACAAGACCTAGATTCCAAACATAGAGCAGATATTTGAAAGGAGTAGGAGTTGTCTCATGAATCACCCTACTTTTAAATATTTGATTTCATATCTCAATTTAAGTTAATCAGCTGAATCATGGACCCAGCATGTATTTGAATTCAAGTAGTTGCAAAGCAAAGAATTTTTTTTTATATAATACATATAATTTTTTGAAGAATTCAATTACTTCAGGAATTTGTATAGGCCAGAACCATAAGTGATTTCAAAATGGGATTAGCAAATTCACAGAAAAAACATCCTCTATGGTTCTCCACTGACTATTAAAGACATCAATCCATTTACAGGTCAAAATTATGACTCTAACTAGAGTTAGTACGTCAGAGGAAGGATCACATTAAATACATCCTGTTCAAAGGAAGTGTTCCCAATCCACTAATGACTCCAGTTAGAGACACATTATAAGACAAGGTAACCATTTGTTCTAAAAATAATTACACAATATTTTAATTTTTAACTTTTTAATTTTTTAACTTTCTCTATGCAATTTTATTTCTAAGAATACTATTTTCTTCCTGTAGGTCTTTTCACCCACAAATAGCATAAATACAAATTTCAGTCAATAATATTTGGAAAGTGACTCCCTTCAGAGAAAGATTAACAGATAATTAGAAATTATCAGATATTCAGAAACAAAGAGGTTAATAAGAGGTTAATAGGAGTATTAAGTAATATAATATTCAGCTATGTTGTTATACAGAATAGATATCTGCTTATTAGGGTAAAGATCAGAATATAGTCCATTCCAGTATCTTCAAAAAGAGATTGAAAATTGTTTTTAAACAAAAAAACTGCTTCTAAGCGAGGAATCAAAAAATGAAAAGCTTAAATTTCTTGTTAAAGTCAGAAACAGTAGTCAATTTCATAAAATTAATATATTCATAACTGAACACATATTTGTTTCTAATTTCAAAAGTTGCTCTCAATTTTGGGTAATAAATATTTTTTCTCCTTCTTATATAAATTATCATGCTGTTAGAAAATATTATATTGCCTGTAGGTGCCTGCTCTTGGTTTTGCTCTTTGGTCTTAAACAAAACAACTTTATAAAACATATCTTTGGAGTTATTTTAGTGGTGAGGTTGCCTCAAAAATATATAGCACTTTCAGGTAGGTGATGTAAGTACTACAGAATTTTATATCAAAGGCTAGGACCCCAACACACAGATTATTGCTCTTTTGGTAAGGGTTTTCCTAGAAGTGCCAGACTTCACCATCTTAAGCTCACAGAGTTAAATGATATTGCATGTACATAAAATTAAAAGTCAATATTTTTACATCAAAAGCAATTAACATGATGAATCTGAAACTTTGCTCTCAGGGTACTGTCCTCCCAGGAAAATGGTTTTTTTATAATACTATTCTGATTCTCCATAATTAATTCATCCTGGTAAATTATAATAAAAGCTGTTATGCTTCACTTATAAGGTGTCTACATGATTATAAATTGTAAGTCTTTTTCATTTGAAAGGTTTTCAAATTTATCTTAGCTTCTTAGAAAGAAGTGGTAGGACAGCAGGGTTTAGGTTGGAGGGGAGAGTACAAAAGAGAAAGAGAAAATCCTTGGGTAGGAAACTGGAATACAAAGAGCCCGAAAATGAAGAAAGGAAAATGAAACCTGGAAGTACAACATGAGTACTAGAAGAGAGAATGCAAAACCAAAGAAAAACCTAGGAATAAAACACAGTGACACTCAAGAACAATGATTCTTCTATTTTAACATGAGCCAGCACATCACCAACGTACTGCTGAACACAGTCCCTTTATACTTGAAGGTATTTCTTGCAGAGTATGGAAATGCTTTTAAGGCATCAAAAAATGGGATCAGCACTGCTTCAAAATCCTACTGGTCCTATCCATCTAGGCATATGCAAAAAAGCAGAGTATGGAAATGCTTTTAAGGCATCAAAAATGGGATCAGCACTGCTTAAAAATCCCACTGGTCCTATCCATCTAGGCATATGCAAAAATGAAAGCCAAAGACTAGCTGGATTTATGAAGAGCTTGAACCACTAGAATCAAGGAAAGATAAGGCTGATACAGTAAAAATTGGAAAATTGGAAGCTGACTTTTAGTGACAGCTCGGCCTTGAAGCTTTAACATTTTAACAATCTACATTACAAAAAATGCTCATTAGCCTTTAATGTTGCTTGCTTAAAATTGGAATAGGATCCTAACTAGGACATGCCTTCACTGCACAAAGATCCTTGAGCAAGTGCTGACCAAGGCTGGTACGGCCGTACATGGGGGCAGCCCTTGCATTGATAGCATGAGTCCAAAGCTAGGGAGCCACTTATTTTCCTCACCATAAGCATGAGACCTTGGCACAGCAAGGCACTCTAACCACAGAAGTGGAAGTACAATTCTCCTGTGTTGCAGCCCTTGTAGTTCTTGATTTGGGACTGGTGACAGAATTCCTCAACAGCCATATATTGTGGTTGAGAAAGCTGCAGACAGGAATTTGAAACAGGTGGATATTCAGAGTAGATATGTACAAGAACCAACTCTCTCACTTGTACAGAGAACTGCACAGTTTGGATTTTTGAGGGTTTTTTTGACACATGGCTTCCTGGGATTGTTTGCATGGAAAATGGAACATCTATCATTATTTAAAGCAGGACGATCATTGGTATGTATGTATAGCTGCTTCTTACACTTTTAGTGGAAAGCAGCAGCTCTTAAAACAAATGACTGGAAGTTTTGTGGGCAGTATCCAATTATGCTTTAAAAGTCTAGGAAGTGTCAAATGGTGTATTTTTTTGGATTTAGCTTGTATGACATCTATTAGCTTTCTGAGGAAAAAAATTGTGTTTTGCCACTTGTAAAAGAAGGGATGTACATGTAGCTTCTAGCAACATAATACAGTAAACTAAAAATTTAAGAACTCTATGCATTTCCCTACTTTTGGTACAAGCTGAAACATCCCTTCTACACAGATTATCACAGGCATAGAGATGTGTTTTTTATTAGTTTTCTACAGGACAACTTTGTTCAATGTAGTCATTGTATAAAATACGTTTGTCATTCCTGCAACCATGTGTTGGTGACATAACAACACATCACTGAGCACAGTGGGCCCAATTGTAAATCATTGATGCATGAATAACTAGTAAAAAGGGTGTATAGAAAATCTCATCTGCACCATCTGTAGCTTTTTTCCTCCTGTGCATATTTCATTAATAAAATTATATAAGTTTATGCAGAATTTTACTAATTTGACCATATAATTGCCACTAACTTTTACCAAATGAAAATTGGTTTTAAATACAAAATTGAATGAATTTGCACAACAAATTCAACACCATTGTCAGTAAATCAGGAGATTTGATATTTATCTGTAATGTGCACTAAAGACTTTCTTTTATCATTTGCTACTGCCAGAATATACTATAATTCCTTCAGAACCACCTAAAAAGAGCAAGTGTCATTCTTCTAAATCAGCAGTTCCTGTTTAAAAGATACAGAGAAGCACCAGGAAGCAAGAGATCAGACAGCTCAAAAATGTGCACACTATTTTAGGTTATGTTGGACACAGAATTTAGCATATGCATAAATGCACAAATGGCTGCTCAAAATACTGTACTACCTGTTTAGCCATCTGAAACTAATACAGTATAAACATGTATTAAAAGGAAATAGCTTCTAGTGTACTCAGCTATCTGTCTGGAGATTTGCACAAAAGAAAGCATCTTTCATTGAGGAAATTAAGAAATGGATTTTCAAGTGGAATTTTTAATATCAATTAACTCATTAATTTCCCAGCAATCAAATTAATTTGGTACTGCTAAAACATGCTGGATTGGCAAAAACAGGAATCAAAGTCCTTCACCAAGTGGATGTAGATATTTTACAACATGTTCCATTTTGCTGCCTTTTTTAGAGATGAAGATCATTTTACAGATCATGAAACCATTAATTTTAGCTTTACTTTGTTGGAAGGGCAAAATAAACACCAAATAATACCTTTCAGCCCTCTTTAGCTTTTGATGAGTCTTCCAGTTGCAAACACTGGTATGTATTATAATGTTCAAACAAAATATTTAAATATAACTGTAATTATCTTTTGGATAATCTTTGCACTGCATTAGTCCAACTCCCAGTTAAGTCTCAGGGACCCACGTAACAAACTTTTTCACTGTTACCTAGTCTTAGGCTTGTTCAACATAAGCTTTATCTTCAAGAAGCTTTGATGCTTCTGCAAAAGGCATAGTTTTAGTTTTTTCTAACAGTGCCTGTAAAGATGCCAGTTAGTAGCAACTGGCATATTTTTCTCTGGTACAAAATCATATGGGAAGCTGACTGAGTCTGACCACTTTGCTCTCCAGTTTGTGAAATACCCTCTATGGCAACATCAGATTTTAAAGGAGTGGGCTGTCTTTAACGCCTGAAGAAAAAGGACCCAATTTCCTGCCAAGTACTACCTAGCCATGAATTAATCTAAAATCTGTCCTTTTACAACCTACTGCTATTAACTGTTATTTTGTTAAGTAATGAGACCATTTGGGATGCAAGCCATATGAGAATAAAAATTTTCCTCCAGTGTTAGCTGAATATTAAATCAATTTAGAAAGTGTGTTTTATCTTTTGCAGTGTTTTGCTTTTTGAGCAATTTGGCTATGGCTAGTCATTATTTGACACATGTCCAGCTCTTTGTAGTGCTGGTTTTGGAATTTACCTGTCTTAAAGACAAAACTTCTCTCTTCGTTCTGCACATTTCCCAGGCTTTTCGGCTTTGCTAGAAAACGTATGTTAAATAAAACACATATGCCATGACCCTCAGTACAGTATTTACTTCAATCTAATTAGTGGTAATATGCAACTGCTAGAATCAGATAATTGGATCTAAATTTGGTAAAGTCCCCAGATAGTCTTTACATACTGCCATTGTTTCTGTAATGGGCTGAGGCAGCACTGGGCCTCCTCAGCTCAGATGTGCAGAGATATTTTGTGTTTCTCAGCTCTCACTGTCAGAGATGATTAGGTGCCAATACAGCTGGAAAGAAGACAAACAGATTTGGTTTTCAGATGAAAGTTAGAAACTACTGTGCACTGATATTCACTGCTGACTAAAAGACTTCCATGGATTACCTTATTAAGTACTCATTTGGCTCTCAGTCAAGTAACCTGATAGATTTTTTTACTGTTGGTAAGGATCTAATTTTTGTTTACATTTTTTGTAATGACTCATCTTATGCTCGGGTCTTTTAAGTAAGAACTAGTGGATGAGAAAAGAAGAATGGTAAAAATTTACAATCTCAAATCAATTAATACTCCAAAGAAATTTAGGCCTGTGTTTGCTCAGCCAGAATGGTTGAACCGACAACAGATGCTCATCGATGTCGGAAATCTCAGGACAGATTTAATTAACTTTTATTTTAATCCTAATTGCTTCTAGAGCATCTAATGTGTTATCTCAGCATTTTTTTTTTTTTCTTTTCAAGCAGCCCAAAATGTAATATCAATAGAACCTTTATACTTACAGTGAGACTAATTTTTTAGGTTTTAATAAAAGCAAAGAAGCTTTTTCTTTTGAGGAATTCCTCCTAAGCTTTAATAGATACAGAAAATGAGTAAAAAGAATAAAAGAAAAAAATATGGTGAGAAAAATGTGGTGTAACTTTTTCCATATTATTGGGCCGGCTTCTCCTGGATGGTTTCCAATCAGAAATGTACATGATTTTTAAAGCATATAACTGTCTAAAGCAGCAATTGGTCAAGGTGGTTTAACCCCAGCCCACAATGAAGTTCCACACAGCCACCTGCTCACTCCCTGCCACGGGGATGGGGGAAAGAACCAGAAGGGAATCAGAAGAATAAAAGTGAGAAAACTCATGAGTTGAGATAAAGACAGTTTAATACCTAAAGGAAAAAATGCACACAAGCAAAGTAAAATATGGAATTAATTTACCACTTCCCATTGGCAGGCAGGCATTCAGTCATCCCCCGGAATGCGTAATGTCTGCTTGGGAAGACAAACAACAAAGCTTCTAAGGTCCTTCTTTCCATCGTGTTCCTTCAGCTTTATATGCTGAGCATGGTGCCATATGGCATGGAATGGACCTTTGGTCAGCTGGGGTCAGCTGTCCTGGCTGTGCCCCCTCCCAGCTTCTTGTCATCCCCTCCTAGTGTCCTCACTGACAGGACAGGTGAAAAGATTTTGATTCTGTGCAAGCACTGGTCATCAATAATGAAAACATCCCTGTGTTGTTATCAACACTGTTTCTAGCGCAAATCCAAACGCAGCCACACAATAGCTGCCATGGATGCAGCTGTCCCTGGAATGAAACACAGCAGACTACAGCCATATCATTCTGCCATGAACTGGAAGCTGCTGTGATGGGAGTATTTGGAGACTGAAACACCAAGCAAATTTTAAAACTTTAGACATGCATTTATTTATATTTATATTTACCAGGTACTCGATCAACGATTGAAAATCATACATAAATCCAACGTACTAATAGAGCCTTGGAAAAATTACATGGTTTTTGCTTCCAACAGACTCTGATACCCACAGTCTTTGATGATCTCATCCTGTGACTGAGATGTTTCATTCAACTCATCTTCAAAGGGGGTAGTTAAAACCAAAGTTCTCTATTCTTTCTTCCCCAAGTCCCACTCTGTATCCTCAGTGTTTATATGAAACTGTTCCGTGAACTGAGACTAGTCTGGTCCCCTTTCTCATAGGTTCCGCCTTCCGCAGGTTTTATCTTCCAAGTGATCGTCTGTTTCATCTTCTTCAAATAGGGGTTTTCTGTTTAGAGACTAAATGCTGCTCATATGATTTCTTCAAGAAACTCCAGACTGTGAAATGTTATCTTAATATTTTTTTTAAGCCAATATGATAAAATATTTCACCTGGCATCTCAGTCAGTTTTGTGGCATTTTGAGCTCCAAGATAGGCAAGGTAAGTTTGCAAATTGGTCTTCATGCTGTATGGGTTTTAGATAGGTCAAAATCCAGCTAGGATTCCCAAAAATAAGATTCTTTACAACATTTAAAATGCCATTATGTTTATTTCTCAAGTGTATACCACCTGAGTTTCACAAATTTTTAATAGTTTTATATTTCCAAAATCAAACTCAGGGAATGTAGGAATATTTAGAAAGTCAATACTGAGCTTCTTCCCTTTTCCCTTCCCTTCCCCTGTGCTCTCATCCTCTTAACCTTCCATTCTAACCTCTCCTTAGCATTTTCCTCCCCTCACCCTTGCAGTCTTCTCTCCTTCCTCTTCTCTCTTCTTCTGCCTTCAGTTTTTTGCCTCTCTTCCCTTTCTTCTCCCTCTGTAGCTATTACATTGATGCTGCAAATTTTCCTAAACATTTGGAATCTTTAAGAAACTGACAACCCCCTCTTCTTGAAGGAAGCACCTGTCTGAGATAAAATTACATCTAAAGAACTTAATTAAGACTCTTAGAAAAAAAAGCAGAACACAGGATAATTATAGCTGCAGTAACAGAATTCATTCAAAACAAACTCTCACACAGTTGTAGCAGAATGCGAAGATTAAGCATCTGGTAGTAACTCACAGATAAGTTATGTAGGAAAGACAAATAGTGAATGCTATGTCCCAAAAATAAGATAATCTTCTGGTTTGGAGGTAGTAGGAAGTGAGTCTCTTATTCACAAAGATCCTGGTGTGAATTATCTGCCATGCATTTTAGGAAATATTTTAGATTTTTTTTTTCCCCGGATGGAGCTAACCTTTTCTATACATAAATGAAATAACTTCATATATATTCTAAGTAAACAAATAGATCATCCTCCAATTTATGACTTTCTTTTCAAGACCCAGATGATTAAAAGATACCAAGACTATTATAACAGATGCTTCCAAGAGCCCCCGCAATTTATCTGAATTTTATAATTGATAATTGATTTTAAATGTTGTTTTAGCTCACATTTCTGTATAGAATTACTCAGTGTTATTTACAGGTTCTTTGCAAGCTTAAGTACAACAACACAGAAAATCAAATAATGCTCAGCATTATTGTAGATTTTATTATTGTAGATTTTACTGAAAAGGTCTCATGCTTCATACTCAGCAAGTTTTGCAGAGTCTATTGTTAATATAATGTTTGCTAAACAATTTTAGTTCTTGAACTATATAATTACCGCTAAAGACTAATATATTACTGTTATTAACCTATGAATCTGTGTGATTGTGCTTAGGAGCATTTGCTTATATTCAGTGTGCTAACCAAGCAAAAGGCTCAGAATAACAATGACACTGAAATGAAAGGAAATAAGAGAGTGTGACAGCTCTTTCCAAAACTTGTGATCTCTGGCCATTTAGAAACCGGTTATTGGAGATAAAATCATCATAATATGAACACCAATATAGCATGAATTTTTATTAGATGGAAAAGGAAGTATTTTGAAAGGGAAAAAAAAAGCATTCTTACTAACGAAAGTCCACTTTTCTACTCATCAAAAATCTGTGTTTTGGGGGTTACCACATACACACAAATGGCGTACGAAAGCAAGATAAAAATCAGAGGATGCATCTAAGAAGTTACAAGGCTGATATAATTTTATTAGGTCTCATATGAGGCAAGAGATTTCTTCTTTCCTCTTTAGTCAGGAAAAGAGAATAGGAAAAAATCTATTCAGGATGCAGCTAAGAAGTTACAAGGCTGATATCATTTTATTAGGTCTCATATGAGGCAAGAGATTTCTTCTTTCCTCTTTAGTCAGGAAAAGAGATTAGGAAAAAAATCTATTCACCTATTGAAAAAGGAGCCATCTCTTCACTAAAATATTTCTGATAGTATTATTTTTATTTCATATAAGAAATTCAGGGCCCAGTTCAGGGACAGAGAGAAAATTATTCCCACCCTTAGGGTATGAGGAGCTGATTTAGCTGTGATGGAAGACAGGGCAACTTTATGAAACACTTTTTTTGCACTGCAGTTTGAAGCACAGCCATGCTGTAATATTTCTAAACCAACATACTCCTGTCAACATTCCTTCAATCAGGTTACCACAGTGAGTGGGCTTATTGCCTATGCAGTCAGTTCTGAATTCCTCGAAAGGCTTTATGCCCTCTGTATGGGAAGATAATCTGTACTTGGATAATGTGATATTAACACTGCTGCAGTTACAGGAAGAGCTGCAGAAAATACTTTAATATCCACAATACCTTGCTTGTTTTTTTTTGGGCAGCTTGTGGTAGACACCACCATATACACCCCACTGTCATGGGTCTCCAGCTCCTCTTTGTGGATGACAACAGTGGCTGCAGCAGAAACAGTTTGATGACTTCCAGCATTTTGCCTCAGCACCCCTTCTGCTTGTTCCTCTGAGTAACACTTCTAGCAATCCAGAGGTTGTGTTCAGTGTTGCATTTAATCAGACATTTGCATTTTACCCTCCAGGCACTTTATACAGCTCCACAGGTCCCAAATACTAAAGTTTCTTTCTGAAATTATGTGAATTCCTTGTGTGCAGTTGGGAACAAAAGTAACCCTCTGAGATAATTTTGTTGTTAATAATTCTGCCTTTAAGCAAATCCAGAAGAAGGAGAATAAGTATACACTCTCTGAGATATCTACGTACTCATACCAAAAAAATCAGTAGAAAATCACTACACTAAATATTGTGTAAATTTTCACACAACCAGAGTTGCATATCCAAGCCTTTTTGAGAATATTTATGTATCAAATGTATTTACAAGCATGAAAGGTGTTTTGTATATTCATTACCAAAAAAAGTAACAAATATCTCAAATGTATTCAGAGTGTAATTTCCAGTCACAGTTACTCAGGGGTCCTTTTTTTAATTTTTGTCAAAAAATTAAAAATTTTGTCAGAAAGTACAAGTTCATGCTTATTTCTTTCTTTTTCATGTATCGTACTCTATTTATTCAGCTAGTCAGAGTCTAGATTTCATCTCATACAAACAGTACTGCTAATGTCATTCGTTTCTGTCATATAATTTCATATTCTGTTAAGAAACAGAATTTGAAATTAGCATATGTGCAAAAGCATTCAGAAATGGAAGTTTTTTTCCCAGCTGAAAAGGTCAAGTACTTGTAAATCTTTGTCAGAACTGAAGTGACACAAATGCACTGCAGTGGCAGCAATCCAGAAAGGTGGTGCATTCATTGCCAAGGTAGTTCTTGAGCCTCAATCTTGTGGAAAGCTGTAGCAGCTTGTAAAAATCATAGAATAAAAAATTATCTGTAGTCAACACTGTAACACATGATTGAGGAATCCAGAGCAATAAAGGAATAAAGTAATGAAGGTAAGGCTTTATTTGGAGGATATACTGAGGTATCAGAGTATAAACAGGCAAAAGGTAAGGTGGCAAAAAGATTCTGGAAAATCTGAAAAAGGGTGATTCTACTCTGACAATGGATAAATAGTTAACTACTGTTATCATCCCTACCTTATTATCCATACTATGAATATGTATCAAGGACAAACATTCTTCATTATGTTTTTTCTTTGAGGTATTTTGAAATTTGTACTGCAGATGTTCAAAATGGATGAAAAATCAACACGATAGGTCTTTAATCTCAAAATAATTTTATGTTCTGCAAGTGATGCAGAGGAATCACATAGAATCCCAGAATATGCTGAGTTGGAAGGGACCCACAAAGATCATCAAGTCCAACTCCTGGCCCTGCACAGGACACCCCAGGAGTCACACCATGTGCCTGAGAGCATTGTCCAAACACTTCAACTCTGCCAGCCTGGTGCTGTGACCACTTCCCTGGGGAGCCTGTTCCAGTGCCCAGCCACCCTCTGGGTGAAGAATCTTTTTCTAATACCCAACCTAAACCTGCTCTAACACAACTTCAGGCCATTCCCCTGGGTCCTGCCACTGCTCACCCCACAGAAGAGAACAATACCTGCCCCTCCTCTTCCCCTCACAAGGAAGTTGTAACTGCAGTGAGGTCTCCTGTCAGTCTCCCTCAGGCTGAACAGACCAAATGACCCCAGCCGCTCCTTGTACAGCTTCCCCTCAAGGCCCTTCGCCATCTTCATTGCCCCTGTTATGGATGGTCTCTAATAGTTGAATATCTTTCTTACATTACAGTGCCCAAAACTGCACACACTACTCAAAGTGAAGTGGCATCAGTGCAGAGCAAAGCAGGACAGCCACCTCCCTTTCCCAGCTGGTGACGAAGGGATGATACGAAGTGATTTTTCCAAGATTAAAATTAAAGGAAGGAATATTAGATCAGGAACCAGAAAATTGTTTATTTTTGTGTTTAAATCAGTAGATTTAATGACAAAAAACTTCTCCTCTTGAAATTTGCATTGTTGATATGGCACATAACTATGGTCAGAAGTTTTATATAACGGTTTATATTTCCTATTCATGAATTAATAGAGCTCTTTTAAAATTATGCTTCTTAAATGGCAAAGCATAGCAATAAGTTTCAGTATCTTGTTTCATCTGTTTACCAACTGACTGGGAACTAAATGTTTCTCTTTTTGTTCAAACTTAAACTGCAAGTATTTTACATGTTACAATTTATGCTTTTCTCTGAAATATCTGTCATTGGCCAGTGTCAGAAATCAGCCAGATAAAATAACTGGTTTCCTCTACCTATGAATAGCTAAGTGTTTTCACTGTCAAATTTTGAGATGTGGAAACACAGTGGAGACTATATTTCTGAAACCAGTATCTTACATTTTCTTCACATTACACACAGCATAAAAAGGGATCTTAGCCTATGTCTTGAGAAGCAGTGATCCTCAGTATCTTTCCACTGCCATACTGAACATTTATTTAATGCGATGAATTTGTGATGCTCATACAAACAGCACAAATATTAGGAAATACACTAACTCATCTTGTTTCCATTGAAAACCAGATACTACACGGAGAAGCATTGAGGAAGGAGACAAGTCCCTTTTTGCATTTGTAGGCAATTTCAGTTTTGCAAGCATGGGAACTCTTAGAGTTTCTCTCTTCTTTATTTCTTCTGAATAAACAGATTTCTTCAGATGTCATTTTGTTCTTAGCTGCTGCTACACATAGTCTTAAAAGATTTTAGAACTTAGTAACTGTCCATTCAGATGGCAGCTGATCCTGCAGACAGATGCCTGAACCAGATGTCTGAACTCTCAACCACTGCTTTAATTTGCTTTTATATCACTGTGCTGCTGAAGTTCACCGAATCAAAGAATGGTTTGAGTTGGGAGGGACCTTAAAGATTGTCTGGTTCTAGTCTTCTGTCAGAGACAGGGATACCACCCACTAGATCAGGTCACTCAAAGCTCCATCCAACATGTCACTGAACACTTCCAGGAACGGGACATCTACAACTTCTCTGGGAAACCTGTTCCAGTGCTTCACCCGCTCTCACTGTAAATAATTTCTTCCAAACATCTAAAGTAAACCTGCCCTCCTTCAGTTTAAAGCCATTCTCCCTTACCCCAACACACCCTTGTAAAAAGTCCCTCTCTGTCTTATTTGTAGGCCCCCCTTAAAGCCTGAAAGGCCACAGTGAGGTTTCCCCAGAGCCTCCTCTTCTCCAGGTTGAATGACCGCACCCAGCTCTCTCAGCTTATCCTCACAGGAGAGCTGCTCCAGCCCTGTGATCATCTTCCTGGCCTCTGCACTCACTCCAGCAGGTCCACATCCTTCTAGTTTTGGGAACCCCAGAGCTGGACACAGCACTCCAGATGTGGTCTCATGAGAGGTGGTAGATGGAGAGAATCACCTCCCTTGAGCTGCTGGCCACACTTCTTTTGATGCAGACCAGGATGTGGTTGGCTTTTGGGGCTGCCTCATTTTCAAAATGGAATTTTATGGTTTTGTCATGTCAGTATTCAGGCCTTTAGGACAGTTATCCCCATACGGGACAGTTCTGCAATTAAAACATTAATTTAGGAAATGAAAGACTTCAAAATGCCTCAACTATTGCAAATTCCAAGGTACACACAGACCTGCTCCCAGCTCAGATTTTCTTTTTGAATTATACCGTCAACATTTGTGAGATTAAATGCAATGCAATAATCATGAGGAAACAATTTCCATAAATATTGATTATTATCCTTCTTATTTTATCTGGGGTAAAATTAGAGTCAAAATAGAAATAATTTGAGTGCTTTTCTTTAAATACAGTGTTTAAGGTCCAAGTTGCAGGAACCCACACTCCTGCCATTTCAGTAAGTATTAGGCATGTCACTCACCTTGTTAGAGGTACCAAGATTTTAGTACATAAATCTGCCTTTTCTTAGCATAACATAATGCCCTTGAGAACTGAAATATAACCTTTTACCTTACACATTCTTGAATATTTAGGTTTCTATTTTAATTCTTCTGTGACTGATAGATTATTAGTAATGCTTAATGTTCAAGTTATGTGATACACAAGCTGCAAACAGGTAATTTTGTTTAAATATGAAACTGATTGAAGTTAATTGAGCTGTAGAAGTAACAATAATATAATGTATTTGTACAACAGTATCTCCATTTATATTTTATTTTTGTAGTAAATTCACTTAATCTTTTTTCATTCATTTGCTCTCCAAAATAATTGCCAGTAAAGACCTCTGCTTCCAATAAACCACATGAAGAAAGACTTTACCCATAAACTAAAAACGGTTAAATACTGCTACATTTTCAGTTATCTGACTACTTCAAATGGAAGTAAATTTATAGAGGATATATTATATCAGATTTTTAAATTAGAGACAGTATGACATAAGAAATTGTTTTAAATGCTAAATCAGCAATAGCTCCACCTCTCTTTTTGGTTAAGCAGAGTAAGAATTCATTCATTGTTCTGTATTACTCTGCAACAAAATGTCTTTCACTTTTATATAGCTATTTTTTACAAGTTTTTCTTATTCACTGCTCATTTTTTGTCAGCAATTCCCATAAAATCTGAAGACTTTTTTTCTCAATATGCAGATGTATTTTTATAGTAAAAAAAGAGAGAAAAGGAAATCTATAAAAAAAGTATAATTCTTGCCTATTCCAGTTTCTTCCTAGCTAGTAACAAGTAGATGTTTATATTCATTTATAGTAAATTGATATAATTGTTTTCTTGTCAGTTGTGTTGTGCTTTGATTTGCCAGGTGTGTACAGTTTCTTAAATTTTAAAGCCAGAAATATTATCTTTGGATATATTTGCAGAATATGTGGAATATTATTATTACTGAGGATGCATTTAGCATTCCTGGAAAACACATGTAAAAATGTTTTGGCGTACTAGAAAAACCTTGCAATCTTTTCATACTTTATCTAAGGGAAAAAGACAGTGAAGAGCAACCTACTTGAGAGTAAAAGCTTTGAAAAATGAAACCTGTTTTTCTCCATTTTTCATGTTCAAAGTTATTTAGTTCACCTTCAATTAGAACACACACTGCATGCCCATGAGCAGGCCTGGATTCAACACAGGATTTATAATGAAGCAGTCTTTCCTGCCAGATATCTTGGAAATCTTAGACCATCTGGTTTCACAACATAGTTGTAGCTGATTATCTGCTTAAGAATTAATTAGGAACACATGTTAAACTGTTGTGATAGCAAAATTGTTGACATTTGTCTTATATGTCTTTTGAAAAGCAACTACATTCCAAATCATCTTCCAAAATAGGATGAAGTAATGAAATAAAATAAAAGGCAGACTCCACTAGGATTAAAATGAATGTTCCTTGGCCAAGAATGATACCTAAAAACATTACATTGTAGTTTTAAGTGACCGAGTATAAAACTATGATATAGATGAAACTCCTTCCCATATCAGTTGATGTCTCTCCATTATATGAATGATAATATAACTAAGTGTAACTTTAAATAGGGAACAAAAACTAAACAGCACAATGTAAAGTAGGAAACACAGTGAGATTCAGATGCTTAAGGATAACTGAAACATATATTCATTTTCTCAGCAGTTTGTTGCTTTCTCACTTTTTCAAGAAGAATAAATGCTTGTGGCATTTATAGTTAAATAATTGCCTGTAGAAAAACATCAAACATGGAATTTTCTATAAATGGCACCTTGATTCAAAAGTTACTTGTTCTTTCACTGCAACTTTTTAAAACAAAGACTATTGGTAGCTTGTGTGAGTACAAACAATATATTATTGTGACAAAATAAGTTATTGCACATCACATGGGCGACTGCCAGAGATCACTTGTTTGCTCTGAGTCACTGAGAAATGAAATGCCTAAGCAGCTTCAGCTATCATTAGACAGTTGGGGATTTTTTGTGAATATTTGTAAGAACCCAGCTCAATTAGAATGAAATACCTTTTGAAACTGTAAGAAACAGCAAATGTTTAAACTACCCAACCTCCAACATTTTTTGTCAAACTGTGAATAGAATCAGTTATATGAAAACATCTTTTTAAAGTAAGGCATTTAAAAAAAAAAAAAAGAAAGAATCTTTCCTGTCTCTGATACTAACCTTGCTCAACACAAAAAAGGCAACATAAAACCCTAGAGTTTAAAAATTGAGAGTTTTCATGTCTCTATTATTTGATAAAAGCATTCTTTTTCTAATAGTGTTTTGAAATCTGGTGTTTTGCAATTCAATTTCTTTAGTCCACAAGTAAATTGTCATTATAATTTCCTTCAGTAGGAGTTAAACACTTTAAATTTGTGGTTATATAAATGACCACAAGTCCTACTAGGGACTTTCAGGCCCTAGTTTGTGCAACTGCTTGCTAATGTATTCTTAAGTCTCTTAATGTATTCTTAAGTGTACAATATTAAGCCAGAAGACAGCATGATACCTTCTCTTTGCAAAGCTGGATAATTTCTGCAAAATGGTAACTCTTGTAGAGCTTTTGGTTTTGTACACTGTGCTGAAGGTCTAAATTTTTTTCCCTGAGCAACCTGGGAAAACGGAATGGCTATTTTCCTGTTTACATAAGTCTATCTCCTATTCTCTTCTCACTTCCTTGGGCACAGTATTAGTGCTTCACACCACAAAAATATCATTTAAACACAGAGATAAACATCAAAAGTTAAAACTCATGCCAAAAACTGTAACTACTTTTGGAAGGAGTGAGAAGAAAAATGCTGGCATTTTTTAGGAGCCTTATGTAGAGGATAACACAAAACACAGAACAGAAAATCGAGTGCTTTAGCAGAATTTGTAGTTCATCCTAAGTTGTGGTTCCAACTTGAGTAGCATTTACAACGCTGAAGATTAAACCCAATATGTAAAGAAATTTTCAACTGCTATAGTTATTAGTTAAGGGCTGGAGAATGCAAAGGAAAGATCACGATAACATACATATATGTGTGTGTGTATATATATATATACACACACGTTTACAATTCCTTATTGACTCAATAGGGATTTATACATTTTAAAAGGTATAAATTATTATACATTAATCTATATTATCTGAGTAGTTATATGAAATATAACAGTCTCAGTTATATCAGTCTAAATATACTTTATTTCCCTACTTGAAAAAGTTTTAAGCAACATAATACATTGTATCAAATCCTTCCCAATGCTTAATCTGTGTCTAACAGTGGGGAGTTGTCACACTTTCTTAACTGTGTTACTGTAGATAAAGCTACACAATTTTCCAAGTATTGCCTTCAGCTGTGGTACTTAGCAAGACTTAAATAGCCAAAATCTACATTAATTATGTTTCTCAGGTAAGGAATAAATTCCAGTCTGATCAAACATAATACAGGCTTAAAAATATGAAAATTACTAAATATGATGTGGGCGGATGGAGACAGAACTATCTGCCAAAGATATACAGGAGCACCTGAATTAATAGACTTGTCATCAGAAAAAGAAAAGAAAAAATTAACTTAAGCAAGTCTGATTCCTTATAGGCTGGCACAGTAGTTGATATAAAAAGGATTTGCTATTTTAAATGGATCTATGAATGACCATTAGTACTAACTGTCCTTTTACTGGAATTTTTACTGTCTTTTTACTGACATACTGACTTTTTTCTTTTTCTTGTTCTCTCTCCAGAAAGAAAAGTAATACTGTCACGTAGTATATGTCAAGAATTCAATTTAAAAGAATTTCTCCAGCTGATTTGTCATAATAAGGCATTCACGTTTTCACTGAAAAAGCTGGAGAGAGAACAAGAAAAAACATGTTAAGTCACACTTTATTCTTTGTAGTATAAGTCCATCATCATAAATTGATATCTCTCTTTCACCGATGCCCATCAAGTGAGGGCCTTTCAATCCAAAGTGCAGGTGAAGGCACTTCTTTCCTTTCAACTGTTATTACTCAGCTTATCATCATGATTATTATTTGAAAGATACTATCATTATAAAGATTAATTAGTAGTCAGAACAATAGTACCACATATCTTACATTAACAATGTATCAGGTTCCAAGAATGAAGCTTTCAAATACAGCAAATCACAATGCTTGATAGGTCAGACAAGAATATGAAAATGTATTTTTTTGTTACTACAAAGCCTTTGTGCTGATATCTAAAAATGGCAATGAGTCATCTTCTGTCTCTGCATAAGGGTATCCTTTTACGTTTGTAAAAGCTCTTTAAGTGATAATTAGGTAAGGACCCATCAAAAATCAAATTAGGAACAATTAACACTCATTGTTACTGCTAAGGAGAAATAAAAGGAGGAAACATATTTGCCATCATGTAGACTCTTACTGAGGTGTTTTACTTGAAATGAGGGCTCATCACAGTGCTTTACAGTGAAATTATTCAAAAATCCTGAGTTATAGCTTTTCTTTTTTATAAATTAATCATTATCCAAGCAGAGACAAGAAGTTATTATCAAGCATAGCTGAAGATATATACTATGTGGTATGTCATTGTTTATTAGAAACAGATATTTCCTAAGCAAGCTAAAACTCTTGGAAATACTGAGCAATGCAGTCACAATTACAATCAAAGATAAGCTATGAGTCTGAGCATGTCTTTCCTGTTCTTTTTTAATACCAACACAGCTGAACAGTGACAGTACATTGCATTTCTGCTGTTTTTTTCTTAAAGCTCTTTGCAAACTAATGTATTACCCATCAAAATATTTGTTATATAAACTCAACAGGTACATACACAAATAAAATTACTTCTGCATATCCTCTGTATCAATTTGTTCACATTTGCTTATGCTTCTCAGGTACCTGGTATGATAAGAAAATTGATTTTGAGAAGACAATAGACAGTCATGAGGAGCAAGAACACTTATTTTCTTATAAAAATTATTTTACAAGCTAGAAGCAAAATGGGATTCTTCACAATTTCAGATATCTTCTTGTGCGGACCTAGCAATGAGAGATGGCAAGGGAAACTCAGTGATAAAATATAATGTTGACAATGGATTTTATATCATAGAGGGTTCTGTAGCAAGAGAAAACTCAGAAGACAACAGCAAAGAGCCAGACAATACTATGATTGTTAGAAACAATTAATAATTTAATAAATGGCCTTGTCACAGTCTTATGCCAATGATCCCTGATATTTCTGTTTATGATTTTATTTTCTCTTCCAGATGCCATCCATTTTCTTTGCTGCTTACTGGGCTGATACTCACTTAAATTAAGTAACTTTAAAAATATTAGCACTATTGATGCCTTAGGTTTTAACTTTTATATTTTTCAAATCCTGCACTGCCTAGTGTGTAACTCTGAAGTTTCTTGTGGCCTGTTAACTACTGCTCTCTCATGCTGGTTAGACATAGCAAAGCCTCTCTAGGTTTCCACCTCAAGGGCACCAGGCCCCAAAACGTGTAAACTAAAAGCCTCTGAGAGGTGGGCAAACTTGGGGTAATTACATCATTAGCTCAAGTTATAATTGGAGAATTAACACTGTTGTGCAAATGGACCAACCTTATAAAAGGGTGAAGAACCCGTAACCCAGGGTCCATCTTGGGTGCAGCCCTTTGACTGCCCAGGGTGTACCTTTGAAGGCCCTTCAAATAAATACATGCGTTTATTCTCTTATTCTTGTCTAACCTCTGGTTTTAGGTGGCCAACTCAGGCACCACTATTGAGAAACTACAGAATATTTAACTCTGAAATCTGTATTGTGTTGGTAACTGTTCTATTTTATCAAAGGATGCATTTACACCTCCTGCATATTTTACAGAGCCATATATCCTGTAAAGTACACATTTATGACTTAAGAGCTTTCCTCTGTAGGGCTCCGGCCAGTCTGAATTTTTCTAAAGCATTTCTTCAAGATTCTTTGTCTTTTAAACTTAATAAGACCATCCAAATAAATTAATATCTATAGAACTTTCATGTCTTCTTTAATTTCCCTAACAAACTAGTGAAGGCTGAAGATGTTTTAAACCTACCTTCAGTTAACCAGTGATACAATTCCAAGGATAGATGACAGCAATCAACATTTTATAATTGTTTCCCAGGAGTTCTAGCCATACTCACTTCAAAGTTCCAGAACTGCAATTCATTCATTCCCTAAGCAAGCTAACAAGGAGACCAAGGAGTCTTCTACATGTAACATGACATCCTCTATCTGTATATATTCATTTAAGATCAAGTATTTATACAGAACTTGATCAAAAGGTTAGAATTGCTCATTCCTGACCAGCTCAAACAAAACGTTCAATTACAATATGAAATACAGAAATTTAAAGTTACTGAGTTAATCAAAAACAAATCTAATACTTTCTTCCAACCTCCACCATCACAAATTTCATATTAAATGAAGCTGAGCCTGAAGACAACTGTAACTTCTCTCTCACCATAAAGGCTGGGTTTGACGGTGGCAGCTGACTGTCATTGCATCAAGAGCCTCAGAGAGTTTGCAAATGAGATACATTTCCCTGCTAAAAGCACCTGTGAAGACAACAGTAAATTAGTCATTCTTCAAGAGGATGGGGGGGAAACTGAGCAATTAAGGGTAGTCTTGCTCTTTCAGTGATGAGAAAAAAAAAGAGAATCATATTCGGTTTATTGCTAAAAATAGTTAACCTCCTTAACTTGCTGGATTATTAACTGGATAGATTAACTGCTCAGATGCAATTACTGTCCAGTCACAGTTTTAAGCTCATAATATTGCTGTTTTCTGTTATGAAGACAAGAAATCAGAAAAATAGAGAAGGAGCAGCAAACTGCAGAAAGGGGTCAAGATGCTTCACTTAAGATCATCACATGCATTTGTAAATAATTAGACTTTTAGTACTCTTCCTCTTTATGTTATTATTTCTGTACAATCCAAAATATAGATTCCATTGCTTAGCTTAAAAGGAAATCGAGTACATCCTGTTGTTGTGCTGTAGCTTCCAGAAGATATTTATTCTACTTGTGCTAAGTGAATTTCTACTCAGTCTAAGAGTGTACTCTGACATTATGGGTTCATATAAAGCCTAAAGAGTAGATGACCAGCTTTTCTGAGACTAGAAAAAAAAGACTTGTTTGTGTTTGAGACAAACCCAACTACCAAGGGAACCTCCTATTTTAGGTTTTTAATAATAATTTCTTGACACCAGCATGGGATTTCAATAAAGCTGTGTTATAAATATCCAGTTTTAGCATTTCTCAGAGGGAATTAATTTCTGGCTTCAGTCAGGGAGTTTGCATGGAAGAAATATGTCTGAATGTATTCAGATAGTTGTCAATCAGATAAAATTTGACAAAGTGTAAGGTTCAAATTACATCATATATTTGTCTATATTAAAATCATCAGTATTTTAGAGCTAGAAATACTTCTGTGTCAGCTATAAAGATCTATTCTGAAGTTTAGACAAGAGGTAACTGAGGAGCAGAAGCACATCTCCAGTGGAACTATTTCACAGCCTAAATTCAAAACATGTTTGCAGTGAGCCTGTAGGGGAAAGGACACATGTGTACATTCAGTATAAAATATGGTGACATTTTCTTCTCTCCCTTACAATTGTTACATTAGTTTACAATAAGGACTCCTCAAAAGATTACAGGTTAGGGTAGTTTCACATTCAGAATGATCTCTATAAGTTAAAATTTTTGTTGTCAGACACAACTCTGTCAGTATATATTCATGTTGCACTAAATGTATTTAATTTACTTGAAAAATAAACAAAAAATAAAGCCCAAAAAACAACAACAACAACAACAACAACAAAAACCCAACCAAATAAGCGAAAAGAAAAAAAAAGCACTTGAAGATGTTAAAAGTCCATAAATTTTTTCAAAATTACCTTTGGCAAGAAATATTAGCACATTCCTTTCTTGGGGAACGTGATGTATGCTGTGAAGATGCCTACAAGGACAATGACCCCTGGAGCCATTTTTTTGTGGCCTGCACCTTTCTTGGTGAAGGCAGACCTTTTCCTTACATTTCACATGGTGGTTTGGCCAAAGATATCCATATGCTTGTCACCGAGCTCCTAGAAAATTTTCATACATTGTGTGTGTAAGCATATGAAGAAAAGAGTGTCTGCATGATCAAAATACAAACCACCATTGAACCACCATGTCCATATTTGTACCCTGTTCTCATTCTTCCAACTCATCCTCTTTACTTCTAGTTTTTATCTCCAAGACAAGACACACCGTTAGTTGACAGAGTTATAAAACCTAAGAGGAATCAACAGGCTGAAAGATTACATTTGGCTGCCTTTTCAAGCAACCAGTTCATACAATCTGATTTTAAGCATATTAAGACTTAGGAGTGAAAAACAAAACAAATACTCCTGATTCTTAGTGGATTTTTATGTCCCAGCTACCTGGACAAATCAGCTACACCAGGTAACCTACCAACCAAATTTTATTTTCTAAACCACTATGCATTTTAACATTTAAAAGGAAGATAAAATTTTTTTTCATTGTGCTGGGCTGGCCTTGACTGGATTCCAGGTACCACCAAGCTACTCTGTCATTCTCCTTCTGAAACTGGGCAGGGGAGAGAAACCATGAGAAAAGGTTTGAGGGCCAAGATAAGGACAGGGTGAGATCACTCACTGATTGGGCAAAAACAGACTCAGCTCAGAGAATTTAATTTATTGCAAAAAATATTAGAAAAGGGTAATAGGAAGTAAAAAAAAATCTTAAACCACTTTCCCTTCATCTCTCTGTTCTTCCCAGGCTCAATGTCACTGACACACTGACACAGCTGCATCACCATGCCCTTCCCCACAGCCTGCAGGGCAATCTCTGCTCTGGCATCTGGGAGACCTCCTCCACCTCCTTCTTCATTGACGTTGGTGATTGCAGAGCTGTTTCCTTCACATATTCTCACTCCTCTCTCCTGCCTGCTGTTGTGTAGCATTTTTTCCCCTTCTTAAATACTTATCCCCTTCTTATACCACCATCACTGCTGGGCTCAGCCTTGTCCAGTGGCCAGTTCCTCTTGGTCCTGGCTGGTCTTGTCTCTACTGAACACAGTGGATGCTTCTGACATTTTCTCATGGAAAACACCCCTGTAGCCCTTACTGCTGCCAAAATTTTGTGACACAAGATTTTTTTAAATAGACCATTTTGTAAATAGATCATAAAATTGCTATCATAACTACAGAAGACAGTCATTTACTGGACACAGGTACTTGCTAGCCTCAGAGAAAAATCTAATGGGAATGAAGGATCTGTGGGACTTTAGTCCTCTTCAGGGAAAGACAGTTAAGTATAATCAATTCAATAAATGCTGTTCTCATATGGATGTAAATTGAGTGAAATTTGTCAATTAAACAGACAAACTGTGCCTTGAAGAACCTAAACAAAGAGAAACTAAATCAGGTCTACTGAAATATCCTCATCAGGCTCCCTAAATAGATGACTAGGATAATTAATTTCATTTTATCTACAGACTTTGTTAAGAATTATCCTTTATTACATTGTGCACTAGCGATAAAGCTGTCTGTGCTACCAATCTAACAAATTCATTTCTTTCAAGCCTTTCATTTTCTCTGGTCAGAGCTAAAAATAATGTGGGAGATCATCCTCTGCACTTTCCATTCTAACTGCCCAATCTGAAAGAACATTAATCTGCTGTTAATATTGACCTGCTCTAGACACAAATTCCAAAAAATGCCCTTAACTGAGGCAATGGACAGTGACTTTTTAGGAAATTCCTAAGTCCTTGTGACCATCATCCCATAGCACAATGATTGTCTGTTAGAAGCTGAAATAAAATTCAGACTGCCACCACAAAACCCCTATAAATCAGACTCTTGAGTTTCAGAGCAGGACACATTGCAGAGAGGTCCTCAGTGAACTGACACATCTATACTGCACAGTATTATAAAATGTTATAGAACAATGGTTCTGCGCAGCCTGCCTGGAACAAGAGTGCTCATGAATATTTGTTTCCATTTTCAAATGCCACTTTTGAGAGATCTATTATATACTGTAGCAATCACCTAGACCGAGTGATTTTCTTTGAAGGTAAGTGTGCTGACTTACACAGCTGGCAAGAAGTTTGAGGCCTGCTCAGGAAAAAGCAAAAAAATCCTTTGATGCTCTGATGTTATGAGAAATAGTCGACATGCAGTGTAAAGCTAATACTTTCTCGCATCCCACTCTCCCCTCAATGTTTTTTTTTTTTCAACACTAAATGCCTGAGTTCCAAATGCAATCAATTATTTTGCTATGTCAGCCACTGGATACACTCAGATGTTATCAGTAAAGAAACCTGCAAGTGAAAAAGAGGCAGACTTCTAAAGAAATAGAGAAGATGTCAAGGTAAGAGCAAGGATAGACAATGTCCTTGGACGTATGCGCTCACCTATAAACCTATACAAAATGTGAAGCTTTGGAAATTTTTTACACTGCAAAAAAACCACCAGATGTTAATGAAAGGATATTCTGGGGAGGCCTGGAGAAAAATAGAGTCTGAATTCTGGAAATTAAAGTTTTAAAAAGGTTAAGAAATTCTAATTAAAACTTTCTAAACTTGTGGAAACTTTGACATTTCCCAATATCACCATTGATCACGTTGACATTGAAGCAATCCTGAATTGAACACAACAATTAACACTGCTTTAATCACTATTATAAACCTCCTGAGAGCAGTCACTGCAATAAAATTGGCATATTAAATATATGAAAAAATAATTGCAGGTGCAACTAAACATGACTAATGATCAGACAACAGCTTCCACATGAAAAGAATATTAAATAGTTTTGCACAGATGTCAGAGCCAAGATTGTTAACACATTGGCTTGTTTGTTTGAGTAGAGCACAGGGCAGGAGGATGGAGAATTTCCATAAACAAAGTACTGTTTGTGTCCTGTTTTATAAAGTTTTCCACACGTTTAAAACATAGGTGTTTGCAAACTTTGCTGGATCACAAAATATATGGAATGACAGAGCCTGATAGGGATCATCTGAGACTCTGTGTGGCAGTTTTCTTATTAACTTTAATATACTACACAATTTCCTTTATGGAAATGAAGATCTGGTAGACTTCTGTTGGAGATTATTTTGTAGATAATGGTATCTAATCTCTTCAGGACTGCAGACAGTGTTGTAAGCTTGCTATTTTGAGTCTTGGACTTAAATGTTATAGAATCACAGAATGGCCTGGGTTGGAAGACTCCCAAACCCTGCCATGGCCAGGAGCATCTTTTACTGGAGTAGGTTGCTCAGGGCCCCATCCAATGTGGCCTCGAACACTTCCAGGGATGGGGCAGCCATAACTTATCTGGGAAACCTGTTCCAGTGCCTCACCACCCTCACAGTAAAGTTTTTCCTAATATCTAATCTAAAGCTGACCTCTTTCAGTTAAAAGCCATTCCCACTTGTCCTGTTCTACATGCTCCTGCAAATAATCTCTTTCCATCTGCCTCGTAGGCTCCCTTTAGGTACTGGAAGGCCACAATAAGGTTACCCTGAAGCCTTCTCTTCTCCATGTTGAGCAAACCAAATTCTTTTAGCCTTTGAATATGTGTCTGATCATCTTGTGGCAATTTTTTTTTTTCAGTATAAAATAATGTGAAGCAAAGAAAAAAGTTAAACATTTCTGACAACTGTAAATGAAAAATCATAAGAAGTTGTAAAATTTAATTTTTTTTTCCTCTTCAGAATAATTTATAGAATGAAAGACAGAAATTGTTTTTCTAATCTTCTCAAAAATACTTTAAACAAAAACAACAATATCTACAAAAGTAATTATTGTCTTTTGTTCTTACTTTTTGTAGTTCATGAGGAATTAGGTATCTGATATATATTTTTTTTTAATAATTTTGTACAGCTATTTTTATAGAATGCTCATTTTGTTCCAATATAGAGACCAATACTAATGTATTGCACTGAGCTTTCTTTCAGGCAGGACTGCAAAATATTTATGAAGTTCCTTAGGCAGATTTGACTTTTAATTAATATCAGCATGTGGAAAACCTATCATGGTACGTGATAAATGCTTTATGTGTCTGTCATTAATGATATATAAGTAAGTTTTAGAATGGAAAATAATTATGTATGTATGTATTGCTATATGTGAATACAAAAGAAAATTCTTGTTAAGCTAAGGAAGCCAACATGTCAGCACTGTTTTGAAGTTCTCCATTTTAATGTCTCAATGAGGAGCGACTCACCTAGAACATCTAATTCCTGAATGTAAAACTGAAATTCATGCTTTTATTTCATCTTACCCCTTCAGGTCCCCTAACCAATGCCATTCTGATTTCATTTTGGAACACAAAAGCCGATTTGAATAATTTATATTTAAAATTTTGACTAAACACATTCAGTTTTAGCACTATCTTTAGACTACTAATATGTGCAAGGGTAAAATTAGATACAGCACATATTTTCATGCTGAAGAACTTTTACATTCCACAAACCTTAAAAATTGTACGATATTGACAATGAAGACTTGGGGTATGGTTGTTTTCTTCCTTTCACCATCCCTCTCTTTTTTCCCCCTACACCACTTCTGCAAGTATGAAGTACCTTAATACAACTTAATATTTTAAAAAATGTTGTCAAGATCAAGGGCGCAAAACTGGGATTTTTAAAGCAATATAGAGACAAGTAGAATTTACATTATTTTTTTATTTCTTATTATGGTCTTATATTCCTTACCTTATGGATCTATTCATAATCCCATAAAATTTTCAATAATATTATTTTTTTATAGATGCCTTTGGCAGTGAACCTGAACTAGTTTTTAGTGAATTTGTAGGATGGAAGAGGGATATGAGAGGTTACAAAGCAAAGATTTCCATAGCAGAGACATAGACTACGAGTTCTATATTTTTATGTACTCTTGCAAGTGAAAATAAGCTTAGCTAGAGAACACAGATCTAAAATACAGACTACAATTCTAATTTAGCTTCATATTTACAGTGTACATTACCAAATTGAGATTTTATTTACTTAAATGTGCTTTCAATTAATGTAATGTGGGATTGACAGTCTATATACTAATGACTTCTTCAGAAACACTGCAACGGCGACTACATGTCGTGTTCCACCACCTCTTTATATGTCAGTCACATATTTTGAGCTATCAGTCCTTGTCATTGAAAAGCTGTGTACTTTGTAAAAGGAAGAAATATTGCATTTAAAGGACAGGGATAAAGCAAGGGCTTAAGTAAAAAGGAAACATATACCCATACACACATATGTGTGTACAAATGGAAGTGGTAAAATTTAAAGTTAAGAAAAAAAAAAGGACTGTGGGACAACTTGCTTAGTCAAAAATCTAGAAAGATTTAACATCTAAAAGCTTATTCGACCAGTGTGAAGAACAAGGGGGTTTTTTTTGTTGTTTGGTGAGTGTTTTGTTCAAGGTATTGTCAAATTCCTCTGGAAAGGTGAATTGTTAGGTCGGATTGGTACTTCTGAAATGAGGGGTTCTGCTTCTTCTTTTGAGGGTAGCTGCACATCTTGATGAGGGAAGTTCTGGAGATACAGGACTCTCATAAGTAAGAATAAATAACTCACACAGAGGAGCTGGAAGTCTGAAGCTCATAGTGAGGCAGGTTTTGGAGAAAACCAATAGACAGGGTGCAGAAGGCATGTAAAGGAAATTCCCAAAGTATTGGGCTAAAGTTCTTGATGCTCAGGAAGTCAGAGCTGGCTGAAATCAAGTTTAAAAACAAGGACTTATTCTGAAAGAATACAGAAGGTAATTGCTAAGTTACTTATAAACTGGTTCTTTCTTTCTCTCTCTTTGCCTCTAGTCAGATTATTTAAAATCAAAAAATTTAATTATTAGAATATGCTTTATAGTAAAAGTTCTGTTTGATTTGTGGTCCCATTTTTCTACATAGTTATGTCTACAATTACTTCCATTACTACAAATCTTGGCAAACTCTGACAGAACTGTACCTACATAGGTGTGGAGGTTTTTCCTTCTCTACAGATAAGTGTTTTGATCGCTTTCTTTTCTTCTTTAGCCGTGACTTTTGTTAACATGCCAGCTAGCAAACACTTAAAGCTAAGGTGATTATTTTTTTTTTCTTTTTACTAATGTGATCATCTATGTGAAAAATTTATGTGAAATTTATATAGTATTTAATGAATGTCCATAAAGTCATATTCCATAGCTTTATTATAATTATGACTTTTCAACTTGATGGATTTGAATCAGTGATTATATCAAAGAGATTTGTGTCTTAGTTTACAATGTCTCTTTCATAAAGTAGCAATGATATTTGTAATGAAACAAAAATATATAACTCTTTCCTAATAATGTTATGAAAAAGGAAGTGTAAACAGGCTCTTATAAAATATGCATAAATTGAAACAATTTCTCTAAAGGAATTAAATAAGCCAAGGAAGGATGCATGCCTAGGACCAACTTGCTTGCTTTGACAGAAGCAACCACAAAAGGCCAAACAAAGTATCTGATGTAACCTTTCTATCAATAATATTTTTCCTTTTTCTCTTTTTCTTTTTTTCTTTTTTATTTTTGCACCAAGATTTTCTGGTCAAAAGCATCATCCAGTCATAAGCGTGATGAAAACAAGGTAAAGAATTACACATATAATTGCCACCAAGTGAGAAGATGTTCATTTACAACCCATAACAATTATGTAGATAGACTGTAGGCATAATAAACAGCCACAGGAGGGAGGGAGAGACAAACAATTACTCTAATGGAGAGGGAGATGTTGTGATTAACATTAAATGCTACCTACAGTGAGATATCTGCAGTAAGAGTGACATACATGACAACTATGTGAGACATGCCTCCTGGGGAGTCAAGGCAGTGGGAATGAGAAATAGGGTATTCTACATCACTAGAAGTAGTTCCCTATATTTATGAAGTTGTAAGAGTATATCCTCTTTCCACCAAAGCCAGAGCAATTTCTTTTTGTTGAACCTTCCTTTTCAGTGTCATTTACAGTTAGGAAATAAAATTATCTGACACTGCAAATAATAGTTGAAAGAGAGAGAAATGGAGAAAGGAAGGAGAAGAAAATCCAGTGCTAGAACTCCTAGGCAGGCAAATTTGTTTTGGTTGCTCATTACAGATCATACTGAAAAGCAGAAGTCCATCATTTTGTCATTAATCGATAGACACAGACATATTTTTTCACAGAAGAGTTTTTAATAATTGGTATATTATTAGCATTTCAGGTAGAACGCAGTTGCTCTTAGAGCAAGGATAAGTAATGAGCATGCAATTAGGAAGGAAAACCTGATCTGTTTGCAAGTGCTTGTAATTGTAGGCATTTCACATCAAATTCCTGGACATTAAGACACTAAATAAATGCAAGATTAAGGCAATGTACTTATTTAAACAGGAAATATATTCAGCAAGGATGCATATATTTCAGCTTTATTTATGTATTTTAATAAAATTATGCACAAGTTCACAAATGTGGAAAGTAATCCATCATGGAAGACAAAGCCCTGTCTTCCTCGACATAATAATTCAGTGTAAGAAGTTTATGATGGAAAGTAATCCATCATGGAAGACAAAGCCCTGTGTAAGAAGTTTATGAAGTTTTTAAAATATGTATGCTTGAAGTACTCTTCAGGTAAATCTGTTGTTGTTTAAAGCAAGAAAAGTCTTCATAGTAATACAGTTCACTCAAGTCAGCGTTGCAGCTGATCTCCCTCACATCTAATCACTTATTAATTTGAATTAGATGTGAGCTAGCCATAACATTCAAAGCTAACTTGGAAATTAAGACAAAGATTTTGGAACTTGATTTTCATTATGCTGCAAATGACACCCACATCTAAGATTAGAAGTCCAAATATGGGAACATGTAACACAGTTGACAGTATTTAATCATTATCATTTGATCAAAATTTGATTTGTGTTGATGATAGATTCCTATTTCGAGTGCTGATTTATCAAAAACTTTGCTAGTTTTATTTGTGTGTCTCTGGATAGAAATAAAAGTCTTGTCTTCAAACAAAATAAAGTCTAAAGACTGATAAAAAGTTTGGAAAAATAAGGGGCTTTAAAAGTGCAAGGAAATAGAGATATTGTTTGTTCTATTCTAATCTTCAACTATTGAACTTGAATTGATTAAGATGACTTCTCTGGCCTCACTGAATTGCTGATGTTGAGAAAAAGAGAAAATTTCAAAAGCAAATCAGAAATTGATGTTAACTGAGACTGAGTAATTTAACCTTTCTTTCACTTCTGTGAGAACCCAAAAAGTCCTAGATGATGAACTTGGATGGTATCACTGTCCTCCTCTAAGCCTGCAGGGTGCTTTTTTCCTGTGTTTACTGTGATTACATACAGGTATGAAAAGAGCTTATGCTACACATCCAAGTATTTTCCTTTGTGTACAATGTAAAAAGACTGTCATGACATAGGAGGTGAAAAGAAAGGAAAAAATCATTTTCCTTGTACTTTGTTCCCCTTCATAGATGCTATGTCCAGTGGATTTGCACCTTCCTTGGTTTCTTCTGTACATTGCAGCGGTGAGGAAATCTCAAGACGCTATTCTAAACCAATTTTACTGTCTTTAAAAGTCTTCTGGGTTTTGGATACTACTGTTCCTCTTTAGGGTATTATTCCCAGATAGCCTGCTCTTCTACATCCATGATGATTTAGTTGAGTGAAGAAAGCAATTTTTTAATCTCAGGCAAAGTGCACATCTCAAGATTTCCACAAAATGCTAAGAAAAGGCCAGTATATCTAACATTGCCAAGCCACAGGAGATGATAAGTTTAAAAATTGAACAGTGAGCACGTTATTGCCAGTTTTCTATTATTTTCATCTTCAGGCATTTCCATATGATCTGATTTTGAAGCAAAACAAAATAAGATAAAATAAAAAGAAATCTGTCAGCATTTGTTAATTAGGAGTTGGTTTATCAAATGTGCTGCAACTCATTTTGCAGATTTTCCTCTGTTGAAACAGATCTGGCATTTAATTAGTGGATGATAGTGCTGATAACAAGGACATTTTAATCACTGAGTGCTGATGATAGATGGTTTGCCTGTTTAATTGAATTGTTACTTAACAGCATATTGTCTTGGAGAATGCTGTGATTTGGATTCAAAGATGGAAGGCACGTTGTTGGGTAATGTGGAAATCATGTTTATTTGTTGGAACTGTTGCTAGCTTGCAGCAGAGAAACTACTGACCTTATTTCCCAATTTCAATTGGAAAACTGATCATTTTAACTTCATTTTTTCTCCCATTGCTTATCTGGAATTTTATATGTAAAAATATGGAGAACAGAGCATACATGGACGCTGTGCATGTTAGCTAATAAAAATACTCAAATCCACAGCCACATAATTGATTCTGCAGATTAATTCATTGTGGAATGTTTTAAAAATGAAAATATTACATATGAAATAAATTATTTTACTTTAGTTCTTTAATACAATTTCTATTAACGGTTGTGTTCTTTAATAGGATGTTTCATAGCACATTCAGATTTTAGCTCTGTTTCATTACTATTTTGCCTAATTTGAAGAGAGGGTCTACATACGAGCAGGTAAATTTGTGGCATTAAAAGTAAGAGCTGCATTAAAAAGAAATAAATAATTGCAAGTGCAATTAAGGATCTGTATTAAACAACGTAGGAAATACAGAGAAAATACAACAAAAAAAAACCTCAAAGGAATGTGGCTTAGCTAAAGAGCAAGGCAAAGTAAAAAAAAATGTGGGGAAGAAATCCTTTACTGAATATCTAAATTAAACAAACAAAGAAGCAAATAACTTGTTCTAAATTCAGAAAAGTTAAACGCGAACACATAAAAGTCAGGCCCAAACCTGTTTGGGGAAAAAATAAGATGAAGCATAAAACCTAATAAAAATGTCTTTCTGAAATATGATAAAGCAAGTGTTAAAACAAGAAGCCTTCCAGAGAGTTTGTGTGAAGCCAGCAGACAATCCAGATATAAAATAAATGTACTACTGTGGAAGAAAAATGCAAATGAGCTGCTTATATGTTTATTTATGGTTCAAGAGCTTCAAAGAGATTCGCCAGTCTTCATGAAGGACTCGTTAGCTGATCCCTTCTAAATAAAGTCAGTAGGTACAGCTACAGAGCAGACAGACAAATGTAGAAACAGTAGTAAATAAATGGGTGCCAGGACTAGGCAGTATTTTACCCATGCTGTAAAGGAACTGACTATAAAATGGATTATACACTACTATGTAAAATGAAACAATTGTTTTTCTAAGGTTCTGTAAGTCTGAATAAGTGTAACTGAAAAGGCTGATATTTCTATCAGGAAGTTAATGGGCTACATAATAAAGAACAGAGTTGGGGTACTCATAAATGAACAGCATACTAAGCAAGATTTGTCAGGATTTTAAAAGCTGTCTCATAAGTCTTCTTCAGTCCCTTCCAAGAATTATAGCAAATGTATGAACAAGTGAAACCAGTTAAAAATATCACTGTTTGAAGTATGAGTTGACTTTTGATATGGCGCTCATTACCAAAGAGAAAAAGAAGACATATTGAATAATGATGATCCCACAGTGCTCCCATAGTGAAGGTCACTCATGAAGTTCCAACAGATCTATATTGTGAAAGGCACACATTCACAATGTGAAAAATGCTGTGAATAGCAGAGACAGAATTTACCTATGATTTTGAATTATTTGGGAGGGTGGAGGCAGAACCTGAAGAACTGAAGTATCTCCTTACACTACTCAGTGGTTAATTAATATAATATCAATGTGAAAATTGACTGTAGTTAAATACAAAGTGCCCCTCTCTCCACTCCATCAATTTTAAGTTTACACACATCATAATGGGCTCAAAGGCTAAGTCTCACCGCTCAGGAATGAGACATTTCAGTTATAATAAGTAGTTCTATGAAAATACCCAATTGTGAGCAGCCAGAACAAACTGAATCCTAGAAACTATTGGGAAAGAAATAGGAAATAAAATAAGATCATTATTATGCAGCTGGATAAATAGATTGAGTCCATGAAACATATGTAAATTTCCCTCCCTGTATCTCAAGAAAGGTGCAGTAAAGCTACAAAGGATTTAAAGAAAATGCCAAGTCTAAGCAAAAGTATTTAGCATGTTCTGTAGGGAGAAAGATTGAATAGATCAGGTTGAAAAATTCATGAATGAGTGAGAAGACCATGAAAAGCTATTTAACAGTAGAAGCTCTGGAGACATGAACAGGGATAATGAACCATCATTCCTTTCACCACGTGAAGCATCTTCTCACTTGCCTCTTCCTTAAAAATATTTTTGTACTGATTTTATACCATATAAACTGTGTAAACACATTTACTACATCAGCCTTCATGCCACCAAGTTATAAGCTTGTATGATTTTCAGAGGCATGTTAGAGAAACCTGTTCATGACAGGTTATAGATTCCTTTTTCTACTAACAATTTCAGAATCATTATTTCATGATGACTGTTATTACAGTTTTAAAATTTTTCTTTTTTCCCTGATAATGAGAAAAAAAAAAAGAGGGAAAAATATTTATTTGTCCTCTTTCTTGAAGATCAAGGAATGGAATAGCCTTGAATATGTTGGAGAAATAACATAATTATATTCTTGTTTTCCATGTTTGTCCAATGTTAATTAACTCATGGAGATTCTCCCTGATTATTCTGTGATATACTCAAAGACGTCATAAAAGGCAGCTCACACCCCAAAAGGACAAAGTACTTTCATTTGTCTAAACTCTCCTGACATTAAAAAGAAAATAGGCTGAGTGAAAATATTTATGAACATGTAGTCCTAAAATACAGCTATACTGACTCAAAAAAGATAATATTTTAGTACAAAGACTTGTACCCCCAGAACTGCAATTTATGAGGCTCCTGTTACTGCTAAATATAAAAGAATTTAAAGTACTGTGTAAGCAAGTTTAAGTCCAAGCAGTGTTCATTGTTCAAAGGCTACACCATTGTTCCCAGAGTGTTTGGTCACATGTTCCTGTATTATCAGCTTTTACTGGTTTATTCCAGCTTGGGGATTTTTGTTTTTTTTTAAGCCAAGTAACAGTAAGTAACACTAAGCAATAGTAACTAGGTTTGCAACAATGGACATTAAAAATTAATAATAATATTAAAAAACAGATTCCAGATTCATTAAAAAAAACTTCAGAATTTAAAATTTGTGAACGCTCTTCATATGGGCTACTCTTGTAATTAGGTTTGCTAAACTTTTTCGTATGTGAAGTACATATTAAAGGCAGGAACCAAGCAGAAATCTTCTGACTGGGGACTGAAGACAAAAAGGGCACTATTGCTTTAAGGGGCAGCAGGATATTTCTCCTCTTTTCCCCATCTTTTCCCTATCTACATTAGCTGACAGTCCATTTCAGCAACCACTGATACCTTAGATCCAGTCTATTAAATAGTAAATCTGCCCATACTGCTAGTTTTATCTGTCTATCGGGGCTAAATCTACACTAATCCCTACTGTAGAATTGGAAATGGAATTTGGAAAGGGCCAGGAGAATTCAGCCTATTGATTTACAGGCCAGGCCTCACTGAAGTTGCTCTGCTACTAACCAGGGCTGATTACTTTTCAAATGCACAAGGTTGAGCAGACATTACTGTTCTTCTTCCGTATGAGGATTTTGGGGGCTTCTTGATATCTTAAAATAAAAAAGATTGACCTTCTTGAAACAGCTTCTTTGATTTTTTTGTTCTGTGGTCTACAAGAAACAGGGATTCTAGTTACACAATTTAGTATTTATTTATTTCTCATCCATTTCTTCATTAGTTAAGGCTTTGGTGCAATCGTAAAGAAAGAGTAGATGCATTTAGTATTTGCTATAATGCCTTACAGCAAAATATGAGATGAGGACTTCAAAAACATGCACTTAATGGTTTTGCTAACCATTAAAAACTTTTAGCAAAGATTTGCTTGAATCAGAATCTTAGATCCAAATACTGCTAGGAAACCAGAAGTCACATCTGCAATCCTTACTTGTGCTCATCTCTACAAGGACAAGAAAAGCAATTGGAAGTAAAACTACTTGTTCTAAATTCATAGATGCTTTGGTGTTTGAATACACATTTTGCTGTGTTAATGTGTTAACAGTAAAATGCACAAGTGCATTTGCAGAGACACCTCAGAAAAAGCTGTAGCACATTGGCTTATATATTACCTTAATGTTGTATATTAAAATAGAATCTTAAAAGGAGTTACTGCAAATAGGAAGATTTGACACTGATGTTGGAGGAAAAAACCCGCTAATACTCAGCTAAATAGGCAAGCAGAAGTCCCAAACACATCTCATGGAAGAACAATCTCAAATCTGAAATTAGTATTTTATGAGAACAATTATTCCTCTCTAAATTAGTGATGCTTTTACTGCTGACTTTAATCTCGGGTGGCAGGTTTCCATATGTATGGGCTTTCCATTTTCAATGTGAAAAAAAGTTTCTGTTTCTAATTAATTTAGGGAATGTCTTGTTTGAAATGTTATACTGAGTTGTATGTATTTAGTATAGTGTGAAGAGAGGAGGAGAAAGAAAGAGATGAACCTTGTAAGTAGTTTAAGCGTTTTAATTTCAAAGTGTTGTCATTCAAGGTTTGTATAAAAGTGGAAATGATTGCCTGGTTGGACTTCTTTTGTGGATCATTTATGGTTTTATATAAGATTTAATGTGATGGTACTACAACCTCCAAGTGTTACTGTCCTATTAGTACAGATATAATAATAATATGATAAAAAATTAGTTGGTGAATTCTCTAGGTCCTAAATATTTCTTGTAAACAAACTCATACTTTTATTAATATTCTCTATGGAGAAGAGGTTCAAGCAGCAAATAAAAGCTCAAATTGAAATTTCAAATATCCAAAATCATACTAAGACACCCATAAACTGTTCCATTCCTGTTTTAATTTGGGGAAAGCAACATAAATTAATCTTCCTGTAATTCTGATTTAGCATATCAAAAAGCAGAATCAACTCCAATGGCTTTTGAGGCTGATGAAGGCTAAAAGGTCTGAGATATTCAGTAGAACAGCTAAAGCTTCCAAACTGTTTAATGACAGGAAAAAAGACAAAGCTTTTCAAAATCTACCTCTTCTAAATGTGCCCTACTTAGTCCATTTCTAGGGTGGGTGAAGGTAAGAATATTGAAGGCTTCTTTTTTGAAACCATTTTGAAAGGTTCATAATTTCATTCTATTTTGTTTTAAATGCATTTTTCAGAACCCATACAGGTAAGGAAAGCTGGAAAGGAATAACAGCCAGCTGTGTTCAGGCCATTAAAAACCAATCTGGGCATATCTATGAAAAAGGACATCCTGTTGGTCTAGAAATTAGTAAATTGAAGTGAAATTATAAGTAATTAGCTGACACACTTTCACAAACCCTGTGAAAATTATTTTAAAACATCTAACAGCTGTTGGCTAATAAAGAGAAATAGTCTAGTTGCAGCAGAACGTTTTAAGTGCCACTGCCAGAAATGTTAGAATGCCATGAAGGGTAGCTGTTATGTGACAGAAGCAAGATCAGGAAGGATGAAGAACAGGGGCCATCAAAATGTGGGAAGCAGATGTGTGAACTAAACATGTCACATGCTGTGCCTGAGTTTCTCTAAAGCCATGGGACACAGCGACTGGTTCAGCTCAGCTGAGCACTCTTCCCTTTCTTAGCACCTGCTCAGGTGCACCACACTATTGGACATACATATGACTGTCCCCTACTTTCTTCCTTCTTGAAAAAAGAAATTACTGTTCTTTATGGCATTGGTGAAACAGTTCCTCAGCTGAAACTCTGTAGAGGACACCAAGATTCCACATCTTGGTAAAGGCTGGTTGCTTTTTATTCTTTTGTGTGAATTCCTGAGGAGCGTTCTATGGCCAATGTTGCATGTTAGCTGAAGGCAGCATATTATGATTGCAATGTAATGGTTACCACTGCTGTTTTAATTTAGAATTTGTATTTGTTTCGTCCTTCCCTTGCATGTGCTAACAGCATGTTTATATCAGGAATGTGAGTTCCGATGATGAACAGCTAATTACATAAAACTTGACATCCCTGTCCAAATCCCAAATTAAAACAATTTGTCTCACCATAGGGTTATGCTATTTTACATGTAGATCTTTAACTTAATTGTAATTACAATTTTTTGCTGTTTTCTCGATCTGAGGTTTAAGCAATGAGCTATGATGGTCCATTATAAATCCTGAGCATAAATGTTACACAGCTCCTTTCTCATTATTTGATGCAGAAAAGACTTTTCCCCCACGAAAATCAGAAACTTTCCTGTACAGCAAAGCTAATGTTGAAAGCAGATACAAACAATCTGTAGAGAGACAAGACTATTTCTGTAATGTGTTACTAACAAATTTGAGAAGTGTCTTACAAAGCAGGAAGCAACACCAGTTTTCAAAAAGGTCCTTCAATAACATCCTAGTTGAAACTGTCGGCATTTAATCTGCAATGTTTGAAATTCAATCAAAAAAGGAGCAGTTTACACATCTAAGGATCACTGAAATGGGTACCCCTGAAATTATTTTAAAATTCCTATTCAGTGAAATGCTATTCGTGATATTACTGATGACACTTCTTTCAAATATAGTAGGGGGGTTTTTTCTCAAAAAAATCTGCAAAAAATGATTCTGTATTCAAATTCACTGCTATGTAGGAACCAATTCCAAATCCAAACATCCCTCCATTTAAAGAATATTGGATTTAAATACTTATCCTAAAATCATAGAATTTTTAAGGTTGGAAAAGACCTTTAAGATCAGGGAGTCCAATCATTAACCCGCATTTCCATGTTGATCACTAAACCATGCCCCCAAGTGCCATTTTCACGTGATTTTTTAACACTTCCAGAGATGGTGACTCAATCACTTCCCTGAGCAGCCTGTTCCAATGCTTCACCACTCTTTCAGTGAAGAATTTTTTTTCTAATATCTAATCTAAAACTCCCTGGTGAAACTTGATGTCACTTTCTCTGGTCCTGCCACTCATTGCCAGGGAGAAGAGACCAACCCTCACCTTGCTACAACCTCCTTTCAGGTACTTGTAGAGAGTGATAAGATCAGTTAGAGTGGTTTAATTGGACTTTGAATCTTTGATACCATGTTTCTCTTCAATCAAATAGTGTGTAAAGCTTAGTTAATGTAATCTCTTACTAGTATTTTAGCTGAAATAAATTGATAAGCATTGTGAAAAAGTGCTCTTTTAGTCTGTATCTGTTATTAAGGGAGAACTGAGATGGCACACCCTCCCAAAACAAACTTTTGCATTTAGGAGTAAAGAGTTGTGAGATTGTACTAGTACATTTCTCAGAAAAAGAAAGAAGGTTAAAGATGACTTCTGGTCTTCTGTCCATCCCTGTGTGGCTGAGCAAAGATCCAGTACAAACTAGTCTGATATTGTTAATGAAGAAAGAATAAAAAATTTTGTTTGAAGGCAGAGTTCCTTATGAAATTTTCAGAAAAAAATTCCTCAGATGTCTTCTATTACAGTTCCTTTTTAATGCCTGGAGTTGGGGAAATTCCATAATTACTCTATTAATGACAAAATGCTTACTGTATTCCAACAAAATCCTGGTCAGAATGCCAAAGAAAATATGCCCGTGCTGTAACTACAAGTACTTCTATTAATTAGAAGTTAGAATTTGGAAGAAACTTGCTCCTGAAACACATGATCACAGTTTTTTCCAGCAGATGACACTGTATTTCTCTCTGGAGAAAAGATCCTAATGTGTGTTCAGACTCACTCTGACATACAGAGAAAATGGGACATCTATCTTCTTGCTACAGCAAGATTTAAAAAATATTCATCTCCTGCAATAGCTCTTCCAGTGACTGCAGTTAGGTGTATTGAGTTACTTATGTATTACCCTTCACTTTGATTGATTGGCAATAGGGTTATATACATTCAATGACTGACAATAAGAAAAGCAAGACTTCAGTTTATGAGATGTTTTGTAATATTTTTTGAGCCCTTACGCAAACACCTGTGAAAATGACTTAAACAACCTGAGTGGTTAATTGAGTACTACATTTTCACCTACAAATCCAGGTAAGTAAATGATTAAAGCAGGAAGCCCCTACTAAGGGAAGGAAAACAAAAAAAAATTAAAAATTGAAAATTGTCATTTCAATTTACAAAGCCTGAACTATCCATAGGTACTTCTTTGGTATAGCCAGGGTACTTCTTTGGCTAGGCAAAGGTGTCCTCCTCAACCTGTGAACAGTGCTGCAGAATTTTATTCTTCCTCTCTTCAAACTTTTCTCATACTTCAGTGACTGCACAGAAAGGTCCAAGTGCAGGCAGGAAAATTGAGAATTTGACAACTGGTAAAAGAGAGAGCAGCAATAAGACTATGTAATAGATCCCATTCTTATATTTTCTACATATCTACAGAAATTCTGGATGCAGAATCCGTGTCAGAGCTGGTGTTCTAAATGCTTGCTAGTTGTGCCTTTCACTTAGACCATGTAAATCTTGTAGGGTTGAAAGAAAGTGTAACCATACGACTACATGTTTTCCCATTCAGTGCATGTGTAGCAGATTGAGCTCTCTTTTTCTTCCCAGACAAATTCCCTGAGCATTCAATGAGCATTCATTTCTGTAAAACTTATTAACTGACATTTAGAAAATAAGTTTCCTTTTTTCCTTTGAGACAGAACATATAACAAAAAACCCCCGCAAACATTCATAAACCATGTGGAGTACTTCCCGTGAAACTGAAAATTATGCAATTATACTGAGTACTGAAATTCTAGTTCAAAGTGTGGATTATCTGCAGAATCTAAGTTACATCTTAGAAATTTGAAATTCATGAGCATGAATCCAGATAGGCTTTCATAAAGGAAGAAAGAAATTTTTTTTCTTTTCTTTTCTTTTCCCCTAGTAGTAATATTAAGTGAAAGCCTTTATGGGGTATCTACAGTTAAATATATATACCTATATATGAGCTCTTCAACAAATTTATAAGTGACTTGGATGGAGGACCTAAAAGTATACTAAGCATAGGAAGTTCAACAAAGTGCCAGATTCTACACCTGGGACAGGGCAACCCTGTATGTATGGACAGACTGGGGAGTAAGAGGCTGAGAGCAGTGCTGTGGAAAGGGACCTGGGGGTCCTGCTCACTGGCAAGTTGAATCTGAGCCATCAGTGCCCTGGCAGCCAGGAGGGCCACCCGTGCCCCGGGGTACATCAGGCACAGCATGGCCAGCCGGGCAAGGGAGGGGATTGTCCTGCTCTGCTCTGCACTGGGGCGGCCTCACCTCGAGTGCTGGGGCAGTTTTGGGTGCCACAATATAAAAATGATATAAAGGCGTTAGAGAGTGTCCAAAAGAGAACTACAAAGATGGTGAAGGGTTTAGAGAGGAAGCCAGGCAAGACGCAGCTGAGGTCACTTGGCTGGTTCAACCTGAAGAAGAGGAGATGGAGGGGAGACCTCATCGTGGTCTACGGCTTCCTCACAAGGGGCACTGATCTCTTCTCCCTGGTGACCAGTGACAGGAGCGAAAGGAACGACATCAAGCTGTGTTAGGGGCAGTTTAGGCTGGATACTTGGAAGAGGTTCTTCACCCAGAGGGTGGCTGGGCACTGGAACAGGCTCCCCAGGGAAGTGGTCACAGCACCAAGCCTGACAGAAAGCAAGAAGTGTTTGGACAATGTTGTCAGACACATGCTGTGATTCTTGAGGTGTGCTGTGCAGGACCAGGAGTTGGACTTGATGATTTTTGGGGGTCCTTTTCAACTAGGGATAAATTCTATAATTCTGTGAACAACTAATGTGTTACACAAGTCTAAAACTTACTCACATAACATAAAACTATGAATATTATTTTTACATAAATTTAACTTTTTTTTTTTCTGAACTCCTTACATCTATTATCTTTGAATGGAGAAACGACATCATCCTTTTTATTGCTTAAAAATCTTTCTGTTGAAATATAGTCTTGGTTAGACAAGGCCAGTTCCTGATTTAAGGTACACATATCTTTCCTGAAAACAGTTGTACTTGCTTATAAGTAGTAATGTAGAGCTGTTAAATAGCAATATATTTCCTGAATGCCAGCACTTTTAGTTGACTGCACATTCCAGCTTTGACATTTGCTGTTTTATTAGTCTAGTGCTGATGAATGGAAGGAAAAGGTCTCATCATAAGAGGGTTTATATGAAGCAGTTTATATGAATGAAGGAAGAGGCAGGATTTGTTAGACCTTCAATTGACATAATTTTTATTTTTTCTGGGGGGTTGTGAAGGTAATCTGCAGGTCACATAGCCCTCTATACCCCAGAATGAACTAAATTTACTTGCACTGCTCAGGATGGTTTTTTATTTAACATAATCTTCAAAATTTCCAAGGCTGGAAATTTCCTAACCATCTTATTAGTACTTATTGATATTACATTTATGCCATTCCTGTAAAAAGAATATGCTTTCTCGTCTTATCATCCCCTGCAGCCTGTGGCAGACAGCTCCCTTTCCCCAGCTCTCCTTCACATTGAAAAGAACTCTTTTAAGGTTATCTCAACTGAATTAACACGAGTTTCCAAGGGTCCTTTTATGTTGCTTATTGTGTGACCAGTTAACACAGCTAATAATAATAAGCTGCATTTACTGGTAAAGAGCAGTTTCTGATTATGATTAGTTAATTTTTATGCAGAGTTCTTCAGACTATGGTAGTACTCAGAAAGTATAATTAAAAGTAGTTGGAAATGAGGGATCAATTGTTTGCAATGATCATTATTTTATTTGTCCATTTGTGACAGTACAGAACTAAATACAACCTTTTCCAAGGAAAAATGCTTTAGATTTTTTTAAATTGTGTATTATTACTTACTACTAATAGATGTTTTTAAAACATCCAGTAACTGACCTCTGCAGAATTTTGTCTCTTACATTATTTAACTTTTGAGTAAATTTTTTTAACTGCAATGAAAACTGTTATCCTAAAGTCAGAAGGAGTACAATTAAAATCACTGAGCATATATTCGATCCCTATTCTGGCTTGTATGTTAGACACATTCTTCAGAAGAGTTTTAAAACCCTGATCACAGATAATGACCTTCGAAGAAAATAATTGACATAAAGTATAAAATGTCAGTGAGATTTTCATAAAATATAATATTCTTCATCATATATGCACCAAAATACAAGATATTAATATAATTCATTGAATCATTCAGCTGCCAGAAATTTGGAAATACACATTCAACATTTTCTTTCTTTTTGATTATGTGTGCAAGGTTACCTATTTTTAGTTTTCTGGTTCGCAGAATCAGTTTCTTGTGTATCTTTTACTCATAAAACTTGCCATTTTGTAAAAACACAGTACAGAACTATTCAGGTGAGAGTCACTGGTCTTGATCAAAACTTTGTGTATTTCCAAAGGTATGTCCAAGTTCTGTATTTCTGTTGACAGTCCTGTAACTGCCTTCAGGCTCTCAGGAAAAAATTGTAGCATATAGCTGTAGTTCCAGGCTCATAGGAACAGGTTGAATAGAGACTGCTGAATGTCTTACTGCTCAACAGACCTGGATAAAATAAGGCTTTATAAAAAAAACAAGTTTTAAGAGAAGTTATGCCCTGAAGCTGGAAAGTAGATCTGCTGAAAGGGTTTCCAAGAAACTCAGTTTGTACACAATGCATTGTCAGGTAACAATAACTGCCTTTGCTGTCAGGAACTTCATTCCCCAAGCAGCAAACATCAAAATGTGTAGATGTATCTTGGTGCGGCAACAATGGGATTTCTTTGGCTGAAATGTCTGATACCATTTTAGATGAAGTTGTTTCTAGCTTGAAAGAGTTGAACAGATACTCCTTACAATGGAATTGCAAGGGAAAAATATGGATACAGAGTTTAGTCTTCTGAAAATGGAAGATGAAATTTCATCACAATAACATGCTTCAGACCCTGACAGAACATGACATTATCAGAGCTCTCTCTTACTTCCTTGCTTTAGTCAGTTTAGTGTCAAACATATAAGTATTGTTGAATGTGGATAAACAGATTAAGATAACGCAGGGCAAAGTGCACCAGAAAACAACTAAAAATTTGTTTCATCAACCTTTGATGAAATAAACTCAATGAACACCTGAAATGAGAAGGAGTATTAAAAACCAGAATTTTGGAAATATGGAGATTAAAAAAAAAATATGAGATCTCATAATATAGTTAATTTAGGTGCTATTCAGGAACTGAGTATCAAAAGAAAAAACCTTTCAAGGCAGATTAAGCCTAAACAGGGAGAATTCCCAAGACCGGAAAAATTATTTATACTTTTTTTTTTTTAATTTATTTATTGATCTAAATTCTACTGCAGGTAGAAGACTCTTGAAAATTTTTCATCTATCAGCAGCTAGTTTTTGCATAAGTATTAAAAGAACATTCTGATTTTTTTTTTAGGTAGGGAATACAGATAACTTTGTCAACTGAAATAGTGGAATCTAACAAGCAATACAATGAATACATTCTGCAAAGGCAAACAGTGCTGGAAAAGAAAGAAATGAGAACTAATTTTAAATTGTGTTATTTATAACTATGTAGACTTTTTGGCCTCAAGTGGGATCTTAATAACAGTAAGGTGCTCCTTGCATATTCTGTAACATAAATGTTAACGACTTAGAGCCTGTGTTAACATTGCAAGGATTCATAGGTGAACATGAGTGTGCTTGTGAGTGTAGAGAGCAAGAGAAGGTGTGTTTTCTTTAGTGAATACTGACACTGACCTGCTGGACAACAGCACTTGTTTGTGTTAGTGCTGCTGATGTTTACATTGGTGCTGACAAAGGCCCTGCTCTGTCTGTGGTGGCCTGTGTGGCTAGGCGTGTTAAATGTTGTGTGATTGTGTGTGATGTATCCTTCTGGAACACTCATTCAACTTTGCTGCTGACTGAACCTGCAAACTTGAAAAGCAGCTGCATCAATCAGGCTGGAAAGAGAGACCTCCTAAACCTCAGCGTGCCACAGGCCTGGCTGCTGCAGTCAAGAAGAAGGATTGGCTGCTGGCACATGCTGGAGTCAACAAATCATGTAACATAATTAACAGGGATAGATTGTGCAGAAAAGATGAGCATTGAGTTTTAAAGCTGTGAGGACAGTTGCAAGAATTAGTACCAGATGTGATTAAAATCACTGTCTGACTGATATTTAACACTGACTACTCTGATGACTACTGCCATCCTTTTTGTAATTTTTGTCTTTTGCTGCTTGATGTGAGGCAGAACTGGCTTGTCCATCTCTTAAGTCAGTGCTTGCCATGAAGTAATGACCCTTTCCTTGAAAATACCCTTGACATTGTCCATCCCCAATGTTATTTATTGGCTTTCTCACCTTGAATTCCTTTGCAAGAAATTCTACCAAAGACTCGTTGTGATTTTTTGGGCACAACCTGTTTTATTTCCTTCTAAGCTATTGTATTTTGACCTTTCTTGTACATAAGTCTGCCTTTAGAGATGAAAAGGAAAATGTAAGTGTCAATGAGAGAAGTAGGAGCTGCCTGCATTCTTTACTGATTTGTCTCAGGACAGCCATGGCACTGGAGCACAATAATCAGTGTGCAGATGTTGACACCTTTTACATCTTCAGACAGCACACCACACACCAGTTTCACAAGGGTGGTTGTGAGAACTGATCAGTTACTGTGTACAAATGGGCCAGGGACATACATAAGGCCTAGATTAGTTCAAATGCTAATTCAGACAATTAACGTCAAGGAACCAAGAACTAAAATTAGAAATTATAATACACAAAAGCACCTTTTAAACAAAAAAATAACAACTGTTCAAACACAAACATCTACACATCTCACCCAAACAGGACCAGTACATACTACCTACAGGCCCTACCCAAAGCTGTGTAGGAGAATTTGTGTCTACACAGTTCCTCAGAGAAGCAAGATCTACCAGAACGATTTCTCTGACATCATGAGGATTTTGGCACCACTCTCACTGCCACCTTCCTTTACCATGTGAGATTTATGCCACTAGTCCCTTTCATTTACTGTTGCTGGGTTCATCCTCATTTTGAGTTTTAATCTCCAGGTAGAGCTGTTATTTCTTCATTTTACTCTCAGGTCATTACTAGACTTTATGATGTTTGGTAGACTTAGAAAAATCCAACACACAATAAAAACTATATGTAATTTATGATTTCATACAAAAAATTAATGTTAAAGAGAGCAGAAATGCAAGGTCATTAAGGAAAAGATGGAATAAACATCACTTGTATTTGGTGTTCAACATGACAACTTTGTTACTATCTACATAACATTTCTTCAGAGGAATTCGTGGTCAGTGTTTGCTAAATGAACACTGAAAGAAAATTTAAAAGCGGGTCGTTGTTCAATGAAAATTAAGCCTGAAGCTACACTTGATTCTGTAGAAAACTTGTTCTGGATACAAAATGTATGGTTATTTAAATGGAATTTTTGTGGTCTTCGTTACTGCTGTTGCAGTGCTTTACATCACTGGCTAATTTATCTCCAAAAACCTCATTTTAAAGATAGGTTGTATATTCAGAGTGCAAGTTGTATGATCTACACTGGTTTTGTACATGTTTCCTGACTAAATGAATGTTGTTCGGTTTAGCCTGTAAATCCCCTAATGTTTTAAGACTTGGACACTTGCAAGCAGCAGCAGGCACCTGACCTTAACGCCCTCTCTGTAAACGGCAAGGTGGCTGGCAGATTATCTGTGAGGGTCCTCGATTTGGAAATTAACTTCCTTATCAATTAATTGGTCTGGGATTCAGTTTTTTAGAAATCTAGACATGTTATAAAGCCTATCTGGTTTTTTGTCTTCCATTTTTCTATTAAAGAAACTGAGGAAATAACTAGGTGAATTCCATACTTTTAATTTAGGAAGTTATAGGCACTGTGAACAGATAGCAATAGTTTCCTTATGAATACTGAAAAAAAACCCATAAATTAATTTTAATAAAATTATGCTAACAACATTATGTAAATATTTATTCCAAAATTAACTATCTTTGTTTTGGCTATATTTTTTTTTTCCTTTGCATTATCTTGAAGTATATTTCACAAATGGGTTTATGTGTTGGAATATTTACTGAAAAAGGCTTTTGCAATCTATCATTATAGGACAACCACTTTACAACCAATGCTTTATAATATGAAACTACAATCATATTTGATACCTCATATTTCTCATAAAATAGCAGCGCTCCCAGGCACACCATGTGATTCTCAGGGATTGTTCTGGCTGTGTTCTCAGGCACATGCTGGGACTCTTGGGAATGTCCTTCGCACGGGTAAGACTTGTACTCGATCCTTGTGGGTCCCTTCTAATTCAGGATATTCTGTGATTCTGTATTAAGTTAGTTTGGGAAATATAGCAGGCCTGACTTTTGTTTGCAACCTCAAATAAGCCTGTCACTGAATTCCAGGCAGAGATGATCTTAAGCATAACAGTAGTGCTGCTGCTGTCAATTAACACCAGAACAAGGAGCTTTGAGTACCTCAAGTGGCACACCGCAAAAATAAACAATTTCAAGAGAAGGAATGGAATGAATGCTACCTTTCCTCTTCACCTGCAGTAACCAGGTTGGTGTTTGCTCTATATTCATTCTTCAGCTCATCTTGACTCAATAGAGACAAGTCTCACTAGCTTTGGAAGAATTTAAGTGTATATTTCTTTATAGAGATGATCAAGGGTTCTGAACTTCTGACTCCAGAAAATTTTTATTGTCTTATAGACTTCCCGTAGAAGGAATTTTATAATTTTAATGTTTTAATGGAAAAATATTTATAAGATTTGCAGTAGGGTTTGACTATAAAATTTTACTCATTGTGATGAGTTACTCAGGAATCTTTGACTACACTCCTGTGGAGTCTGCCTGCTGAGCTGAGTGCTCTAGAAATTTTGCACTATCATGTTAGCATGCTGTGTTCTACCGCTTTCAACAGTGCCTGTACCATTCATTGTCAAAACAACTCCAGGTTGAATACTGGGAGGTCTTTACATCCAGAATACAGAAGAAAATCAATTGTCTTCTTATTAGTTTTCCTATTAGCTTAAAAATCTGCAAGAATGATTTCTATTCTTCCTACTCACAAATTGATGAGCATGGTTTCCTTAAAGATAATCCAGAAATAGTCAGTGTGATGTGACGTTAGCGAGATAATGGAAATAAATTTATTCTTTGTGTTTCAGGCATGGATTTGTGGTTGGTCTGTCTGGCTGCCTGTGTTGACACACACACATGGAATTGCTTTTAGGGTGTAGGACTGAATCTTTTACTGAACTTGTGTTGGCTAAAAAAGGAAAAGCTTTAAGAAATAATTAAAATTAACTAAAACAGGGAACACAATGTGTTTAAAATAATTTGAAAATGAGTTTTTTACACAAAGGCTTGCTTCATTTGTTGCCTGAATGTGTTGAATGCTAGAATTTTTTTGAACAAGTTACACAACAAAATAATGAGAGCACTTCAAAATAGGTTTCCTATTTCTTTCTCTGCAGCTAATCTCAAAAACACTGACTATTGACACCAACTCTAGAGTTCATATACATAAAACCCATATGGTTTAATCAGTCTCTGAGATGTGTCTATCTCCTCAGACACCTGCATCATCATTTAAAGTATACAGTCTATGAACTGAGCAATCTCAAACTGTTGTCATCACTGTCATGTGAAATTTTCAGATAAGAGTCTGTTGATTTACTACTTCCTATATTCCTCCATCTTTGGATTGCCAGGACTTGGTTCAATCCATATTTGAAGCTTTGAATTTTTTTCATATTCAGAAAATGCTTTTAAGGATCTTGCAGTTCACATATAAATCTGTGTAGGTCACACAGACACTGAACTTAGTCCCATTAGGATTACAGGATAAGCTTTCAAGACCTGTCCTTAGCATTCTGTGTCACTCTATGTGCCTGTAAAATGATGACCAGAGGTAAAATTTTAAGATATGCTACTCACAGGATGTTCAAGTGAAGCAGTCTTAGAAGTGAGACATGAACTTAGAAATACTCTTTTTTTTAAGGTTTCTATCAAGATTTGAATCCATTTTTCATTTAACAGTTCTGCCTACATACGATTATGACATTGCTGGTTTTGACAGCTGTACTAGGTAAAGTTCTTCTTCATTGCCCTCTCATCCCAGCCCCCTCTATTTCACTCCAGATTCCTTTGTCTGTAGGTAAACAGGTTACTGATTCCATCAGCAATTATGTTCTATTTTTAGTATTGATTTAAGTATTTGTATGTTGAATATATTATTTTTACTTCCTCGACCTCTGAGTTGGTTGTTTCATTTCATTTGCAAAATAGTTCAAAGCCTCTGGTCATGCTCTTTTTTTTTCCCCCTTTCCTAAAAAATGATATGTAGAGAACCTGGAATATCAGTCTCAAAATAGCTATAGTTTCAACTCAAACGTCTCAAGATAATGAGTTAAAATCAAATGCCCATCTAAGAAAACATCTCCCAAAAGACAAAGTAAAATTTGTATAAAAGTTTACTGTGTGTTTCTTTATTCCTCCTTAGGGAAAACCCTTAACACATCAAGCACAAAATGTTATCTCAGTGTCTTTCCAGAATAATCACTGATTTTAAGTGAGGAAAATACAGCCTTTCCACTTTATATACAGGTCCCAAGTTAAATAAGCTCCTACTTAGAGAAAAAAAATATGATAAAAATTAGCCAACAAACACATTAATGCACAATTACCATTGAGTGTATTTCCTCATGTTTTCCTTTATGTCTTCTGTAACATCCAAAATGGTCATCTCCGAGCCTCTGACATAGGGTGATGCAGACTCTCATGAGCAGTGCCATTTCTGTTCTATTACATCTTTTCTATAACGTTCAGTATCTTCTTTAGCTCTCTGGCAGTTTTCTTATGAATGTATTCAGTTTACAAGACCAAGCACATCATTCTCTTTAAAGTTGTCCTTCCTGCTGCACTATTACAAGATGAATTTTTCTTCAAGTTTGTGATATTTATGACACCTTTTGATTTATGCTATAGATTGAAGAACTCTTTGTTATCTTTTCCTGCCTATGAGTTTTTTCAAAATCGTGATGTCTAGTACCGTGCATCTGTTTGCAACTACATTTGAAACATTTCTGACTGAGAGTTTACTCATCTTCTGCTGAGTGCTGGTTCATGGCTCCTACGAAGAATTTCTCTGAGGTAATGGACCTATTGCAATCTGTTGGTGCTTGAAAAAGTTCTGTTAGCAATTGGCAAATGAATATTGCATGAGCCACTGCTTTGCATAACACAACAAACAGTAAACCCCTTTTTTCTGTGCATCATTTTAATTTACAGATCATTATATTTTGAAAGGTGATGGAGGAGGAAGAGAAAGAGTTCAAAGCAAAACTTTCTGAGGTGTCAGAGATGGAGGAAAATTCCTGTTTGTTTCAGCAAAGAAGTGTGGAATTTTTGCTATCTTCCTAAATAAATTTAACGACTCTGAACTTTGTAAGAGACTGCCTAGTTTACTCATGGAATGCAGTAAAACAAGTCCTGTCTAAAAGAAATGGACATTCAAGAGCATTCAAGAGGAAGGTGTACAGTCATCTCAGTCAAATCTATTATTCATTAATCAATTATTACAGAATGAAATGCTTGGATTTTATGGGTTTGATTTGTTACCATCCTCTTTAGCTATTACTTGATATTCTTCTAAAGAAAATCCTTGTAGGAAACAGGCATGGTATTTCCACAGGTAATTCGCTGTGTGTTAATAAGAAGCATGCCTTGTATTATTGCCCTGCTTCATTAGCTGAAATTTAAAGCAATAACTAGCGTTAGAACATATTGTAATTCAGCCTCATTTATTTAATAGCCTCCATGGAAAATAAGGAAGTATTTGGATAAACTGTCAAAAGAAATGGGCTGGATAGTATCACCCTTCAATGACATCTGTCTGTCAAGTCCCTAGACTTCAGGTTTCAGTCCCTCATCCAGGGAAACACAGGAGACTTTTGTTCTCCACATTCAGAAGTCACTTGTGCAATTATGCCAGTTGTACTGCATGATCGACCTCCTCAGTTTTGAAGGGGTTTTATACTGTAAAGATATGGGGTACCCATGTGAGACCTCTGAGCAGTGCACAGGCAGAGCATGTTGTTAGGGGAAAAAGAAGGCAAGTACATGGTTATTTGAGGAAAAATTATCTCCGGCTCAGATGACTGACATAAAGGACAGTGACAGAGAGCACATTGTTACCAGCTGTCCCAGATAAATATTTACACTCATAGTGGTACTACATTAATATTGATGATGTATTGATATTTCCCACATTTGTTATATAAATTAATGAACTACTGGAGCAAACAGCCAGAAGGAGTGGGATGATTTGTCACTTTGTAGCTTCCCCAATTTGCTATCTTCCCAAGGCTATACATTACCAAGAATAACAAATGGAATTCACATGGCTCCCTTATTAACATGCATTAGCTGTATCAGAGCGTGCCTCGTGGCTTACTAGGGTCAGTTCAGGAGAACCTCCATATCTTCAGGCAATCTTTGTCTTCCTTAAAGACAACTAACAAATAACTGACACCTCCAAAGAGAAAGCTTTTCAGTTTGTTTTCGATTTCTTGTTAAATTGTAAAACAAGTTCAACCGATTCACTTGCCCATGAAAGTCATTTTACTGACCACCTTTGTCAAATGGCTACACCCTATGAAACTTATATATAATTTGTATTTTCTAATTATGCTGTTTAGAAATACAGTAGATTGTCTATCACTTTTGGGCAGAATGGGTTTCCTGACTACTGGAGTTTACACGCTGTTCTTTCGGTTTATAGTATCCATAGGTCTCCCTGTTTCTGCGCTGGCGTTTTTGTTTATTTGCTTGTTTGTTTGTTTGTTTGTAGATTCTATGCTATGTAGTCATGTTTACTGTACTAGGTGCTGCACAGAAGCACTGCGAGACAGGCTTTAGCTCAGTTTGTAATCTAGGGAAAAGACAGAGAAAAGGCTCCATCTTACCACGTAAATATGCAGCTCAGTGTCCCCTCAGAACACAAGACAGTTTTACTTGCTGCATTGCTAACCTGCAGGAGAAAATTTTTGAATGAAGCACTCACAATTTTTAACCCAAAATGATCAAGTGGTTGAAATGTCTCTTTTTGGTTTTTCTTTGTTTTGTGAGTTCCAGGGATTTGTTTGTTTGATTGACTGCTTCGTTTGGTTTTTTGCTGTTTAATTAAGGAGATGCGGTTTGGTTGCTTGGTTTTGGGGTTTTTTTTGCTGACCAACCCACCTTCTAATATTTAACTATAAAAATCAACTTATATTTACCCTCTCTCAGGAAAGAGTTGGAATCAGTTCAGGAAGAGTGAATGCTTTTCCTAGTGATTGAGCTACCTGTGAAGAAAGAACCACAGATATGTAATCAAGCAAAGCAATTCAGCACAGTTCTACTATTGGCTCGATTTAATTGTTTTTATAGACAACTTATGGCTAATGAAGATTTTTAATCATAAATATTACCATGTAATTTGATGTCTGTGTAGAGGGTGTCAGATTTCCCTATATTCTAGAGGCTTCTTTTATTCTACTAAACATTTTCAGAGCTCATTAGCACATTGCTGTAGATATGATTACACTTTCAGTTGGCACAGCATTTTCTTGTTGATTGCAGGGTGGTAAACAGCTCCCTTTGGTGCCTTTTCCTCTCATCTGGAACACAGAACCTAACTGCTGTGACCACTTATGTGACAAATTTGGCAGATGCAAGATCCCAGATGGAAAGCTCTCAAATTTGTGTTTCCAGTGTAGCATCTGGGTATATGATTGGCTTCCTGGCTGACTCCTTACAAGATCTCCTGGGCTGCTTCTACATATTTTCCAGTTATAGCAGCTGCAGTTATACTAGACTATTTGACAGGGCCTCCTCATTTGCATCATCTGTTGAAGTTATAACTTCCTTTAATTATACCTATCCTCCCCCCACAAGTCTATGACGTAAAATTATCATATTGACCAGAGAGTTAGGTTATTTGAATCTGCAACTATTCTGCTCCACTGTTGCGAATCTTCCTTCCAGTAAGAGATCGTATTTCATTCTCTGTTCTAGGATAGTTCACAAGATTAATAATTTTAAAATCCACAGTAATTTCACTGAGACTAAAAGAATTCTCCCAGACTTGTGCTGATACCTCTGTTTAGTGTCTGGCTCTTCTATTGATCAGGGTCTGTTTTATTATCATCTTTTTAGATATTTAGTTTTATTCTTCTCAGTAGTTGGCTATATTGCATTAATTGTATCTTATAAATACTGACATTTATCTATATCTAGCATTGTATTAAAGGCCATTGCATTCCTGAAAGTTTGGCTTTGCAGGTAAAATGTAAAAGTGAAAACTTATCTCTCTTGCCTGCTGAAGATCTCACAGCATCGTTTTGCAAGAATAATATTTTACCGTCAGTTTCTTGTATAAACTGCAGTTAGCTTAATTACATTCTGTCTTCCTAAATTCCTTCTGTAGTGTCATTTTGGTAAGCCATTTTTCACTTTCAGTCTTAAAACTGTTGTGCAACACTGCTTTATGCTGTTAAACATCTGCTGTATTCCACCCCAGTGGTGTTTGATTCACCAGTAGATGAAGAGACCTCTGTGTGCCTGCTGTATAATACACCATGGTATCCTTTGGGATAAATGTAAAGGCAATGTGTTATAACAAATCTGCAGACAGAGGGGGCTTTGTGGTTGTCACTTGCTGCAAGTCATAGCACTTGGGAACATCACAAGCAGCAGTGGTGGAACAGTAGAATCAGTTTTTAAATGTACCTGACTCTAAGCTAAAAGAATTTGTAGAAATAGGAATTATGGCATGCAGTTGAACAGCTGTCATCCCAACGCTTAGAAGACTTTGCAAGATTTCCTAATACTGATTCTTACCATTCCCCTGACACAAAATGACTCTGGATGCTTCCTGAGAGAAGGAAGTGCCTTGTAGACCATGGAATAAAAAAGATCTGTCCAAATCCTCCTTCTTCTGAGTACCTGAAATTTCCATGAGCAAATGGGATGGGGAGTGGTGTACCCCCAAGTATTACACTTGGAAACTTCACATTTTTCATT
>NW_008239553.1:3132118-3145706 GCF_000691975.1 Corvus brachyrhynchos | reverse complement strand
CTATCCTGGTAATAAAAGGCAAAGATATTATGAGATGGTTGTTTGCCTTTGATTTTCATAAGTACTCTAAACTGGTGAACTCCATTCCTAAACCACAATACTGTGTTTCAGGAAGAATGTGACATACACCCCCTATTCCATTGGAATGCAAGTCACACTAACATGGGGAAAAATTCTAGGTAAAAAACTTACCTGTAAGAAGCAAACAATTTGGGAGATCTCAGGTATCAGGAATGACAACAGGTTGCTGTGTAAGGAGATGGAACTACTTATAAATGAGAAACCTCCACAATAGTGAGACAAATCCATAAAAAGTAGTTATCTAGTACTTATCAGGGAGTATAGTTCATTAAATTGTTCTGCTTCCCATCGAAATTTTGAGCAGTCTTGCTAGTGATGTGCTTCAATTATAAATGAGAAACTTAATTCCAGCTGCTTGAATAAATATTTTATTTCTTAAAACAGATCATAAATCAATTTCAACGTGCCTGTGCACTCTATAGCCTACTTGTAAATCTAAATATATATGCAACCTAGTTATGGTTTATGTGTCAGATGGGATCCAAAGAGCAAATAAGGACAGCTTACGTAGTACTGGAAAACCAATAATGCACACACATTGCTATTTATGTTAGGATTTGAATATGCTTATTAAACTGTTGATTAAAGTAGCTCAGAAGATGCCATACAGAATGTTTGAGATAATAAATGCCAGATAAAGTATTGGTAGATGCAAGGAAAGGTGTACAAAGAAGGGAAGGAAAAGCACTGCAATGTGTTACTTTGTTCCCAAGCTTCAATGCACAGCAGAACTAAATGCATTTTATTTGCTATAATAGCCACGTCTTCTTTGTCTTGTACAATAAAATGCTGCATTTAAATATATGCTATGATGTAATATGCTACAAATGTATAATACATCAAAGTATCTAGACTCAGTAGGCTGTTCAAAAGATAATAACTTTGATTTAAGGAATCTTTTTTTTCTCTTAAGCATTGCAGGAAGGGAAAGGAGGGAGAGAAACTCCAGAAGCTTGGCAAAGACTTTTTTCATTCTGTTTTATAAGCCTTCCTTTTCCCTCTTCTTTAAATATACTGATAGACATTATGATACATTGATCCATATGTTATTTTCCTTCAGCCAGCATAAAAGGATGGTAATTTACTGACGATTAAGTCTTCAAATTAGTATTGGTTTAGAAGTCCAGCTGGATTTGGTGCAGCTTATTTGAACCATTTGGACCTCACAGGTCTCTCTAATTAAAACTTAGAGTGGACTTCTTATTTTCTTCTGAGAACTCCAGTCCTTTCCTCCTGAATATATGACAGGAACAGTGGCTCTCATTTTCTCCTTAATTTTAGGTGATTCTTACTGAACCAGGTTACAACTACTGCTATAGGAATAATAATATGTACAATGAGTAAAGTTTATAACCTAGAGAATAGGACAAGAAACAAAGCTTTTATGTTTTAAAAGTTATTCCTAAACACATATATATTGATTATAAGGATTTAGCAGGCAGTTAGCAAATTAAATGTCCAAGAGACATTATTTTCTTTATTCTTTTTCTTGACTTCCACATAAGCACATCTATCTACACACCAAACCGAGCCTTGTATATATATTTCCTATTTTACATGAAAAAGAGAATGAAATTTAGTGGATGTGCTTTCTCTTTATCTTTCTGCCATTAGGCAGAAGGCACCTTGGGGCCACTTACTTGCTAGTAATGACGGGAAGAAAACACGAGCTCCTTGGAGAAAGGATAATGGAGTTGCAAACAGAGATGAGTTAAGAGGATTGTGTGTGTCTATGAAAAAACCCCACTATGCTACATTCTTAACATCTTATGGGTCTATAGCTCATTATATCATCTACCTGGTCAAACAACCTTGTTGGATGTAATTCTGTCCAAAAGAGTTCTCCATGGACGTTCTTTGTGGAAGCAGCCCCATATTCATGGCTTGTTCATACTCTACTTAGAAGTATGTTAAATTAAAATTTAGTTTTAAGGCTTAATTCAGGTTTAAATGGAACAGCCCTTGGGATTATAATCTAAAGTGAGAATTTTCACTTTACCAATCCTAGTTCCATCCTAAAAGATCCTATGAATCTGTGATTCAGTGAAGTACTTGCACTTCAATGAAAGGAATCAACTTTTTGCAAATGTAGCATCATATTTTTTAACAATGAATTATAAAAAATATATCAACTGCAGAATTTTCTTACACAACATATTTGTTCTGAAGTTCATAAACATGACAAGAAGTCAGTTAGAGAATGCCAATCCTTTGAGTACTAAAACTAGTAGGTCCTAATATGATGACTGTAAAATTAAATCACAATTGATAATAAAATGTGTTTAATTCATTATTAGAGGAACTGGATGTCCTTGTAAAGATCAGCATTCATAAAAATTATTCGTGTGTGGATAATGGAATATTGGCTCAACAAATGCTTTGTGATGCAAAGCTGAGACTTCAGGCTACAATACTATGTCAAAGACAATTTTCAGAATAATCCTATATTTCATAATTTATATTTAACAAACTTCTCCAAGCAAGATAACTAATTAATACATTTGCAATTAGGTGAGAAGAGATTACTGATTTTTAACTACAAATGCAGAAGAATAAATTAATCAGAAGATGTAAATAATTTTTTATAAAATTCTTCTAACAATTTTTACAATTTTGAACTCCTGACAAAATAAATTTAAATCAGCATATGTGCTGTAAGAAAAAAAAATCAGATGCCAGTAGTATTAAAAGGCTGGGAAAATTGATTCTAGTACACTTCAAAACCTCACAAACTAGGAAGTCAAGAAATAACTCTTATTTTCTTTTAAAAAATCTTGAGAATATAATGAAATCTTCATTATTATGAGAAATTTGCCAAATCCAATCATGATTCCTAAAAAAACCCTCTAATATTTAGGTCCAATATCAGTTTCCCATGACACTTTCCATCTCTCTTCATTATTTCGCTTTATGTCTTGCTCCAAAAGTCCTCCCATTTTTCTAGAATCACGCTACTCTTGTCAATGGACTATCTCTGCACCATGGGTTTTGCCTATGTGTACTCATTTCCATTTCCTGCAATTTTCCTCTACCTGTCACTGATTTATTGGGGGCAAAAATCATTGATTTGTTCTTTGCAATCCCTGTGAAGAGACGATTCAATATTACTGTTATACAGGGTGGTTCTTCTAATCATTTTTAATTTCTGGGATTCTGTTGAAGCCTCTATAATATGTATACTGAAGAACAAATTTTTATTGATGTAAGTATGGATGAAATGCTTCAGCCACCTTTTTACTTAAAAATAGCAACTGAGCATCTGTGGAGTAGCAGAAAATCCTCTGCGTTTTTTCCGAACCACGGTGCAAAAGGGAATTCTAAAGCAGAGGTGATATTAGGTTTATTACTAATATATTTAAGTGCAAGTGTGTGTGTATGTGTACGCATTGCCATTCCATTTCTGGAGTGACTCTAGCTCTGAGACCAACACAGCAGCCGTGGAACATTTTACTACCAGGGACTACGTGAGGAAAAGTACCTTCTTTTCTCTTTCAGTTCTAAAGGGATTCACAAGCACAACTTCCAATTGTGAAGGCTGAATGCTAGTGGAGGCTTGGGGTTTTCAGGGAATGTATTTTTAAGGGTCACTCTCTGCCCTTCTGTAAAATTTTTTGAGAAGTTCACTGTTCATTTACAGCAATGCGTCTTCCCGGATGGGCTGGATTTTTTTCACCTGAAAACATAAGACCAACTTGAGCACATATATAGATGCAAAGAAGCAACATTATCTCACAGGAGAAAGAGAGTATCACATAGAGGCAACCATAGAATGGTTCACCAGCAAGCACTGGTGTCACACTTCTCTCTTTTGACTTAAGCCAAAGCTTCACTAGAAACAAACAGAAAGAAAAAACGGTGCCTATAAAGAGACTCCTGAGGGCAAGCAAATGTGAAAACTAAAGAAATCTCAAAAACCTCTATGAGGACCAAACTGGTAGTAATTACATATTTTGGCAGTTATTTAAAGCTTTACACAGCAGCCAACCTTTCAGCCTGCATCCAGCCATAAGCAGACAGGCACTCAGCAATCCCAGCACTGAGTAATCATACAGTGAGAAATCAACTTAGGAGTGCGATGTGATGCTTTGCTAGGAATTGGATGACAAATGATGATGATCAACCAGAAGATAAACAATAACAAGTAGGCTTAATGACAACATTACAAGATTCATTGGCACCAGTACTTTCATTGCCCACTGGCACAGTCCCCTGGATGTGCTGCATTTCTTGTGCCAAATTGGAATCCCCTCCATAATTACTTTTCTCTCTCAGTTATGTTTATAATCCATTTTGCTGTCCAAAAAGTAAGGTTTTATTTCATCGCCAAAAAAGAGGCATTTATTAAAGCTTACTTTAATGAGATAGTAAGACATCGACAGACACATTTTTTAAGAGTCTCTTATATTCCTTTCTGTTAAAAAACATACCTATACAAAGTTTTTAAAAGAGAAGCAGGGCTGAATTAATGAATAAGTTTGATATTGAAATCTCTATGCTAAAAATGGCAGCAATCTGAGTGAGAAGTGGCATTGTGTCCATGCAATTGCAGCTGGCCAGAAGCTTGGGGTGATGGGCTGAGATTCTTTCTTTGGAAGGAAGATCAAAGACTCAAGAGTGAAAAATGCAGATGGCAGAAAAATCTGGGAGACAGCGTGCATATGGCAATGTAGGGGGAACTGATATGTTAGTGCTTGTGGGCTTCATTTGGACTCCTGATCATCCTTCAGTTTAGTGCCCTGGCTCCATCAAATTGTTAAGCAAAAAAATCACCAATGACAAATGTGAGCATTATTAAAAAACACAGATAAAGTTGAAATTGCTGACTATAAACATGCATACATTACTGCTTTATGCTTTGCAACATATGCTTGTAAAACTAGAACTATTATAAAGCTGTATACAGTAAATACATAAAAAAGCATACATGGGAAAGAAAAGAAATCAAACATAAAATTTCCTTCTCAGCTTGGAGACTGGGTGAGCACCCAGCAAAACAACTTTTTAGCTAAATTTCTCAGTAAGGCCTGCATTAAATATTTCTCACAGAATCTCAAACCATGGGAAAGTTTAGTCCTTGAAAAGTTTCTCAATCTCAGTCTAAACCCATGGAGTCTCACTAAAATGGTGATGCTGATCACAGCTGGGAGTCTGAACTCGTTTTCTGTTTTTCTGCTTGTTAGTGCAGTTCTTATGTTCTCCTTCCCTTGGAAACCATAAGAGCCTTGGACCATTTTCATATTTATATTGCCTCTAACTTTTTGGAGGTCAACACTGATTGAGTTGTGGCTGATTGTTGTGATCACTGTGGAACAGAATAATTTCAGGCTTGTCATCCACCTAGCATACTACTCATAAAATGCCTGAATCTTCCAAATGTGTGTTTCATGGTATTTCATTGCAGGGTATACCAGATGCAGTGAAATGCGTGTATGAATAACAAGACCTGCAAGAGAAGCTTGGTTCATATTTATAGCAGAAATATATATCCATGTATATGGGTTATCTTTCCTATTTATTTTCCTCTGGGGAACATCCATTTGGTATGCTGTGTGAACTGGGACGCTGGTTGGTACTCAGGATATAAAATCAACTTACTCAACATGGCCGATGCTCTCATTTTTAAACACAAGGTGGCTGCTGGCATCCTTACACCAAAGCATATTTATAAAAAAGGTTTTCTGGTATTACCTTATTTTTTGAGGTTGCTGCTGAGAAATTATTCCAAATGAATTCAAAATTAACTTATTAGAACAAAAATAATTCAAAGTAAGTCCATTTCTTCCTGTCTCTATCTCTTTCAAGTAGCAGCATACTGACTTTGGTGTAAGTGCAAGTTATATATCCTGTTTATAATCCCAGAGTAGTAAACAATTTCAGTGAGTATTTAATTCACAGAGTAGCAAAAAGGTATATCCTAGTATAAAAAATTTAATATGGAACTAAAAGGAACCAAACCAAATTTAAAAAAATTATATTTCCCTGACATAAGTTTTTGAAGCCAAGAATGAAGATTAGAACATTTTCATTAAGGCAGTAACTACCTCGACATTAAGCTGTTTGATGATTTTTAATCACAGGAAATAATGAATTGGTTTTAAAAGTAATGTTTCTTCATGTTTCATTTTTGTTAATATAATTAATGACTGCACCTTACAGTGTAACATAGTAAACAAAGAAAAGCAAGGAGGTATGCAGCAAAAGAATATTTGGTGTGAAAATATTTATTTAGTACCATGTAGCACCCTAGATTTGAATAAATGGCCTGGGAGCTAGAAAATATTTATTAACCATATACATTTAATCTATGGGAATGATTAAAAGCAAATTTTTTCCAGTGTAAGCATTTCTTATAAAGTTCAATTCAGGACTTGTCCATCTGATCCTCCCTCTGATTCAAATATAAATCCATACCAAAAATTTTATGAGTTCAAGATTTTTCTACCTTGGAGCAGCTGGCATGGTAAGAATTGTCCTAGACACATTCATTGAGACATTTTGTTCCCTTCATTTCTGTTTCTCTACACCTTCCTGTAGTATAAAACCTTTCCTTAGGATGTTTCTAAAGAAGATTGCAACAGACTGAACGTAGATTACCAAAGCTTGGCTTCATGAGGTGTTTTTTGTGACATTTGTACTTAACCAGAAGAGACTCAGTAGATCAGGACTGAAATTAAAATAGAAAGACACATTTCTATGATAAAAAACATAGGACCATAACATAATTCAGGCTGGGAGAGACTTCAGAATGTCATCTAGTTTAACCTCCAACTAAAAGCAGGGTCAGCTATGAGGTCAGAGCAGATTTCTCAGGGTTTTATACAGATAATTCCTGAAATCCTCTGAGGATAGAGGCTGCAGAACTTCTCTGGGCAACATGTTTCAAGGTCCTTACATTCTACATGGGGAAAGTTTCTCCTTGTATTCAGTCTGAACATCTCATTTCAATTGATGCAGACTCTTGGTAAACCTTTCAGTCTGCATTTCCATTTATAGCTGAATTCATCTTACTGATAATCTCAAATACATCTCTCTTGGACAAGAAAAAAATCTAATAATAACATGTAAACATTCAACTTCTTGCTATTAGCTTGAGGTTTTTCTAAGAATAAAGGAAGATTAAGACCTATGATCCTGAGCTACAGGAGAGTGCAGTAACATTACACAAAAAATGAATGGTAAAAAATACTGTAATAATGAAAATGTAGAGATTTAATGCATCAAGTTATAGGATAACAGAAAAAGTTCTATTCTAAGCTGCAGCCTCTTTAGTTGAAAAAGAGAAGGGCAGAAAGAGATAGGTGTATTAATTTACCAGAAGATGATTATGAGTTATAAATGTGATATACCTGAGAAAAAGGTCAATCTACTTCTGAGATGCTTGAGGCAAAGTACAGATAGGAAAACAGAAGTGTTGTTGTACAACATCATCAGCAAGACCTCATGTGGAAGGCTGTGTGCACCTGTGATTACTGTAATAAAAAAAGATGAGCTCAACCTGGAACAGACATGTTAAGTGCTATTAGGGTAACTGAGACTCGGAGAGGCTGAAAAGAAATACACCTGAAGAGAAAATAAGAAAATTTTATTTAAGGGACATATCCGTGGAGCAAGTTTTAAAAGCCCTCTCCAAATAATAACAAAGAAAAGACAGGCTTGTTGTAATCATACATGCTTTGCTACATACAGACAGGGGGTGTGTTGCAAATGCAGTGATGCACTCCACTCATGAGAGAGGAGTGACAATGTACATTATTGATATAAACCAGTGTGTTAACAAAATTCAGTGTTAAATGTGACTGTGTTTTAACAAGATTCAGTGGCAAGGTCTACTAAAGTATTGTATTGGGTCTGGATACACTGGTGCTTATGGCTTAAAGCAGGAGTGGGGGAGAGCACACTTATTTTCGTGAGTTTGCATTTATTTAATACCAATTTAAATAAGGTAAACCAACCACGAACTTTCAAAGTTTGGTAGTATGTGCAAACACTGTTCCCAGTTATGTAAGCGCTGGTCATGTCTTTAATTATTTTCTTATATATTTATTTTATTTTTACATATATTACTGTTGATATTTCTTGAATACAGAATTCATATACTTCACCAAATGCTAAGGAGTTAAAAAGTTAGTATCTTTCATGTATAGATCAACAATTTTCAAAGGAACTTGAAACCATTATAAACCATGCTAATTTAACTAAACTCACCAAGGTAATTTTCCTCCCTTTGCAAAAGACTGAGTTTTATGTTCAATATGTTAAATGATACAGAACAGACCTAATGCTAATATATAGAATACAGTCCAAGTAAATAGGTTCAATAAGTTTTTGTAATGAAGAATTGCTGATAATAAAAGTAAAAACTGGTGCTGTACACACTAAATTCACAAATTATCTAATTTCCATGCTTCTTACCTGACACAAATTATTTTAGAAAGGGATCAGTAAGAGCATCGAATACTGATTTAATTTGTGAATACCAGAAAATAAACACAATTGTAATATTTTGGAAAGTACATACAAAGATAAAGCAGTTTTTGCTTATTGCAATTAGTTTTGACAATAATATACATGATATTGAAATACTGCCTTTTTCACCTCTTGTTCCATACATATATTTTATACATACATTTATTTTATACATGAATTTATTTATTATTTATCCCTTTTCTGTTATTTATATATGTATTATCTGGATTTTGTTATTATAAATTTGTTAATTTTTATACATATATTTATTTTATTTTATACACACATGTCATTGGCTGGTATACCTGCACCCCTATGTTTTTTCTATAACATACTAGCCCTGAAGTAATACCTGGAAGTTTCAAATTGTTTACCCAAATAAGCCACAACTAAGGGTACATTAATATTAAATGCTCAGTAAATATATAAATGTGGTTCATACAGTTAGGTAACAAGAATATGAAGAGCACCTTTTTTCCTACCACTTCAGACACCGACTTTAGGAACCTGCGCATTGAACAGCTGCTACACTGAAATGCTCTGTCAGCAGCACAAGAGGTGGCCATCAGGTAAAAAAGCCTTGCCTTTGTGATCATCACCAACTGCAGCTGCAAACAGAAAATGTTAATTTACTGATTGTGTGCTACAGATAATTGGAATGACCTCTTACAGGATTGTGCCTTTCAAATGGTTCTCATTTCACAAATACATAGCTCGGCTGACAACCACACTGGTGACATTACCAGCTTTGTTTCAGTTAAAAAGAAAAAGAACACAGAAATCGCCTATCTTCATGTATAAATGTCTTCTTTTAGTCCACTGCAATTTGTGAGGGGGAGCCATGAACTCCTGTGCTGAAATCTCAGATTCATTGGTATGATATGGACTAGCTAAGTGAAATTATGTTTGGTTTTAGAATTCCAGTTAGAAAAATTAATAAATCTAGGTGATCTAAATTAAGCATGGTCCTCATTAAGGAGTGGATTAGAATAGCATTTGGCATGTCTAGAAAAGGGATTTCTGTTATAGGGTTTAATTAGAAGTGTTATCTTTGTAATAAATCAAGAGAACTGGGTAAGATATTTGCTATTCATACAAAACAATGCCTTTAAAAGACCAATGACTACAAATCAAAATTATTAAAATCAGGAAATGAAGAAATTATGATAACCCCCACTTTTTCCTTTTTTCACATACATTAGGACACAATTTCCAGTAAGGGAACTGCATGCTACTCAACTAAATCCTTATTTTTATAAGTGTGTAAATGGGAAAACACAAAACACCCACCTCTGTACCTCTGTAATTAATTTGCTGCTAGCTACCCAAAGACATCATTAAATGAGAATTTTACTTACTTTCTCAGTCATATTTTCCCTTTTTTTTAAATTCTCTCTGTAAAAGTAAAAAAAAACCAAAAAACCAGCATCTTTAAATGCCCTGAGACACTTAAAATATATCAGTGTATGGGCATGCTAATTATTCCCATTTTCCCAGCTGAAACATAGGTTTGTAGTTGGTTTTAATGTACTCCTAAATGCCATGTGCTAAATGTTAAAGCAGCAATTCTCTCCCACTGTAAAGAAGATGGTAAAATGCTTTTTTGTAAATCATTTGCAATTTAGTTAGATTAAACTCTCCTTTATTCTTGTAGTTAAGCATCATTTCAAGTATTTATTGTGGGACAAAGAGATGCATGCTGAAAAAAAAAGCCTAGGAGACAGTACAGAAAGAAAGAAAACAAAGGAACTAGAAAAATTCTGTCTGGTGGATTATGGTCTGTCAGATTCTTGTCCCTGTTTCTCTTCTTAGAAACATGCAGCTTTTACAGTTTTAGTTATCGCAGAACCACAGAACGGCTGGGATTTGAACGTACCTCTGGAGACCATCTAGTCCAACCCCATTTTTAAAGCAGGTTCATCTAGAACAGGTTGTACAGGATTGTGTCCAGGTGAGATTGAATATTTCCAGAGAAGGAGATTCCACAACCTCCCTGGGCAGCCTGTTCCAGTGCTCTGTCACCCTCAAGGACTTTTCTCCTCATATTTAGATGAAATATCTATGTTTCCCATATGCTGCACACTTTTTTTGCCCACTGCCCCTTATTCTGTAGCTGAGCATCTCTGAAAAGAGACTGGCTCCATCCTCTTGACACCTCCCCTTCAGATATTTGTGTACATTGACAAGATCCCTGCTCAGTCATCCCTTCTTGAGGCTGAACAGGTCCAGCTCCTTGTAAGAGAGATGCTCCATCCCTTTAATCATCCTTGTAGCCTTCCACTGGATCAACTCCAGGAGTTCCATGTCTCTCTTGTACTGAGGAGCCCAGAACTGGACACAACATTCACCAGGGCTGAGTAGAGGTGCAGGATCACCTTCCTTGACCTGCTGGCAGTGCTTTTCATAATGTGTCCCAGGATACAAATGACTTTCCTGGTGTCCACCAGGACCATTCTCTGCAGAGCTAATTTCCAGCAGCTCAGCCCCCAGCCTGTCCTGGTGCATGGGGTTATTCTTCTCCAGCTGCAGGGCTCTACATTTGCCTTTCTTGAACTTCCTTACATTCCTTTTTGCCCCACTCTCCAACCTATCCAGATCCTTCTGAATGGCAGCACAGCCTTCTGGTATATTACCTCTAAGCAGTACAGATTTCACTTGGTGTTGTTAGTGTTAGTGTGATGCATCTGGCCTCACAGTAAGCCCCATGAGGATGAATGAGTGGTGGTGATACCTTAAAACAAGTAAACCTAAGTCTTTCTGCATCCACACATCAATGTTTGCTTTGAATTGGCAGATCTTGTCAGCTCCTTCTAGGAGAGTCTAGCAGAGTTAGAATTATTAGAACTATTTGTGGTGCTATTGCTTCTAGACTTCACTATTATTTTAATGAATGTATTAAAATCTAGTTCTAATCAACTTGTAGTGTCGTTCCATTTAGGATATAACTACCATTAGAGAAAGGTAATTTAAATCTACTTTGGTATCTTCGTACTGCATAGCAGTCAGAAAAATGGAATAGTTTGAGGGCTGTATTGTACAGGGGGGAGGAATAAACCTTGGAGAGAGCAATAAACACCAGAGAACTAGCTCTGGCAGTAGAAAAATGGAATGAGAATAATTTTATCTTGACCTACGAAATTTAATTAAAATGACTGCATGAATTTCAATGCCTGTGGTTCAAAAATGTTTTCTCTGATATATGAAATCTTTGTCATATTAACGTTTTCTATTGTCCTTTCCACACTTTCAAATACAGTACTGTTTCAAAACCAAAACCATTTAAAAGAAGGATACTTTTTTGATATTAAATGTCATTTAGTTTTGAAATGTCTCAACTTTTCTAATGTTTTAACTTTTCAAATGTAATTATTCAATTAACTCATTTGGTTTTTTCAAATAAATCAAAATATAAAATTGAAACTGCAAAGCGTTGGGGATTTTTTGGGTTTTTTGGGTTTTTTTTGGTTTTTTAAATCATGTTAAAAGAAAATGAAATTAAAAGATTGGTTTAGTTTATTATGGTCCTACTTACTGGGTTCTATATATAACTGTATTTGTAATTTAGGGCTCACTCAAAACAAGAACTTGGTTATTTGGCAATGTCCATTACAGAAAGTATGGGTTTTTAAAATATGAGATGTATCAATCAATAAGATGTAGGAAAGATCTCAAAAGTATATTAAATCACAAACAGATATTTGAACACAAACAAATATAGCACATTTTCTATACTAGCTGCTTTGGAATCAACTTTAGTTTAAAAGTCTAGAGCAGGCTTAAAACTATCTAGCAAAATCAAAAGGATTAATGAGTTTTTAATCCTAAGGAACTTTGCAGTGTCCAGTGAAAAGATGCTTTGTTGGGAAATTCCAAACAGTCACATCTGTTCATCCATATTATTGTAACAATATTTTATTTGTTGATATGCCTGTAATTTCTTACCAAGAGTTCCAAAAGGCTTATTTAAGTAAAGCTTTCAAGTATGTGGCTACAAGAGATTGCTCAGTCATTTTTAGACAGAGTAAGGCTGGCTTTTTTTTCATGGGGGACTTTAGAATACATAAAGTAGAAAAAAGAGTTTTCATATGCAAGGCTTCATCTTTCTTAGGGTAAATTAGAAAAACTTTTTCCCTGGAGCTGGTTCCCTTAGCCCTTGGTTTCAGACAATGCTTTAAGCAAGTCTCTGAGGTTAATATCCCAGAAAGTGGAAGTGCAAGGTGAAGAAACAGTCTTTAAAATTGGTCAGGAAAATAAACTCAGCCAGACTTTTAAGCAAGCCAAAAGTCCTGCATATGCAGGGGGTAATCCTGGTCTCCTCAAATGACTTCCAATTTTTCTTTGGCTTCACTGAGATACACAGTGCAAACTCAGCTTTATAAAGAATTCGAAGAAGGTCCAAGCACTTTTTTTAAACCAAAGGATTTCATAAACAGAACTTTTATCCTAGGCTGGCTGTTTCAATAGGACTTATATGTATAAAGACTTTCTGTGCTGAAGATAGTCCCTAAACGTATAATCCCTGCTGAGCAAGCTGGTTAAGGGAAGCTGCCACCCTGTCTGTAGTTCTCAGCAGGCTTGCAATTTAAACACTGGGGAGTTTAGGTACTCTTTGTAACACTGTGCATTCTGCTCCAAAGAGCTTAGAAGTGCAAAGCCAGTGAATGTAACCTGTCTTCTGTTAATACTGCACTTTGGTGTGCTTCAATTGCATTTTACTTTTCCTCCCTTGTTTTCCCTTCAAAAAAAATGAAGAAGTAAATCCCTGTGAATATAAGAAAGCTTCTTTTTCATAGACAGATAGTCCCAAGAATAACAAGTTTTGAAGTAAATTTCTGAAAATGTACCTGCCAGAATTTGCCAGAACACTTCAAATTGAGGTAAAATTACTCTTTATGTGCTGTTCAGAAAAAGATATTAAAATATAAAATCTATCTTTCCCAAAACTCCTGTATCCCTGGAGAGGTAGTTGAAAATGATAAAATTGTGTTACCTAATGAAGAAGAAATCAGCAAAATTTGTCACAGGGTATTTACCATGTTGT
>NW_008239553.1:3087469-3132094 GCF_000691975.1 Corvus brachyrhynchos | reverse complement strand
CTGTTTTGAAAAAACCCATGTGTTACTTCTTTGTCTGGAAATCATAGCAAGGTTTTTGGTATTTGTTTCTTCTTTTATTAGGAGGGAAGGTACCCTGAAATGTGGGATTCTAAAGTCAATTACACTTATTTGGAGTTAGCTCTTCAATTTTTAGTATGACTTACAGTAAATCTTTTTAATCACCCCATAAATGTCTAAATAAAAACAGTATCCCACCACAGTTATCTAGCCAAAATGTAATTACAGTTACCATATTTCATTTTTTCACATCTTTTATTCAGTGTCCTTTGATTTCAAACTGAGCTATCGTCTCTGGACAATTTCTCTGTGTTTAGCTAAGAATAACTTGAGATTTTCTTGGAATAGATCAGCAGCAAAGGAATCAGTGAGATCTGCTTGAGGCTGGAGTTTGCAAGTGAGAAATGCTGTTGGTGCTAGTTGCTTATTACTAAAATATTTTTATATCTCATGTATTATATTAACAGCATGGATTAGCCATAAGGATTCAGAGTCAAGTTCTAGGATGCACAGAATTCTGGGCTTCTAGACAACTGGGCTTCTTCAAAAGGTGAAAACATGATGTACAATATTTGGTGATACAACTGTAAATGGCAAACACATAGTAGTTAATTCAACTTTTCTTTGGAAACCTGAGGCAGATTGGATTTGTGTTTTGCTTTTTCCAAACACTTTCAAATTTGAGCTGTTTTTTTCAAATTTACTACTCTGAGAGTAGTCCATATTACTATTTACATCGACACTAGTAACTATTATTTTTCATTTCTTTTCAAAGCAGATATGTTTGTGCTGTTTGCTATTGTGCTAGATTTCAGAGAAGATGTCCAACTATCACAAAACAGTGATGTGTTGATAGTTATACTAGTGGCAGAGTTTATCATGCTGCAGAAAGAGGAAAATTGTTAACCTTCAGTAAGGTAGCAGGAAGATTGCAACAAATACCATAAAACAAATGAGTAAGTCTTTTTCATAACTAAAAACAAGAGCAGGAAACTGAATTCTTATATATTCCAGATCTTAGTATTATAGGAGTATTAGATAAAGGCCTGTTTGGTTTTAAAAAATTGAAGAAAATTAGCAATGTTGCCAAAGATGACAAGACACCACAACCTTGTTTGCACTTTTGCATGTCTTTTAATTAAGAATAAAATCCTAATTTTATTTGAGAAGAAATAGTCAAGAAAGCATGGGTGGAAATCCAGTATAAATTTCAAGTTGATAAGTCTTTCCATGTGCATCACCAGATTCTTGTGAAAACATAAAAACACAAAAATAGCTGCAAGACACAACTCTAAATCTATAATTATTCATAAAACTTCCCTTTCACAGAAGCCTTAAGGCCCACTAGGTTATTGCCTGATCTTGAATGCTGCTAACTGACTTCCAGCTGTAGTCAGTCACACTGACTATGTGGCTTAGACATCCTCATGTTTATTCTTCCTCATCAAAGTGCCTGTTGTTCAGTCACACTGACTATGTGGCTTAGACATCCTCGTTTATTCTTCCTCATCAAAGTGCCTGTTGCAATGTCTGTTCTACAAGATGAATCAATCCCCTTGGAACAGATGTGCACACTCGTGCTCTGCACCAATTGCAGAGTAGAGAGGGGTTGAATTAGCTGCAAAGGCAAGGGTAAAGAAAGAATTATAGTTGCCATGGACTCACTAGTAGACCTATTCTTATTTTTTATTTCGCCTTAGATAGTTTAATCACCAACTTTAACCTTTGCAAAGAAGCAGAAGTAGACCCTTGTGTTTATACATATAGAAGAATGCCAGACTTGCAAAAGCCTAGTGGGGAAATAGTTTTTTCCTTACTTCTGCAAATTTGAATTGCTAGGTAGAATAACCAGGTGCCGTGACAACTTAGAAAGTCTTCACAGGTGAGTCACACTGGTTTATCCAATTTGAAGCTTTCAACTTAATCCTTCTGCTCAGTGATTCTTAACACAATGTGACTGCAAGCTGTGAAACATTTTCTTCTGCTTCACTTTTCTAACTTATTTTACAGTGTAAAAACCAGGTCTCTGATATATAATACCCTTCCATTTTGCTTAAAAAAAACCTAACCCAACACAAAAAACCCCAGAAGGTTTGTGCAGGAATTGGTTTGGACAACTTTCAGGTTACAGTAGTGCAAATGTCCTGAATTTATAATCTGTAACTGAAGTGAATAATTGACTGCATTTTTAATCTAGCCCTGTCTCAACATAAATATTAATATGAAAGGAAAATTAGCAATTTTGTGTTTAACTTACTTTATTCCATTAATTTGTATGAGAGAAATGGTGTTTTGTTGAATAACTGAATTGTCCATCATCTGAAAGCATTCCCCTTCTTCTTAAAGTCACCTGCCAAATATGGGAGGGCAGAAAATAAATGTCTTATTGTAACGCTTTTGTTGTTGCTCATATTTCTGTGTACATCATTCCATCTTACACAATGCACTCTCAAACCTTACACTACAAAATTCCCCCTTATACTTCTCATCACTCTAATGTGGTGGTACTCTTATCAGGTCTTAGTTGATTAAGGTTGTTCAGTCTCATTCTGCTCAGCCTGACCACCTTTCACATGAAGATGTTACATGTAAAGGTCAGGTATTAATTACCTATTTAACTACAGATTCTGCATTTGAATTTTTTCTCTTAAATCTGGGATTTTACAATATCATTTCAATTAGGACATTTATCCAGCTAGTATTCATTCCTAAATAATTTCTTGTGTATAAAATTTCTTCGAATTTTCACTTGCAAACAGGATTCTCCAACCTCTTCTGACTACCTATGTGCTGATCCATAATAAGAAGGGGTGACTCTTTTAAAATGGGACTTCGTACCTGAATTGAGCAATTCTAACTCGTGATTAGAAGGTGGTAGCAATCCTGCTTGTGCACTGATACTCATTGCAGTCAATAGGCAAGGAGGGAAGGACAGCTTGAAGCATCCAGATTCTGCTCTCACTGACATGAACATGCCTTCAACTGATGTGTAGAAAGCAATTTTAATATATGATGTTCACATAACGTCACTAACATATCCTGTGCCAGCAGCAAATCGATTGTAGCAGAGCCTCTTTCATCTTTCTTCCATTGTGACATTACAGATGACATTTTTTAAGTATTGAACACTGGCACAATTCTACATAAACCATACCCACAGTCACAGAAAGCAATTACAACACATAAAACTTTTCATGTCTGAGGCAATGAGCACATTCCACTCATGCAGATTAACTTCTGATAACAGTGTTATCTCTACTTCACATATGCAATTTATCTGGATACACACAGTAAAAATTTTGCTGCAGGCCAGCAGTCTGAGTTGCCAAGGACTGGGAAAAGCAACCTGTTCTCATAAAAATAGATGAGAAGCTTCATCCTGTTTTACAAAGCATCTCGGTAATTGCATTTGATATCGGACAATGATTATCTCTGTGATGAGTTCAGTTTTTCTTTAACATAGGGGATTCTCCATGGGCTTTCCCCCAGAAGCTTTTTGTATTCAGTGGACTAAAGGTGTAGTGCTGTGCTTCAGTTGGCATTTCCATATCCAATGGAGAGACCAGTAGTTTGATGTTATTTTTACTGTCTCTTGCAGAAATGAGCAACACAAACGCTCATGTGTTAAAAACATGACAGGAAAAAAAAAACCTACACCAAAACAAAACCAAAAAATCAACCTTCAGAAAACTGAAGCATCTCTCCAGATTCTGGTCTTCACCATCATTGTTTCTATGCCTTCTGCATCCATACACCAGAGCTTGAAATATTGTGATGTTATTGATTTGCAGTTTTCCACTTCATCTCAAAAATTATAATATTTTAATTATCATTACTTTCATTCAGGCAAGTAATCCTTTTGTTGGGATAGTTTGGCTTCTCTGCTTCTGACCTTGCTTGAGCTGGGGCCCAGAGCATAATATCTGTGGGTTGCTATGACACTCTGGGGAGCTTCTCCCACTCGACCCCAGCACAGGTTTAAAGAAATACGGAGAAATTTAAGAGAGGGAGGGAAGTCAATAAAAGCCTCTTTCCTACCCAGGATTTAAATAATTAAGCAAATCCAATGGTGAACTAAGTTGATGAGTTGCACTGCTCCCACTCCCTGTGGAGCATGTGCAGCCCATTCCTTGGACACCTCTCAACAACCTGGAGGTTTCTTCCATTAGCCTGGCAAATGTGTCTCCCCTTTCTAGCCAGTTGGCAGCCTGTTCTCTCTCTGTCTGTAACACATTTGAGCTGGAGTTATTCCATCCACCTACACAGAAAAATGGAAGAGGAAAAGAGAAGGTTCTCACTCAATCATTCAAGAGCCGCCATGTCCAGCTTTCTTAATAGAGAAACAGATGCCTGAGACGTGGGAGAGTGAGGGTTTTAAATAGTTTGTTGCTTTGCAGCAATCTGATCTAATGGCATGACTGCTCAGCCTCTTCCTGTGGCTGAAAACAGTGAGGAGAAGATGGCCGGATTATTTTTTTGCAGCTTTGAAATAATTTCTTTTCTTAATTCCCAAACTACTTATTATCTCTGCATTTTTTTAAGCAGTTTTCCAAGTCCCAGAAATTCTTGACAGCCATCAGTTTGTGTCCCTAATTGCTTGATTTCCATTCTGATGCTTTCTTACTATAATTACAGTCTTTTGACATTAAATTTTGCAATTACTTATATTCCATCTCATGGCAATATTAAGTATTGGTTGTGTATTCTTAATACAATTATAATTTACTATTTGCAAATTATGCAGGTTCACCTATCTTACGGAAGTGTGGAAGAAAAGATGTTTTCCTAGAGCTCATGCAACCCTTCAGACCAAAGGTTTTCTCTCACACACACCCATGAAATCTCATTAACAAGTAAAACTAGGACTGCCACATCTTCTAATTCTGTGGTTCTCTCCATCAAAGGAGTTTTAGAGACTTTTATTTTTCAAGAAACCTTCCGAAATCACCTCAAGGAAAATAAGACATCAGTCAACATCCAAAAATTCAGCCTGTTGAACTACATTAATTTTGTTGAAGGCTCATATATTGATCAGGATTCATTGACTTGGGGAAGAAAATAAATTATGCAGACAGTTAGAACTAACACTAAAAACCTACTCAAAACAATTATACAACTTCTTTCCCTTTTTTCTGCCCCCCAGACAAGATACCATGCAAATAAAAACGTGTTGAAAAAAGAAGGCTCAAGAAGAAAATCTCAGCTATAACATATTTAGGAAACAAAACTAAGGCTACTTAGGAAATCATAAAGTTTCTTAGCTCCAACTATTATGAAATAACTGCACTTACTTGGATTTGCTCTCTGTTTGACAGGTAAAATGAAAGACTGGTGACAAGAGAATCAGAAAGGAATTTGGACCCCCATCACTTATTGAAGATACCTGTTGGAGAAATGCCAGGTAATGCCTAGTAATCTCTGAATCAAATAAAAAGCTACACCACCACAGAGAAACCTTAAATGGGAGATTAATTTGCATATTGCTGCAAAGAAAATGCTGCACATAAACACTAGCACAAAAAGCAGATTTTCTCTTTTTTTAATTTTTAAATGGAAGTTCTTCAATGCCATTAAAATGTAAGCATTTAAAAGTCAAATTTTAAGCCAACCTTTCATTTGTTGTTTTGTGTTACAGTAGCTTAATAATTGTCTTTATAATTTACGCCTTCTTAACAGTTCTTTTCATTGTGATTTTATCCAAAATAGGAAATTGATGCAATAAGACTATTCATATAATCACATTCAGCCTCAACTCTGGAAATCTGTTTCACAGTCACTGAAATCCAGAGAAGAATGATTTAAGCAAGCCACTCTGTGAATGAAATACTGCTTGTTCATACTCTGCAGACAGACAGAGAACTTCTGGTGTGGGACAGCCACAATTGACTGCCTTTAATGTCTGTGAGAAATGTGTTATGGAAAGACATCTTACAAACTTCATGGCATTGCATTACCAGCATGAGCAGAAAGAAAAGTTCAAAGAGATCATATTTCTTTTCTTTCTCCTTCCTGACATTCCTAGTTTACTCCCACAAAAAAAAAAAATTATTCAAGGCATGAGAGGTTGGTTTTAATGTATGTAATATTGTATTCTAATTATTAAAATTATCTATTTTTAAAAATTTCAGTAAAAATTACGAATTATATTGGGAAAAATCAAATACAGCAGGAAAGTTATATTTCCAGTAAATTTTCATATGCTTTTTTGGTTGTTTCAAAAAGACATTTTTATTAATGAGAATATGATAGTATTTAAAGCAAACAATAAATACAAGCAAATTCAGTTACAGCTGTTAAAAAAAACAGCAACAGTTATGGGCATACAGAAGTAGCCACTCTTTCTTAGTCATTCATTTTGGTGGACTGTTTTGGGGTTCTTTTCCTCTCCAAAGATGTTGTAGTGGTGGTATTTAAAAATATCTATATAGCAAAGAGCAATTTACAAACACAGTTTCAGTTTCCAGAATAATTATATATATGATTCTCTGAAACAGTCTCCTATGTGATCTGTTCAAACAGCTCAGTTATTTATAGCATGTGTTGATTCATTTTGTGCATCTACACAAATCAATTGATAAAGAGAAAAAGAATACTTTGGTTACAAAAAATGAGCTACTGCTAGGGGAGCACATGGAAATGGTTTCTAAAAGGAAGAGTATTGTTTGAGTCAGGAGAATACTTAGGTGTTACTGTTCCAGAATTCTCCTCCTAAGTTTAATCACTTTACCCACTTTCACCAGCAGAAATGTAAATCAGAAAATGCAATGGGGGGAACTAAATACTTGTTGGGTTGTAGTTTAATCTTTTGTTACTCTGAATATGCATTTGTATTAACAGTCATTGCATATAAGCTCTTTTTTTCTCCCTTCTTTTACACATATATTTGATTTTCTTGAATTTATAACTGTTAGCCTGGAGAGAACTGCAAGATCTTTACATGTTTCAAGGTTACTGGCATTGTATGCTCCATTCATCTTAATATGTGTTCCCTTTTCAGTATGCTTTCCCTGAAAGCCTACTCCAGAGTTTGTGCAAAATAAGCATTTGCCTGGAAATACAGATGTAACTTGTCTGCACTACTCAGTAACTTCATTTCCACTCACATGTTTAAAATGAAACAGAAATCTGTCACTGGGTTTCACAGGGAGTCAAAAGAACTTGTGCATATGAGGCTTGCTAGAAAACTATGAACTCCCTCCAGACACTGAGATTTCTCTTGTTCCTGATAAGCTTAGGTGGACATTAATTTCTGAGCTGCTCCTGCACATGAAAATTGGTATGTCTGTGTATTTACAGAAATCCACAGCTTTGATTAGCCAGTGGCTAAGCTTAACGATCACAGTATGTATCCAGAGTTCTCATTTCGTTCAGTCCTAGGGTACTTATGTTTGATTTGAAACATTAAAATCTCTTTTGATAGGGACATAAACATGAAATTTGGCAGGTAGTTCCTCTTAGTCTCAATTTGAAAATAGACTGAACAGCTAGCACTCTCCCAAATTGCCACTCTATGTATTAAAAAGTCTCTCTGAGATCAGATGACCTAATTAATTCAGGTAAAACTAACTCACATACAGATAACATAACAGCAGCATCAGATCTGGGAATCTGAGCTTAAGTTATATAAGTTATATTTCTATTCTCTTCTTACTTTAAGAATGAAGATAATAGCTCCATTTTACCACTCCTGCGCAATAAGACATTTTAACACTGCTCTTGAACAGGTCTCAATTTGCAGTTGCAGTATGAGGGCATCAGGAGCTCTTGTGAGAAAATAGCTGCTTAACTGTCTTCTATGATTAGGAGTCATGGGGCAGAAAGATAATTTTCATCCTATTTTGCATAGCCTTGAGGACATTGCAATTACTTACAGAACAATAACATTGCCCCGGGCTCTTCCGGCAAGCCTGGTGATATCGTAATGGACAGCAGCAAACAAATAGCAGCAAATAACCAAACAAAGAGCTGTGTGAGACAGTCTCTATTAAAAAGATAAAAGGAAGGGGTGGAAAGGAACAGGCATTAGAGGCACTGCAACTGTTATTTACCAGAGGAAAACCATGTTGTTTTCTTGTGACTCCTTCTACGGGAAATAAGACACTAAGAAAAGTAAACTGAACTTGGCAGTGCTCAGCACAGGGCTTGTCTGTAAACTCTGTTCCTTAGATATGGTTCCTCCTGAGCTTTGGGAAAACTGATACCTTTATTTATGAATAATAACAAATTAAGCAAAAACAGATTTTTTTTTTTTCCTACAGATTTTCTTTTCTTGACCTGTAGGAGAGTGTGCTGATATATGGAAAGAAATATGAAAGGCTGGGCACTATCATATTACACTCATTAGACAGTAGATGTTTTACTTGTTGGCATGCTGTGAAGCAACAAAAGAAATCACACATTATGGATTGGAATAATGGTATCTCTGAAATAATACAAGGCTAACCAACAAGCCAAGATGCCTCAGTGCCACTGCCTCAATTTTCAGTTTACTTTATTCAGTACGCCTTTCCTCTGGAATATTAAATGCATTAAGTCTTTCATCTAATTCAGCTCCTGGATTCCTCTTATGCCAATAATAAGCTGGGAATGTATTACAAGAGTTAAATCAGTTCCCATGTCACCTGTGTTCCCCATCGCCTAGGCATTTTTCTACATGCCACCCACCTGAGGTTGGTTGATTCGTGAGCCTCTGCCATGTTATATAGATAGCACAGGTGGTATAACCTGAAAATGAAAGCTTGAAGAGAGAGCATTGTTCATTCAGCTATTAGCTGAGGACAGGATTTATTCACCTTGTTTCTCTTGTATATATTAATCTCATTAGAGTTGTAACTCCTGCTATGGGAAAATTGCATTTAGAAAAAATTCCTTATGAATTATTAATTATTAGCTAAACCATCTTATCCCCTCTTCTTTTTTATATTTTTAACCGACCTTTTTCGATCTGTTGAAGCACACAATAGAATGAGTTGCTAGCGTTGTGATGCTTTACCAGCTCTTAAACAACAATTTTAATTCTAGTCTCTCCTTTGGTATGTCTTATTAAGTTAGCATTTCAGAACAAATCATAATGTAGCATTTCTGAAATTTCACATCTTTTTCAATAAAAATAATTTTTCTTTGTTATCAGCTTGTGACTGGAAAGTACAAGACAATGTACTTTTGGAACTTCTCGACTGGAACTTTTCTATTTGCTTTTCAAAATTTGTGTGTTGTTTGTTTGTTTGTAGTGGGTTCTTTGTTTGGTTGGGTTTTTTTAACTGGGAGGTACTAAACTATTTTATTGCTGTTCCATGCTGCATTTTGTTAGTTAATGTGTTGACAGCAGGGAGCTTCTGCATGACTCTCTACTGTGAATCCTGATTCATATAAATGGCATTTCTTGACAGTAAATCAAAACAATCTCTAATTTGTTGGCTTTTTTTCCTTTGATCTGATGCCAACCAAATGCACAGGGCCTAGTCAGTTCTAATGCATTTTTCATATCCTAGAAAAAGCATTTGTCTGCTGACATTTACCACCCATGCTCTGCTCTCACAAAGCAAGCTTTCTACATGTCCTTGTACGGACTCACTATATAGTTGAAATTTCTTTTATTCTGTTCATACGTCCCAAAAATTCAGAGAGACTAATACCACAACATTACTTGAAAAGAACGCCTAAGATTTTATTTCTCTGACAGAGGAGCCTGAACCAGAATCTTCTTTGTTCAAACAATAAAAGATTACTTTTATCCTGAATATATTTAATGGCAACACTGAGTCCTGCAAAGCTGAGCAAAAAATTAAACTCTACCTACCTTGAAAACAAATTTATTATTTCCTGGCTTTATCTAACTTGCTGGGAAATTTGTGACAGCTTGAGTAGGGCTAGGATTTGTTTTTAATGATAGATCTCAGTGTTTTAACCTTCCGTATTCCCTTTTCTATATTTTGTTCTTAGCATGTCATATGTTCAAGATGCTTCAAAGACTCAGAAAAGTTTATCCCAAAAATACAGATATGCTAGAAAATCTCAAATTACAAGTTGCAAACGATAGCAGTAGCATATCTGCAAAACTGAGTTTCTGCTCTGAATCTGTTTGCTCCAACTTTTAACTGCTTCGAACTCATCACTGTTACAATAACCTTATTAGCCTTTTACAAAGAGAGGGATAGGATGAAGAAAAAGGATTTTCATTATGTAATACAATCAAGAGCACCTGTGCTGGGATTCATTAACTCCACTGAGCAGGCAGCTGCATATTTTTAACATCCTGATGAGGCAGGGGGAAAAAAGGAGAGCAGTTGACTGACTGTACAAATTGGAAAACACAACAAAATATAAAGTGCCTCGTTTTCTTACTCAGGCATTTGATTATGCTGCTCCCCTTTTAGAACTGTTGATTTCCTTGTATTTCTGTTTATACAATATATTTGTATCTTCATTATAAATACAAAGTAATATTGGAATGATGTATTCCAAAAAGTACAGTTTACACTATTGCTTCTGCAAGGTTAAATAACTGAAGTATTGTTGAACACCTTTATTCTGTAAATTTATCATTTAGGAGAGATCATTCTAGTTAGAAATCATCCTGCCCATATTTAACACTTGATTTTTTTAAAAAAATGTGTTACTTTATTTGGGTTTTTTTATTCTACTTCTATCTTGCCCATATTTAACACTTGATTTTTTTAAAAAAAATGTGTTATTTTATTTGGGTTTTTTTATTCTGCTTCTATCTTTTTTTTTCCTAGCCCAAATTTCTCTGTGCTTTATTGTGAGAAATGTGCTTTATACTGTGAGATTTTACTTGGACCTCTCTAATTGCTTGCAGCTGTGGAAGTCCCTTTTCCTAATTCACACACCTGTTTGTAATTAAGGGTCATGAGGTGGATATTGACCCCACTGTCGTCTTCTGGCCTGTGCTAGCAGGGACTAGAAAAGTCATTTCCAAGATCTTATGGGATTTTTCAAATGGATATTCTGAAAACACCTGATCATAGATGTCTCCCACAGGTAGCTTCTCTGATGCTGAGGGAATACTGTAACTATGTTTCCTCAGATTATGTTCAATTCTATTCACATTTCCTAAGGGATAGGCATGGATGAGGAATATGGATTGGAACAATGGCTTCTGAAAGCTGGGGCACCACAAAGTTCCCATGAACAAATTTCTTTAGGTTTAACAAGGGAAAACAGGTGCATGTTATTGTGACCTAAGCTTCAGTGGGATTTTCCACTAACATCTTTATAAATGCAAGGTGTGAGTAAGTCTCCATGAAGCACTGGGTTTTGTCTCTTACTCAGGTGCTGTGTTACAGCACATATGCAGGGAGTACTGGTGGTATTTGGTCTGTATGTCTGTCTGCCTGCATGAGCATAGTGTTTTATATTATGATTTGAGCTCTCTTGTTTATAGATTTTTGAAGTCTAATCATAGAATTATACAGAATTTTGCATACAATCTGTGTTACATAATATATATTTACATAAATTCATCTATACAGAGTACTCTTTATGTTCCACAAGAATTGGAAAATAAGTACATACAAATATTCAGAGTTACAGATGCCATATTCACATCTCTCATATGTCAGAGTGTGCCAGAAATAACGCTATGGAGCTCTACCAATTGAAGCTGAATTTGCATAACTGAGAACAAAAGTTGGAATTTACCTCTTTTCCATAGTCTCCAGGGCAAGATCATGCTTATTAATATAATATGCTGTTGAAAAAGAGTTGTTAAAAAAAAAAAAGAAGAAAAAGCCTGAGCACTAGAATGGCTGAAAACTAGTCTCAAGCATTGAAATACAACTGAAAAAATGTATTTTCATAAGACTAGTCCAAGTATAATTCCTTCTCTCAAAATCATGTAGCATTATTTTGCTATTCATTATCTCCTTTTTTTTATTACTATTTAATTGAATAGTATTTGTCTGTCATTTAAAAGGCCTCCTATTTCTCCTGTATTAGTTTTAAAGATAATCGTGTTTTTAATGTGGCTTTATTAACAGGTTTGAGGTCAAATACATTAAACAGGCTCTTTACCTGGAAACCCTTTACTATGTGAGTTGTCATACTAATGCAGCATTGAGCAGCAAAAGTAACACAGCAGCAAACGTGGAAGAGGAACACAGCAGCATCCGTGAACTATTTGTTACGTGACTATGGCTAAACAAAAGTAACTGATAAAGTTTCACATCTCAAGCAATTTCAGGAACTTCAGTGTTGATCACCTGCTTTTGCCCAAGTTCCAGTTGTTAGCCCTCTTGGTGGTGATACATAACCAAAGTCCTGAAGGAAACAGCCACACCCCCTTGCTACCAAATACACAAAATATATATAGGGATGCTCCAGCTGTTGGATTCAATCCTAGCACTTTTTTATTTTGGATGAATTTTCTACTCATATAAAAACTCTAATCATTAGGATATAGCTAAAGCCATGCACAGATTCTGTCCCTCCTGTTTTCTTGCATGCCTGAGGATCTTGTCTGTGTATGGCTATCACCAGAAACAAAAGAAACAAATTAAGCCATTAGACTGCCCATAGAAATCTGCACTGGGACCTCTGTTCTTCAACTTTAAAACAGTCAAACCCAGAGGTGACCATGAAGTGAAGCAGGAAGATTTCAAAGCACTTAATGAATCAGTGATAAAATGGCAGATAAAATCAAGTGTGAACTGACTTCATGTGGAGAAAATATCTCTAATGAAATGCATGCAGTTATGGCTCTGAATAATGTACTGATACTCAGGAAAGGGATTTGGAACTCATGGATAGTTCTCTGAAAGTGTCAATCAATATGCATTTGTAGTCAAAAGACATGGATGTTGAGACTTAGTAGGCAAAAAAAGTTGACAAAAAAAAAGTCACTCCTTAAATCCTTTATATACTGCTAATTATAAACCCTATGAAAGTTTAGTAGCTCCTAAAGTTCATTTTAACAGAACTGATTTGAACTAAGAAAAATACAGAAAAAAAGCAACAAGGATATACAGTGGAGAAAATTATATTGATTTGGGGCAAACCATATATATTAGGATTCTTCATTTTGGAAAAGGCATGAAGAGAGATATGAATGATATGGAGAAGATGAAGAGAGAAGAGCTATTCAGTTTCCCTTAAGACTAAAACTGGCGGTCACCTCATTAAATTACCTGGTATTTAATTTAAAATAAGCAAAAGAAAAGGGTTTTTTTTGTCCCCCATCACTCAGCTACACAGTAGAACAGTGTTATAATGTGTAAAAAATAAAAGTTTTAAAAAACCCACATAACTAGCCAAACTCATGAAGCACAGACACAGCAACTGTTCCTTTGTTGTTTTCCAGGTTGTGTTCTTCCACAGTCACATCCTCAGAAGTGTTCAGCCTAGTTTTTGCCCAAAGGAGATTATAGTCTCCACTGAAATGTTCATTCTGTGTCACAAATCTGTCAAAGACTGGATTCACTGCTTTGAGAAATCGATTTCATGCATAAATTTTAAAAAGTTTCTCTTGCAGAAAACAAACGCACAAAAGCAGTCTCTTCAGGCTAAGTTTAAATCTTACTTTTAATGGGTCCTAAAGCCCTTAAGAAAGACTCATCTGCTCTTCCTTAACTCCAGAATGTCGTGAATGTTAATTGGCTTCTCAGTGGATGTTAACCTGGTACCACTGAAGTGTCATATGCAGTTTTCATTCATTTTATACCAAATTATGCATACAAACACTTGCCTTACATTAAAGAGACTAAGGTTGCAATGCTGATGATTTAAAAGTTGCCAGAATGAGTGCTCATTGTATTCACTGGTCCCACACATCATAATGAAGCCTTGCTATACAGTTGCATTTTTCCACAGAGCTGTGCTGCAAGGACTGTGATACGATATGAAACTCTTTGGGCTTGAAAAACATAAAACAATTAAAAAACCCCAGTGTATTGACAACAGATGTCATCATGTGGTGTTATCAGGATAAGACACTAACATTGCTGTCTTCAAATTCCTGCTCTTCCCAGCCAAACACTTGGGACTTAAACTAAATGCTGCCCTGGTGCCCATTCTTATTGTCAGTACTGTCTCAGGGAAATTTAATATGGAATTATAATTGCAGGGAAATAATTTTGGCTCCTAAATACTAAGAAGCAGCTGTTGAAGGCTGGCTTTCAAAATAAAACATTGGAGTAAACTGTCATGAAATAGCAAAAGACACATCCCTAACACAGAGATGACTCCAAGCTAAATTTCATCTGCCACTTGAAATGCCAGTTTGGTCAGAATAATGTTTTGGATTTTAAGACTGGAAAAACTGCTGGTTTTCCAACACAAATACACATTCGTCATAGAAAATTTCATCCCTAGAGTGTAAAACTTGGCAGTGTTCCATGAAGAAAATTTTGGACGACTGTACTAATTTTATGTAATAATATATGCAAATGTATACAGCCAGTAATGACTAAAAACCAGGAAGGTAAACAGTTTACTCATTGACTTGACAGATTCCAACATACAGCAGTTATACAACAGCATAATATTTTGAAATACAGTTACTGTTCTTTATATGGAAGCCACTAGGAAATCAATGTGACAGAAATAATGAAGAGACATTGGTTTGTTTTATGTTACCATGCTAATTTTTACAGAACACTGATTATTATAAAATCATATTTTGTTTCATATGAACACAAATATTCTTATGGTGCTTATGTTATACTCATTATTTATTTGAGCAGTAGAGGAAGTATATTTTTTAAATGGTAAGTACAGATACTAATTCCAGGTCCTTCCTGTTGTTCCTGAAGAAGCTCTTAAAGAACACAGATATTTTAAATAGTTGTTATGAAAAGGAGTATAACTGAATATAATTGGCTAAAATATTTACCTGTGATATTTTGCAATGCTCTGCAGGCAAACTTTTGCCTGCCCTGCCATATGAATAAGTAATATAAGATGAAATGTTTGTTCGTGCTTATATGCCAACCTACAAGAAATCCCAAGGAATTACTTTCCCTTGAGAAAGCAATATGCACCACATATAGTAAGAAATTATTCAGTTTCTTGGAAAATGTCCTCAAATGGAGGAATGGATGGTTTATGAACATAAATTATTTTTTTCCTACACAGATACTGTAACTTAATTTTATTGCAAATGCAAGTGAGGTTCTCCCTGCTGACACCACAAGCTCTGTGAAAGTTGTTTACAGCATCACGACAAAAGTTAAAATGATGAAGGACAAAATAGCCATGTAGCTGCCAATACCTGGAGGATAAGTATAAGAACAGTTCTGACTGAATATGTTTTTAATTTATTTTTATTTTTGCTGGATGTAATTGCCTTTTTTTTAACCTGGTGAACATTGCATCCATTTTGCAGAAGCGAATGCTCTCCAACTGCCCTTAGACATTGCTGAAGAAGAACAGAGGCCAGTGCTCTGGGTCTGTACTGACTTGGGAGTGGTGGCAAATGCCTGGTGGGGGTGGCTGCAGCAATGACTGCAGAGGAACTGGCAGTGCAGAGGCAAAGCCTTCTGAGCTGTTGGAGAGGCTGCCCAGAAAGAAAATATGATTGTAAGTTATGGAATAATTCAACAGACATTTTAGAGGGATGGCCTGTAGACTATAGGAGTGATATCTGTGGGTATAAATTAAAGACAGGAAAGGTGGTGGTGATTAACTGGGATCTTTTGGAAAGTGTGGGACCAGGGCATGATGTAAATGGTATAAAGTGAGGGCTGAATATTGTCCTGATTTTTGAAGTGACAGAGGTTAATTTTCTTCCTCGTAGCTGGTATAGTACTGAGTTTTTGATTTATGGACAAGAATAATTATGAGAATACACTGACGTTCTAGTTTTTACTAAGCAATGTTTACACTAAGTCAAAGAGTTTTCAGCTTCTCACGCTGCCCTGACAGAAGAAGCTGGAAGACAACAGAGCCAAAGGAGTGTTTTATACTGTGTGACATCATGCTCAGCGTATAAACGAGGGGTAAAGTGCCTGGGGGACTGCTGCTCAGGAATAGGCTGGGCATCACTTAGTTGATGGTGAGCATTTGGTTTTCGTTTGCATCACTTGTTTTTCTTGAGTTTTGACTTTCTCTTTGTTATTTTCCTTTTCATTACAATATTATTATTATTGCTACTATTATTATTATTAAGATTATATCAAACTCTTTTTATCTCAGCCCACAAGTTTTCTTTGTAACCTCTTTTCTTCCCCATCCCCTTGTGCAGGAGTGAGTAAGCAGCTGTGCAGTGCTTAGTTGCCAGCTGGGGTTAAACTGTGACAGTGTTAGACTGCCTTAGCTGCACTCTAATATTTGTCTAACACCCTTGTTAGAAATACCACCAGTCTCCAAATACCTTTAGAGACAATACACTCACTTCCCTCAATCCTTCAGAGAGAGAAAAAAATCCTGTCCATGATTATTTTTCCTATGTAATCCTGGTCAAGGTGTCCTCCATTTCTTTACAGGGGATATGTAGGCTGCACTGCAAAGATTTCCCACTATGTGCATTTTCATTTGAAAAAACTTTATTTTTCAGATTTTACTACATCATTAAATGTCTGTAAACAGAAATACTAAGATCTGAAGAGGTTATTTGTTTGAACTAAGGAGTTCTTATTTTAGCAGTGTGATGAAGAGACAAAGTGCCATCTAGTGAAAGAAATAACATAAAGAAAAGGTTAAGATCTTACTGAAGATTAGTTTGACAGTGCCAATTCCCAGATGTGGGTGAATTTAGTCAGTGTTTTACTAACACAATATCACAATTTATGCAGCAAGGCAATTATTGCAATTTATTCAAATCTATGAGTATTCTGTGAATTTTTGCAGTTTTTTTTAAGAAAAAAACTCTAACATATTAAATCTCTTTTATGTGTACAAAGTGAAGCATGGCTAAATTGTGCTGGAAGTGCTGTGGTTATTCTGTAAGAGATTTTCCTCCCTACTGGACAACAACAGTCCAGTAGGATGCAGAGCCTGTGTGGCTCCAATACAATGTAAGTACTGCACAGGACTGAAATGCTGGGGTCAATAAGTACATACTTTTCAGGAAAACAAGGGAAATTACTTTGGGAACTTCTATCTCTCTATTCTACCCACTTTTGAGTTCATCTGGTTTGAACAGATTCTTCAACACAAATTGCACTGTGCAATTTCTCTGAAATCATTAATGTTCCGAATCATTGCATTTGTGGTATTTCCCCATGGTAAATAAAACAAATTGTTTTAAGAAATAGAGCAGAATATCTATCCACTGAGTCACTACGAAGATATTTGAGCCAATTAAAATATCAGATTACTTTTTGGTTTTCAAACCCCATAGAATGACAAAAATTTGCCTCAGATTACTGAGATACAATACACAAAGTATATTTAATCTAAGGATTTACATACCTGCTTTTGTGGAAATATTATTTTCAGGGAAAATGGAGGGAAATGGAAGTGAAATGTTAAGCTTGTGTCTTTGTTCTGTAATTCATCCTAAATTCCTGATTGTTTTACATTATTTAACTACTTTGTATCACCCTGCCTCCTGATTGTAGTGCCTCTCTCTAGTCCTGTAACTATTAAAAAGACCAAAACACTTCAGCATCACAGTATGAGTGCTGTGACTATCACATCATTGGATAAGCAAAACAGGCTGGGGAAGCACAATCATGGTTTTGTTACTGTATCCTATTCAATACTAAGCACATTGCTAGCAGTCCAAACTGCTTGTTTGTGTCAACCAGAACAGTTGATACACCTATGTTTGTAAATACACATACGAAATTACCAGAAGCAGAGTTAATGTGGCAAAAATTGCCTGCACGCAAACTCCTTTGCAAATCCTCCTACCAGTTGCCCTGATTGAGATTTCAGAACTGAGCCTGACCCCCAGAGTTAATACTACTGGTGTTTTTCATCTCTGAAGATATATTTAATAACTGTATCGTGAGAGAAAGAATTGGGAAAAAAGCTCCTTTTCCCCTGTTCATGTGATAGATTAAAGATTTTGAAGTTACCTTAATTATAGAACACTGGTACATTTTGTTTAATTTCCCTGGACCTTTATTCTGCATCAAACACATTGCTGTATTATTTGGATTATCATGTCTTTCTTTTAAGCAGCCTGTTATTTACTAGTGTTACTTCCCATTCTCATGATAAACTTACTTTACCCAATCAAAAGTTACTTTACTGCTGATTTGCTCTCCCTTAATTTGTAAGCTCCCTGCTCAAGCTGAAAGGGTTTATAAACACTGTGTAAATCTTTAGCATAGCCAACTAATATGTTTTTGCTTCCTTGGCAAAAAGAAAAATGTCCCTTTTTTATAAATTTATTTAGGATTCATAACACTGGGGCCTAGAAGGAGTTGAAAGCAGAGTAAGTACTGTAAGCAAATAGTTGCCAAACCCACATGAGGAAGGATTTTGAATGGTTCTGCGAATGGGAATAGGTAATAGTAAAATTAAAGAGAGACCACTACAAAAAACTACCATTGCAGAGCACACAATCCCATTTTTATGCTTCCTAGGATGTATCCTGTTAATGCACCCAGGACGTTCATGTCCCCTAGCATGCTGGAGCAATGATACAGGAACAGTGCCAAGCTTGTTAGTTCATTTATTAATTTATTCTACCTGCTATCTACGCGCAGAAAGAAACAGAACCTGACACTTTGGGGTTAGCTGATTTATTTAAATTCCTCCCTACTTAGATCTTTGTTTTATTTTATTTTTAGTTCCCTCTTAGCATTACTTTTTTGAATAAGAAGTTCCAAGTATGCTTAATCGTTGAAAAGTTCTTGACAGTTTCTGTAAAACAGTGACATTTTCTTTTATTGTGGCTTATGTTGCAGAAAGAGCAGACTTAGAAACAATAAATATTGACACTCATGGAGGAGACTGAGGATTAATTTTTTTGAATGATTTCTACATATGCTATGGAGTTTCAATACATAACACTAATCTCTCAGTGTTTGATACAATATAGCTGGTAGTAAATCTTCTTACTTCTGTAGCATATATTGCTAATTAAATAGTTCTCTCCTGCCCAAATTTCCTTTTAGGTGTTTGCTTATGGTTCCTAATTCTCTGCTTACACATTGAATCAGTGATTTGTCCCCTATTTCCCCTTTCTGATGTAAAAAGTAAGCTGAGCCAGAAAAAAAAAGCAAGAGCTGAATATAGTCTGCTATGGAGAGGCAGTGGGGAAAGGCATACCACCAATGGAGCCATCAAGCCCAAACTCAGACCCCAGCTCTACTACAGCACAGCACATAACTTTACATCAGAAAAGATGTAAAAGAGTCCTGCGTACTAAATATACTGTCTCTGTTTGCCTGCTGAGATCAGGATGTAACACCAAGCTATTGCGAGTAAGAATACTCACATCTTTCATAGAGAAGTTTAAAATCCTAAGCTATTAAAATGGTATAACACCTAGAAGTTAGAGTGGTAAATTTACTCTTCTTAGGCAATCTTCAGATCTGCAAATGTACTTTAGAATGTCAGTAAAGTTGGCTGGATTTAAAACCTTGTCAGAGGTAAATTGAGGAAACTTTAACAATGGTACATAATTTCACTGCAATGTTTTTGAAAAAAAACCCAACTAACAACACACCATAAAAAATAAATAGGTAAAAATCTAAAATTATACACTGAAAGGGGATTTGTAATTCTTTTATAAATGTATATGTGCATAATCTATATTTGGCAAGAGATATGCTCATATATTTTCTATATACATTTTCTTGGTAATAAAAAAGTCAATGCATTCTTAATATTTATACATTTGATTTGAAAAATTATGTCTTCTGGAAGCAAGAAAGTGGTCAAAATATTAGGTGATGGTTTTAAAAGACAAGTCATTGTGTGCTTTCTTCACTAATGTTTTAGAAAATAGTTCCTGTGGGTTTGTTTCATAGTGCTTTCTCAAAATTATTGAAAACACTAATGTATTAATGAAAAAAATTACAATTTAAAATAAAAATCTTTACCTTTTCTGCTGAGAAATCAGTTGGTAAGTTATGTCAGGTCACATCTGCAGCACTGGACTGCCCATGTAATGCAGTGTAACTGGTGCAGGCTGACAAGACATGCAACCCAGTGACGTGTTAATTGGGTAAGGGAGTGGGGTGGAGGGACAAAAGAAGAAAAGGACTTTGTCTCAGAAGACAGGATATGAATGCATATAGGCAGAATCACAACTGGCCTCCATGGTTGTCTTCCTGTAGTTCCAGCAGGGAGCTATCCTTTCATCTATGGAGTTAGACCTTTCACTGTAGCCTGGAGTTGTACAGAGGAGGTACTGAAATAAGTTTCAGTGAAGAGAGGCCCGCGCAAATCTTATCATGTCCTGCTTCAAAACTCATTTGAAAGTGCTTCAATGAGACACCAGTCAGTGCTTAGACCTTGCAGAGGTTCTCTCCACAGAGGAAATTTGCATATTGTACAATCATGGTTTTACATTTTTCAGTACTCAGTTAAAAACACTTTTTTTAACCAACAAATATGCTTTAAAATTAGCACCCAGAGAAGCATAAATTAGCATATGAATCACTTTACTCAAGTTCAGAGAAAAGCTCTTAACCTTCAAAGCCATTTCATCATTTGCAGAAAGCTTCACACCATTGCTTATGGTCTGGTGAGCATCAGTGACTCAGAAACACGGGGCTGCTGAGTACGAAGCCTACATGCAACAAGCAACCATAATTTCATTTTCTTGCCAAATGAGCATTAAGCCTACTTAGTACAATTTCAGTAATTCAAGATGAGGTGGAGATGAGGGGACACACAGCTAATGAGGAGTGTTGGTCCATCAGGATAACAATTCTCCTGTCAGTTATTCTGGGCATGACTCCTTAAGTTTCTAAGAATAACTCCACATGGTATTTAATATGCCATCACAGTGCAGGAAAGAACAGTCATGTTACTTAGACACCAAGTTAAAAAAAACCCTAAATCTGAGTTTTATGTAACCCAAAACAATACAAGGAATGTCTTTGTCAGAGCTGCACCTGCTCAGTTTATATGACAGTCAAAGCTTTTAACCAAAATTTGCTTTTAGGGAATAAATGTTGCTCTACTGCAGAATATTGGGCTGCTTTACACAACTTAGCAAAGCTCTTTAGCCTTCTGACTCCTGAGAGATAGATTTGTTTTTCTGTTGCCCACAGCCCTGCAGCATCTGAATTTGTCATAATAACTACTGAAAACATTGTCTAACACATATACAATAGTATTTGTAATTGTCTCTATTTACATGAAGTAAAGAAAACAAAGTTATTATAATAAAACTGTGGCATGACTGGGACCTCAAGCACAGAACAAGCAAAAAACCCCATGGCTTTTAACTTTTTAGGAGAAAATTATCTTCAGCAGAAAACTCAGTAATATAATTAAGCTAGGACTCTTTTCTTCCAATTACCTGCTTTAGCTACTGAAAGTTTTCATATACATTTTGATGTGGGCATCCTATACAGTTGCAGTCTGTACTTAAGCATTGTAAGGATGTCTTAAACCACCACAGCAGACACAACTTAAATTTTCCTTGTCATTAGTTTTAAAGTATTAAGGATTCTTAGATAGCTCTGAAAATATTTGACAAGGTGTTGGTTTAGATTCTAATGTTTTCCCCTTATTCCTAGCTAATTAAAAACATGCATACAAAACATTATTCATAGTAGCTTGGAATTCACAGAAGCAGTAAAATTACTTCCAACAAAAATGTACAAGGAAAGCAGCTCTCACAGTCTTGACCTGAGATATCCTGCAGATTTATAATGAAGATTGTAGCTACCAAAAGGATTATGAACTCTTACATGATAATCCATACTTGAAATCTATTTGATTACAGCCCAACAAATAATTTGTAATGCATCAATTCAGTTGTCCTTTTCTGATTTTCCCGTTGGTTTGGAAAGGATCTTTAGGGGTATGCATGCTTGCTGTTTTGTCCAATAGATATCTGGATATGTGTCAAAGGTATTTTACTTCAGTATGAATATATGATGACTGACTTCAAACTAGTTTTCTTCTACCATTCTGTTCCACTGCTTAGAAGTGTCTTTTTCAAAAGTTTTTCTATCAGCAAAATAATTTGCTGGAATTTACTATACAACCAAGTATTATGTATGACAGGCAGCACAATATCAAGGTACATGTAAAGAACACTAATATAAACGAAAAGAATGTTAAAGCAATAAATATAAGTAGTATGATTGAATACACATCAAATGGCTGATATACTACAGGTCTTTTTCTAGATATTGGGGAGATGCAATTTTTTAAATAGAAAAGTGATCCTCTAATTTGTCTTCTAACTGTTATGACAAATCTGGTTTTTAAACTTGCAACACCACCAATTCACAGCAGTACAGTTTGTCAAATGCTAAAAATATTTGCTTTAATTTACGTTGTGAATTTGAGTTTTTACTTTATTTTATTTGGATATTATCAACCCTGGCAACATGAAAAAAAAGGGATTCATGACACCCCAGATGCATCTGTCCCTCTCTTTTGCTGCAAATTTTGAGCTATTGAATCCAAATTTTACAAATGCTGCTTAAACTGTATTTGCCCATGGCATGCATAGCCACTGCTTTAACAGGAAAAATGCATGCCCTTTCTACAAGGCAAAGGATCCTAGAAGCTCCAGCATTAGGCATCATTAGGACACTGCTGGGTACAGCTGAATAAGCTTTGCCTCTGCTATGTCATCTATATTCAGGCCATTAAAAATAACGTTGTGAGCTGTTATGTAGTTGTCATATCAGGAGGAAGTCTTATTCTGATTTAATTAAATTTTTCTGGCAACCGATAAAGACAGGGAGTAGAAATAATTAAGCCCACATAGGATATTCTTTTCATTATTCAAGGAGAAAATCTCTAAAGTTTTATCCTTCACTGGGCTTTTTTAGGAAACTGTTTTCTCAGGTCCTTGCCATTTATTAGCCATTTATTAATGTGTTGATTCATTTTAGCAGGACTGATATCCCTAATGGGTCATAACTCATTTCTGTTGAATCCCCAACATGCAGAAGCTGTTTCAGAGAATTTTTACCAAATAGCTACAGATGAACTATCATCTGAAATCAGTGTGATGTATTTAAAGTTGAAGACAGCTGCAATGCACGAATTTTGATTAAATGGCTTGGCCACTGTCCAGACAGATACACCTCTGGAAGGTTTTCACCCAGAAGTGCTCTGAATAGGCTGCTCAAGAGTATTCAAGGCCAGATCAAAGAACTTGGAAACCCAGTACCCTATTTTAGGGCAGATGCAGCAAAAATGGAGACCAGAAAACTCTGCAAAGCCTTTCTACACTGCGTAGACTGTTCAACACTTTCACATAGCATTCAGAGCAGCACAAGGAGCTGCAGGATGGCTTCAGTCAGCCCTGTACATATTAGCTCCCTACTGCCAGCTCACTGGGAAATGCTGAGTCTTAAATCCTAGCTTTATTCAGCTTTAGGAAAAAATTGGATTGCCCCCTCTTGGGATTCACTTCCTCCACCCATTGGAACAAGAAAGAAAATTCAATCCCCAAACACTCATGAAGGTAGAGGCTCAGATATTTCCTCTTTATTAAAAGCTTATTGTTAGACCACAATAATGAAATTGGAAAACAAGTTGGTTTTTTGGGTTTGCTTTGTGTTCGCATACTGATATTTACACTCATTTTCTTCACTTCCATGTCTAGTTATCTGAAAAAAGCCCAGTCTGTTCTTTGTTTGTTTAATTTTTTACAGGAAATAATGTTGCTACACTTTAACAAACTTGTAGCAAAGCTACAGGAGGAGGTAGAGGATCAATTATAAAACCAAGGCAGTTTCACTCAGGTGCTTGCTATCATACCTGTCTTCTCATGGGAACTACAGAATGTACCTTTCAGATGGTGCCTGGCCTCCAGCCAAGAGATGTATCCAGGGGATTTTGCCATGATCTTATGGAACAGACTGGGTGACAGAGGACACCAGCTCTCCAGTTCTGGTTACGGATTCCTTCAGAGGTTAACAGCACACTGAATTTGGATATGGTTTACACCACTGTGCAGTTCACAGGGATTTTAATTTGCCATTGTACCCCACATGGGTGAGTCACTAGGAATTACCCATTGTCCTGTCTGCTGCACTAAATGTCCTAAGAACATGAACAGTGTCATCAGTACACAAAAATGCAACAGCTTTTTTTCTCTTTTGATCTGGTATTTCCACACCCAGTCAGTCCTGGTTGTTCCCTTGCACATCAATCCTAATATTCCAGTTACTATTTCCTACAGTTGGAGGGATATATAGAAGGAAGGGAGGCAGGGCCAGGCATGAAACACAAGAAACCCTTTTCATCTGCCCCACAATTGTTTGATAAAAAATGAAATTAAAAAAAAATCAGTAAGAGTGACCAGGTCCGCAGCCTAGCAGTTAGTGCACTTCACTTTCCTGAGTTTTGCTCTCAGGACTGCTATAGTTTAAATTTAGGACAGACTAATGGACCAGTTGCTTGCACCTACTTGACACTGTTTGTGCACAAAATGGACATGATTGATATTAATCTGTGGGTTTGGGAAAGCAGGTAATATCATGTGAGTTGTCATTGCAAAACACCTGTCCCAGGACCAAATGAAAAAGGTTCAGCATTATATAATACATTAACTTGTATGCCAGCTACACAGTGTGCACAGTCAGATTGCATTTCACTTTTGATTTCAGGACCCCTTCCAGCCTACTGCTACAACAGGCAGGAAGAGATCTGACCTCCCGTGATATGCCTCACTGTTATGTCATCCCAGAGCATCACTTCTATTTCATTTGTCTCCTCCTTTGGGCACACAGAATATTAACATATTTCTGCTAAATTATGAAAAGGAATATATTTTCACATCATAACCTTCATGTAGATGAAAATGAGTGTTCCTCATTCCTCTGTCAAACAAGCAGCTGAATGTGCAGCTGAATGTTTCTTATTGTGCCAAGAAAATACTCGGCTACTTTATAGTACCAAAAACTCTGTGGCTTAGATTACCTGATTAACATGGGATCAGCTGCCTCTCTGTCCACCAGCAGTTTCTAAATTGAAAGCTTTAGCACAATACTCAACAATCCTGAGTAGAGTCATTAACAAAACATAGTCTGTGAGATGTTGCAGCCCTGAAGCCAAAAGGTGAACGCACAGTAATAATGACATTTTGTAGTTACGTACAGTTTTTCGTATTCAATGGTATCAAGATGTTTTATAAATTAATACATAAAAGAAGGCATTCTCAGCTAAAAAAGGGAGTGTAACTGAAGGAACAACATCACATTTTGGCAAAACTCTTGCTCTTTTGAGAAGTTCAGATGTGTCCTTTAAATTGCTTTGAAGCAGGAGTTGTAGAACAATACCTGTAATTTTTCTGTTTACAAATAATTCATTCTATAAAGATTATTTTATTAATACATGCATTCCCAAATATTTACAAGGTACTCTTTTTCACTGCATTTTATCTGATGGAATGTTTAATGTGAGCAGTGCCAATACAATACCTTGCAAAAATTAATCTTACTGTGCATTTGAATAATTATTACCTAGTGTAGCTCTTATTTTGAATAAAGGATTTCAACCTCTAAAACCATAGAAGTATGAATAAGGAATTGATAACTTATGATTTGTCTTTTAAATACCCTTGTTCCAAAATTTTGAGCAAACATCTTTATTTCTTGAAAGTGGGAATATTTAGCTTTTGAAGTTTATTTTAAAAATGTGGAATTGATTTATCTTCATTTGGAAGCATTTTTAAGGTAAAATGGGTAGAAATAGAAATATCTGACTCACTTTCTCTCCCACATTTTCTGCTACAATAAAATTAATTTAGGTAATTACTGCCACTGTAACATGAGTGCAATAAATGAGCAAGACTTTTCATTTTCCTCATTTATTTTGCACACAGAGAAATGTTATGAAGCACGTTTAGAGCAATATTTTACACGTATGCATTTCCTCCACTTCTCCAAGAAACTAAGTCAGGAGTTTGATTATGTCTCACCCTTAAGAGTATACTTTGGGCCTATATTCTCATAAAGTCACTGTTTGGGTTGGATTCAGAGTCAAAGCTTTGCCTCCTGGCCATCCTGGCTAGCAGCCCACCTGAAGGTTAACCTTCTCTGACTCTGGGATCTTCCCCTTTTTCCCTGTGCCAGCAGTAGGGCAAAGAGATAATCTCCACTTGTACAAGTGGCTGCCCTGAAGTGTGTTCTTCAACGTGGTGAAACAAATTTACCTCAGGCACTATGTGCAGTCTTAAAATTATTCATTAGAACTCTCAGCTATGCTAGTCCAGCATTTCAACTGCTAATCCAGGTTAACAGCTCTCCATTTTTTGAGAGAGGCAAAAAACAAGGAAATAGCATTTGAGAGGCATCACTGGAGAAAAACATTAGTCAGTGCATAGCTTAAATTAAGTTTTTTGTCATATACAAACTTGCTTTAATAAACTTTCAACTTGTCAAGATCACAGTTGAAAAACACTTTTAAGGTCCAGCACTTCAGTGCAACTAATATTCTTCTTGACATTTGAAGTATTATGTAAGGAGTTTCAGGTGTAAAGTGCATTGTAGACAAAAGACTTTCTTGCCTCACAAAGAAACTCATAAAATGGTTGAATTGTCAGGAAAGTGACAGCCAGTAAGGGACAAGAATGCAAATGGATTTAGTGCTGTGGTAGCTCCTGAAGGACACGGGCATTAAGTGACAGTCTGGAAACACCTCTGGACTTACATTCTCCCCTCCAATAAGCTCTCATCCTTGATTTCACCCTACAGACCACCAGGCTAGCAGAGAGCACAAGGCTTGAGCCAAGTTAAAAACTAAGCCAAGGGAGGAGGATAAAAGCTTATTTATTCTAGATCTGATCTACCCAGGCTGCCAGGTTTGTGTTTGGTGGGGAGGACAGCTGGCAAAGCAGGGGTGGCTGACAGCAGCTCCCTTAGCTGGCCATATCACAAGCTGCAGGATTCCTAAAAGCCTGTAATAATTACAGTAGGACAAAATGCAGCCATTTTCCCAAATAGGAAGTGAAATACAAACTACACTATGCTATCACCACTTAAAAGCAGAGAACAGTTATAACCCTGCTATCAAAAACACGTCATAAGTTTAGTTATACTTCTTGGAACCCTTTCCACACCTTGAATCCCAATCTCAGCTGAATCAGTAGCATCCCTGCTTTTGTCACAGATATTAAACCCTATCTGACCCCATTTCAACAAGCATCTTCTGGCAATAAGATCATGCTAACCATAAGGTCATGCAGCTGCACTAACTTATCAATTTACATAGACTACCAGCCCAGGTCCAAAGACAATCAAACACAGGTCTACCTGCACATTACTGGGAAATACTGGTGCAGTAAATTAGCCTTCACCCAAACCCCAGCTCCCATTCACAGTATCTCTGTGAGAGAACACCAGAAATTCTCAGTCATTGCACAGTCTTTTCTGATTCTTCTCGAAACTTCATCCTGTTTCATCATGGACAGTTTAGTCCAATACTTGACCCACTAAATTCAAAGACGAGTAAAGAACTTATCTCCATTGACATATTCCAGTTCTAAACACAGATTTTTCCAATAAAGGAACTAAAATAAAGGCTACTGCATGTGACACTGTTCTAGTGGAGAACAACCTTCCTCACCCCATCAGCATCACTTTACAATGGCAGAGTGGTGTGACTAAGGGGTGCTGGAGAACAACTAGCTTTTGAGGATCACACAAGTACCTGTTAGATCTCTCCACAGGAACCTGTTAATTTCCTTTTCAGGGGGAAGGCAGAAGACTAGGCCCCAAAATCATATTGTTAAAATCAAGCAGTGAAAAATACCCATTTTGACTCAGCCACATAACAGCAAATTCAAATATAACCAAGCTTCACAGGTAGAGAACAACTGTGTATTTTCCTTCATTTTGCAGTAACATGCTTCCTCCCCTCTCAACTAATTTCAGAAGATTTAGTTAAGTCAAAAAAAAACCAAACAAACTGTTACCTTAAAAGTAAGACCACCCACAAAGTGGGATACTATGGAGGGGGTACAAACCAAAACAGAGCAGTCTCAAACTGAAGGCTCCAGAATTATTTTAAATGGCACCTCAGGATCAGAAGGAAGGCAGAATGCTAAAGTGTTATAAATATGTGTCAGTACATATGTGAGCAATGTACACATCTGTAATATGTTGTAATCATTCTGGAATATGTTGCCACTTTAAAGTAATTATAGTATACACAGTGGGTAGGAAAAAATCACTGAAAGTGAAGCTCAGACTTCTGAATCATAAAGCATCATGATTATCTGTTCTTCTTAGATGGTGAACAACTGTAAAGACATAAAAATCAATATAAGGTGCAGGTGTTCAAGCACTGCTCTTGAGCATTTTTAATAGACTTTCAAGTAGGCTTTTCCCACTCACAGAATGGTGATCATACCATGCTAGGCATGTCAGCTGTGCAGGCTTCTGGCTAATTCCACTGCCATTAAGAGAAGAAATGTAATTTAGAAAAGCATGACGAGTTTCTGTCAACCTGAATGGAGCTGCCTGTCCATTGTGTTGCTGCCCAGTGCTTTTGACAGTGAAGACTTGAAAAAGCAAGTGAACGGCTCTTTGTGTGCTTGCTCAGGCTAAAAGGAGTTCTACTTCATACCCCTGTCTGGGAAGGACATAACTGTTATTTGGTGATTTTCCTTGCTTTCTCTCTTCTTCTGTCCCTCATATTACAGAGATTAGAGCAGCATGTTTGGCAAATACCATATGTTCTTGTATGGTAATCTCCATTACTACCCTTTACTCCTGTGTGACTTTGTTAGACTGAAGAAATGCATTTCACAGGGCAAAGTAGAAAATATTGATATAACAGAGCCTTCTTCTGATACTATTCCTTAATCTGCTTCTTCCTGTCTTGTATATCCATTCCTCTGTCTTAGATATCCATTTTCCATACTTGTTTTAGTTTCCAGCAACCCTTGAGACTATTACATTAACTTGCATAATTGGACTGTGATCCTTTATGTTTGCAATTCAGTGTGCATTCTTTGAGTTTCGTGTGCTCTGTTTTTGGCAAAAGCTTGTAACTGTGTGGATTTCTTTAAAAAATCTAATTTTCAAAAGTTGCTTGCATATGGTTTATGGCTAATGTCATGTTTTAATGGTAGGTAGGAATACAGGTCTTTTGATTGCTGGCTGCAAAATTACTTTGGGAGGGCACTGATAATGAATTATTTCTGTAATTTCTTGAAAAGCTCAGTGCTTCAAAACCAAGTGATGGCAGAATCATACCAGTGTTCTGCTTTGACCTCTACCAATATTGAAGTTTACTAAGTTTTAATGTGCCAGGAAAGAATTTTTATCTATTTATCAATTTAGAAATAAACACATGTAGGAGGACTGCAACACATGAAACAGTAGGGTATGTTTTTTATGTTAATAACTCCTGAGCAGATACTGTTAGCTCATTCTGTTTAAGTCTGATCAAACTCCCTGCATTGGGTGACAGGATGTTCTAAAATTGGTTTGAAGAAATGTAGTCAGGTTTCTGCAAATCCTCTGGTGTTCTGTCTCTATATAGACTATTTCCAGTTTTGTTTCTTTCAATGGCTTTCAGTGCTGTACCATGATATTCTATCAAGTTATTCAGTAAAAAGGTAATAAAACTAGTATTAACCTCAGAGACCACAGAAGAATAGAATTAAATCAAATAAGTCAATGACACTGATTACTTCCCATTGGTTTACCTCAGGATCAAAGGTAAAGAAATGGTGATTTGAGCAGGATAGAATGAACCCGTCTGTGTAATATATGCAACAACAAAATGCTTATGCTACTTTTTTAAGCACTGCACCCAGTGCATCTAAAGTACATCCTCAGACCTATATCTAAGGATTAGTTGATGTAGTTTGGTTATGAGATCTCTGACATTCAGTGGTGAATGTGACAAAGGTAATTTAGATTCTCTTTTAATCTTGCTTGTTTGCATAGAAAATCACTTTGTTCCAGGCAAATTGCTGGTAAGTTTTGCTGACAAAGGAGGCAATATTTGTGAATACTTCTTGAGGTACTGTTGGGCAAATGATACATCTGAATCATCCTGTTTGAAGTTTTGGTTTTTTGTGGCAGTGCATGTCCTCCTCAGAAAATAGTGTTTAAACAGTTTTGAATATATATGTAGAGTGATTTGATTAATATATAAAAAACCTCCAAAATCTCCATGGATTACATTTTGCATGTATGTCATTTTCCCAATACACCTAGGTAGGAATATTTCTTTAGGAACATTTATTCAGATGCTAGTGCAAAAGAAACTGTACTTTAAAGCAAAGGAAAAAAGATCTGTAAGGATCTGGAGACAGAATAGTAAAATCTTCATAGTGTGGTTTTTTTTTTTGTTGTTGTTGTTTTTTTTTTAATTTGAGGATTGTTTCTTATAAAATAAAAAGGGAACTTGACATAAACACAGTGCCAGCTTATTCCTTGCTTGGCACCCTGCTTTAACTACATCTATTATCCCAGTAAGCTTTGCAGGATACTTGAAGCTGACATGGGACACACACAGGTGTTTTCTGATGCTTGGCACTCCACGTCAAGCTGTTCTAAATGCAGAGCATTAGGTGAATAATTCACATACCTCCCAGAAGACAGGCACAGTGACAGAAAATGTACTTTTTCTGGGTGTGTTCTTCCTTGGAGTCCTCCTACCTTTGATCTTTGAAACACACGGTATATTCCTTTCTTCAGATACTCAGTTATAAGCTTTACAGATGTTTATATTTAACGTCCAAGAGCTTTCTGATGTACAGTGATACCTTACCTCCTCACATCTGTGCCAACAGAGCTTTTTCCTCAAGAAGCATCCCTCCAGATGTGGTCAGTTTTCTGTGAAGCTGGTGGGACCTACAGCTGTTTCTCACAGTCATGGTCCAGGCTGTGCCACTAATTACTCTCAGTATAAACCCCACTTCTTTCCCAAGCCCATGAAGAAATTTTGATTGTATTATATGGAGTCTTCAAGATATTTTTGTCCACAAAGCCTCTCCAATTCCAATGGTTCCTCATAAAAATACTGAAGTCACCATTCCAGACTAATTAATCTTTGCCTGGTCTAGATACTAACAAATAATTCTCTTGCACACAGGTGAGACTGGAGGAATTTCTTTCCTTCCAAACACTCTGAATAAAAGGACTTAATTTACCACGTGCCTTTGAGTACTGATTCTTTTTTATGATCCAGTAGATTTCTTTTTGCTCTTAGCTATACTGGTTTGGGATTTTTTACGTGTTCTAGAGCCTTCATTACCATCAATTGCTTTCCCATGCTTGAACAACCAACCTGCTTCACTTAAAATTTGTTCATGTACCTTCCACTGTGCCTTGCTGGCAGAAATCAATCATGCTGAAGAAGTATAGTCAGAGTAATTTCCTTTGGAGAGCTTATGCTCAGCAGGATAAATCTCAGTTTTCCAGGAGAATGTTAGCCTTTCATATTTTTAGAACAGACGTCTCACCAATTGGATTGTTTCTACAGTACCATTGTTAGTCCTTACTTCCAGTTCTCATAATTGCAAGGTTAACCATCAACTCCTGCTTCATTTCTAAGGCCCTTTACTACTGAATTCCCAGAAACAACTTTTTTATTTTTTTTTTTCCGTAGGGAAGGGTGGATACACTGTGCTCAAATGGGTCTTTGTGCTATGTATGGCTACATGATTGCAAAAGATGTCCTCATCATACAGGTTTGATGCACCAGACCCCACCTGAGTTTGATCTAAGTTATAACTAAACAGTCTCAACATCTCAATGTCATCCAAACAGCATTTATAACTGGATTTATCAGTAATTCCACCTGCAGTGGGTCTAAAGTATACATATATTTTTTGCCTGGACATAAGATTGATTTCTGTACTGTCTAAAACTCTCACTGCGTGTGTTCCCAGCATATGATGTAGCTGCAGTGACTGACATACACTGTGTGCAGATAAAGCATGACTGACTTTACATCTTTCTGTTCACTGCCATCATTTGATGACATGGATGAAAATAGAAGAATCTATAGCAATCCCATACAATCTGTTCCCCTCAGCATAAATAATGTAGCCTGTTCAGATAAACAAACAAAAGTCCTATTTTATCACAGAAGCCTAAACTGCTCATGTCATGACTAGTATTTTATTGCCACACCAATTACAGTGAAATAGCAGTTACTCCTTTGAAATTACTCACCTGGGGGTTGGTTTGCAGATTTCAAATCAAGCTGCAGTAAATAAGAAATACTCAGAAGGAAAGAAGGCTTCCTTACAAAGAGGTTTGTCTCCCACTGGCCTTCCAGGCACTAAAAAAATACTTACGACAAAGCTGCTAACTATCCAAACACTAACTGAAAAGGAGTTTTCAGAGAAGAAAACTGATTTTGTGGAGTACAGATAAGAGTAATGTAAAGTAATAATGATTACCTAATAAGGCAATAAGCTTTTATGCTTCCTCTTAAATAAAGGATCACGATGCACTTTGTGACTTGCTTCTTTGCTTCACTTCACCTCTCCTAAAAGTAATTAAAATGAGAAGCTGATGCAAGTAGGCTCTACATGTGATACCCAGAGTGTGCCTGGTGGGCATCCCAACCGTGTACCACTGAGTAGTAATAGATTCAGTAATCTGGAAGTAAGAAAAATGCTTCTGCTCTTCTGTTAAACTCTGAAAAATTAAACAAGAGGTTGAATGCAAGCTGCTGGCTTCAATGAAAGCACTGATGGTCCCTGTATCTTTCAAAGATGTTACGTGATGAATCAATATAGCTTCCCCAGGAAGTGATACATGTCACTTCAGAGCACTGGTACCTTCCTCTATTATAGTCCCTACCTGTGGCACTCAGGGGTGTGCTGGCCACAGGACTGAAGTACCCTAAGTCAAGTAACTAGGTTCAGGTTAGTACAACTGTCTGGATTTTGATGACCCATTAAATGCACTACAGTAGATTATCTGATTGCCTCTGTTAGCTCTAAACATTGTTGAAAATCTTGTATGTCCCCTGTCTGTGTAATTGTTTGCTTGTAGAGAAGATTCCCAGGAGAGAGGGGCAAGAATTTTATGCTGGGCTACAGAATTTGCAAAATTAATATAATCAAAATTATTCTTTTCTGTGGTAAATTTCTCCATGACATTTATTTAAGGCCTGTTTCATGCTCTAATTTTAATTTTTCCAGAATTTATAGACAGTAACTCATCTAACAAAGGTCATAGAATAGACTTGAGGTTTTTTTCTTTTTGGTAGTAAGCATGTGATCTGTGGTGTAATGCAAGAAAAAAGACAATTTTCCCTTGGTCAAATAATTCACTATGAAAAAAAATTGAATTCCACGAGGTAAGTATATGAACCTCTGAAAGTGGCATAACTCAAGTATTGCTTTGAGCTTGTTTTATAGAGTATGTTGAAGAAGTGGTTAAAGAAGTAAGGATGCAGGCAAAGCATATAGATGCAGAAACAACTTTTTTATATTTGGAAAAAAGCTGGTATATTTGGAAAAAAGCTAGTATATTTGGGTGGCTCATTTGGGCACACATGAGGGTTTTGGGAGCAAGTCTTTTGTTATGTCTTTTGTCAAATGCAAAAGAATTTTCTGAAGACCAGTGAGTTCTTTACCAGCTTCTTCAGAATACGTGCTTAAGTCTGCCAAAAGCAGGAACTGTGTATGTGTTCACTTGATTATGATGAGATTTCTTTTTCTATCATTACAATCATTGTAATCAAAATTAGAGCTATTTTAAAAGCGCACTCAGCCAAAGAAGTAGTTGTAGTTTAGTTCAAGTGCATGCATAGATGTTCAGATACTCCCTCTATCTTAGCACAGTTCATGATGTTAAAGCCTTGAAAAGCCATTTTCTTTTGAAGAATTCCTAGACTGTGAACACTGGGATCGAATGCCCCATCAGCGAGTTTGCAGGAGACACCAAGCTGTGTGATGTGGTTGACATGCCAGAGGGGTGGGATGTCATTCAGAGGGACCTGGACAAGCTTGAGAGGTGGGTCCATGTAAGACTAAAAGTTCAACAAAGCCAAGTGCAAGGTCCTGCATCTGAATAAGGGCTAGACCTGGTATCAGTACAGTTATCAAGAGATTGAGAGAAGCACTGCTGATAAAGACTTGAGGGTCCTGGCAGGTAAAAAGCTGAATGTGAGCTCTATCCTGATCAGCATCAAAAGCAGGGTGTCCAGCAGGTCGAGGGAGGTGATTCTCTCCCTCCACTCTTGCGACACCCCACCTGGAGTTCTGCATTCAGCTCTGGAGTCTTCAGTACAGGAAAGACATGGATGTATTGAAGCAGACACAGAGGGTAGCCACAAAAAAGGTTAAAGGACTGGAGCACCTCTCCTATGAAGACAGACTGAGAGAGTTGATGCTGTTCAGACAGAGCAGAAGAGGAGGCTCGGAGGAGACCTCATTTAAGGCATTTCAATATTTTGAAGGGGTTTAGAAGAAAGATTTTTTAGTAGGACCTGCTCAGATAGAACAAGTGGTAATGGTTTTAAACTTAAAGAGGGTAGATTCAGACCAGATGCAAGGAAAATCTTTTTTACAATGAGGGTAGTGAGACACTGGCACAGGCTGCCCAGAGAGCTGGCAGATGCCCCATCACTGGAAACATTCACGGTCAGGTTGGACAGGGTTCTGAACAACCTGATCTAGCTGAAAATGTCCCTGCTCACTGCACCTTTCACCCCAATCTATTCAATGATTCTGTGGGTTCCACTTGAGTCCACTTACACCTTTTAGATGAAGCTGGATGTAGCTGTATGTAGCTGTATGTAGCTGATGTTGTTGACTTCAAATTGTGACACTAGTTAGCAAGAAAACAGGAAAAGCTTTCTATAGATTGTATTAATCAAACATTTCTCAAAGCCAGTTCTATATTTCTATGCTTCATTTCAGCAAGTATTTCAAAATATTCCACTCCTGTCTTTGCACAGTTGATATCCAGTGGTAGAAATGATTGCCTTTGCACACTACCTCCTTTGCCATATTCAGGTGGCAATACAAGGATTTCTAAAACACATTATGGAATGGTGATGTCTCTGGGATGCTACTTAAAATGCAATTACCACTAAACAGATACTTAGTCATTCAGCATCTGGAACGTTCTTTTTTGTTTTGGACATTTTGAGAAACATTAGCAAAGAAGAAATTTAGGAAAGTGCAGTAATAGATGATTACCTGTCAGAAGGAATCAAATTACAGCATACAAAAAGGTTTTTTCACTTGCCCAAATGAAGCTGTGAAGAAATGTGCTTGAAAACCCTAGTAGGGCTATTTGTCCCTTCTAAACTTTTCCAGTATATGACTCCCCTTCATTCTGGGAGTTCAGGGAGGATTTCCAGAATCAGAGTTACAGTCCTGAGGAATCCTGAAAGGATAGGTTTTACCCAACTCTGAACTGTGGGACTCTATTAGGAAAGAGAATGAAGCTCTGAGAAAGGTGTTGAAGAAAAGACTCTCCAGAAAGTTCGTGGTGGAACATGGGAATAGGATGGAGGGCATGGAAAAGGTAAGGTTGCTTTGGAGCTCAGGAGCAAGTGGATTTCTGTGTCTGCACAGGACTCCTGGCCAGGCGGTGCGGGTTGCCATACTAAGGCCTTCTCCTGAGATAAGTAGAGGTTACTGATACAGCTGAACAAGTCAGAAGGATAACCTGTCCCACCACCACATCTGCTCAGATGGGAGTGAAGAGTTCTGAAAAAGCCTCTGGAAGGCCTGGGTCTCACCTGGGGATAAAGTCATCTCTGAAGGAAGGGAAGGCTCTCAGAACAACAGGCATTTGAGTCAATGCCTGTGGCAGAGAATTTCATTACTGTGTACCTGTTCTGCTACCTCTGAAGAAGTGTTATTTTTGTATCTGGGCAGCTGATGTGTCACCTGGAATCAGACTGTCACAGCAGCCATGAGAATAATCATGGATCACAAGAGGCTGAAGGACAAAGTAAGAGGCAGGTGCCTCAATCTGTCAGGATGCAAGTGCTTCTAAACCAGAATCTTCAAATTTTTAAAGATCTACATTCCAAACAAAAAGCAAACGCCTAGGTTCTACTGGTGTTGAACTAAAGATAACAGTGAGGAAGAACTATATGCAATGCAAGGAAAAGATGTCTTAATGTTGATAGTGGAATGTAAAATATCGCCAAAGTAATTGATGCATATTGCATCAAATGATTCACTAAAATAACACTAGACAAAACATTGAAAATATGTCTGCATTTATGGGGAGATGAAATTAATGATCCAACATCAAGAATTTCCCTAACAAGTTCTTATTGACATAAACTGGTGAGAAGTCTGTATGCATCTTTGAAAATCATCTAAAATATCCTTTGCCTAACTAAAGTAATGGGCTCAATGCATCTCATCTGCAACATTTGAAGTGCATTTAGTGGGACTTCTGGGACTATCTCCCATCTGAAAAGCTTGCTGTGCCATTACAAAAACCATAAGAAATTAGCATGAATCTTCATTACTTGATCCAAATTTTTAAGCTATGATTCCTAAACACGATTTCACTCAAGATATAGCATGATTCAAAATGATTCTCCATGACACAGTTACTGTGATATTTTCACCACAAGTACTAACTTAGTGATTATTTCTTAATCTGTATTTGTAAATATTCAGGATTCTGAAATTAGGTTCAGATGAATATAGAGTTTCTGTGGCTGTTCAAAGGAATCAAAGGACCAATATGGTTCCTTGAACTGTGTGTGGTATTGCAGTGGCATCTGAGCCAGAGACAAAATTGAGGTCATATGCTGAAAAGAAAGATTTATTACTTAATAATTAAGAAATGTCTGAATCATGCTTCAAGAAGGATTAAGTATAAAAATATAATTAAAACAGTTTTAATGTATGTCAGTCAGTCAAATAATATGAAATAAAATTTCAAGGAGAAAAAGCTAGGCATACTTCCCTGCCACCCGCGAACAGAATGAAAGAGGATAATCAAAATATATCATTAGTAGCAAGAGAGGTACACTCATTACTTTCGTGAAATCTAAAATGAAGTCCTGATTAAGACTTATAATTAATGCTTTTCAAACAGTGATCTGCAAATCCTATTTATTTTATGCAAAAAACATTCTGCTTGGTCTTAACTCTTCAGTTTGCTCTGGATTCATTTACTTATTTCTATCTGGAAGATAACTCGTAGTTAAAGATGCCATAAATTTTTTTTCAATCTCTTTCCCGTGTCAGTGTTCTCTAGATTTTGCCACAGGGATGTTAGAAATTTGAGAAAGAAAGAATTGCAAAGGTGGTCTTTGTCTAACTAGCGTTTAGCAGATAAAATAATCCTTAAACTTTTTAAAAGCTCCTGTTTTATGCCTTAGATTTTCCTTTAGTTCCTTGGAAATTACAATTTGAGTGGCCACTGAAGAACTTTTTGACAATGAGGGAGGTGAAACATTGTCACAGGTTGCTCAAAGAAGCAGTAGAAATCCCATCTCTGGAAACATTCAAGGTCAGGTTGAACGGGGCTCTGAACAACTCGATCTAGATGAAGGTGTCCCTTTCATTGCAGAGGGGTTGAACTAGATGATCTTTAAAGCTCCCATTCAACACAACTTATTCCATGACTCTATGATAAAGGAAAATTCCATTGAGACTGGTTTTAGTGGCCTAGAAAAACTTTACCACTTGTAATAGAACATAAAAGCATTTAAGCACTGTGAATTCATTGGAGGCAGGAGTGGGTGAGGCTGGTGAATCACAAAGATCTGGTTCTGTCCAGGTAGCTGTTCCCTGGGAAGGTCTGGGAATATTATAAAATTCTCATTTGGTGTGTTACTCAATTTCTACAAGGGATTTGGCAGTTTTCAAAACATTTTTTATGGCTGAAAATGTTTTTTGGGTTTTTTTTCCCTGACATTTTACCTCTTATAAACATTGCTTTTTCTTAGTTTTAAGGGGGTTTTTTTGACTACTGGCTTCAGTGGTTGCAAATTCTATTTAATTCAGAGGAAATATTCATTCAAGCAACTCAAGTTAACCATATGCATGCCTAAAATCTGGTAGGATGATTCAAGTGCTAATGTAAAAGAGGAGTGATGAGGATGATCTACATTTTGAAGGGACAATAATCTGTCCTTTACAAGTTATGGCTGTTCTAGTGTTGGCTTTATTTTTTTTAAAGATTAGGATTTATGTTCACTGAAATTGTTCTCTGTAGAATAATTTCTTATACATCATGTCTACACAACTTGGTCCTGAGTTTCTAAGCATTTAATGACTTTGGGATGATCTCTATTCAGTAGTAAGTAAGCTGCAAATGGGTGAGGGGGTAGGTACAAATATTATGTTTGAAATAGTGATGAATGAAAAAGGGACAATGTGTTTAGAACAGGTATGAGAGAAGATTTGTAACAATTTGTAAAAAATAGGTGTGATATTTAGGGAAGTTTCCACCAATTAAAAAAAGTTCCAAAGGTTGTCACTAGTCTTAATGTAAATAAGGAGATTTCCTCTCTGAGATTGAATTATTTTTTGATCTCTTTGAGCCAGTAAATAATGTAGAACAAATTGGCCTTTGGTAAACTAAAATTCCCTCTTTCTAACTGCACATTTCTTGTCAGGCAAAAATAAAAGAAAAATATGACTTTCAAACTCCTCTAAAACTGCAGTGAGATATCTGCAGTTCTGGAATATGTCACCTGGAACCAGAACTTGAAACAATGCATCAGGACCAAATCTCTTTCCTTAAGGTCTATTGTCAGTCACTTGCAGCTGCAGATAATCTAGTAGTACTTTTAAAGATATCCTTCTATTAACCAGTCAGCAACCTTTTTTCAGTATCACTGAAGTCAGCTTCCCCAATCACAATTTTATTTAGCCAAAGATTGAGATTTCTTCAAGCCTTCTATGCTTTTACACAGACAGCAAGGGCTTGACAGTTAAAATATTATATATATAGTTAGTGCTGGTTCTGCAGGTTGTGTTGTCTTGCCTATTATATAGACAAACAACTTTTCTTGCAGGAAATTGTGCATGTATTATTTTCCTTTCTCTTACTTTATGGTCAGGAGAATATTATGAATACACACAGTCAGTCACACAATAAAGTAATTGAAAGTCAGGTGGGATATGTTTCTTTTACCCAGGATGAAGTTTTCCTTATTTTACTGTTGGTGTCATGCCCACAACAATAAGCAGCTTTCAAAATTGACAAATTTATCATCTTGACATGCAATTTTCTGGGTAACTTTTCCAAAGCTGTGGTTAAGCCATGAAGTTATTTGTATTTGGAAAAATAAACTGATTATGATGATGTACAGATGCTTTTACAATATTCAAAATTTTTTCCTGAGTTCTAACCTTGGTCTGTTATACTGAAGATATTAAATTCCTGGGGCTGATAATTATGCTCAGTGCTTAAGAACTGGAGAAAAAGTCATTATGCTATATTGATGGTGTTGAAAATACTGAGATTTACTCAAACTGTGGAGCAAAGGCTTGAAACCTTTAGTGCATGGAATGCTTTCTCTAGACAAAAAATATTGTTTTAAAAGTTGGTAACATATTGCACATGGAAACAACTCCATTATAAAAGTAAGGGCTATGTAGTAAATAGGAGAAAGGTGTAAAATGGGGAACTGTCTAATCATAACCATGAAAATCCAAGCAGTCAGGTTTAAAAATCAGTGGTGAAATGTGACATGTATATGATTTGCCTTATAAATTTGAGTAATTATTTTGGAACAGCTTTACAGGGAATTTTTCTTTTCAGAAAGACTGATTGTGTATAGCCGAAAGTATTAAAGTCAGCACAGAGCAATTGTGACAAGTTTGCAACTCCTCTTAGGTCTGTCTACTCCATCCCTGGAAGAGTTCCAAAAACAAGTGGACATGGCATTTCACAATATATTTTAGTGGGCATGGTGTTATTAGTTCAAAAATTGGACTTGATGATCTTGGATGTCTTTTCCAACCTTACTGATTTATGATTCTATGGTGTGTTCAAGGCCAGGTTGAATGGGGATTTGGGCAACTGGGTCTAGTGAAAGGTGTCCCTACTCCTGGCAGGGGGGTTGGAACAAGATAATCTTGAAGGTCCCTTTCAACCCAAACAATTCCATGGTTATAAAGGGGAAACTGGCTTTATGAAAATAGGATGGACCAGCAAAATAAGTTAATTAGCCATTGGGGATGTTAGATGAAGCAGCTTCATATTATGCTGGCTAATTTTCAGTGACACTTCAGGAAATGTTTTTTGTTCTGTGTCCTTCTTTTCTTGGGGACTGGAGTGGGTGAAGAAGTTCTGTGGACTGAACCAAGCTCCTGATGAAAGACAGAAACTATTAATTTCTCACCATTGCAAGAAGTAAGGAAGACAATTCAAACATAACAAGGGTGTTGTAGTTCCACAAATCCAAACAGTTGTGAGCCTGTACAAGGGCAGACTCTGAATGCAGCCATCCATTTCTCCTCTTCATCTCTTTCTGAAGGACAGAAGGTAGGGAAGGAGGATCCTGTTTATCACTAAAAGTTATGGTGAATTTTAGAAAGTGCTATTCTGTGTGACTTCTTTGCAAGCCATGCAAAGCCTGTGGTATTCCTATGCTGGAGAGTCCTAGCTTTCAAATAAATGGTGGACAAGAGGTAACACCACCTTTCAATCTCTCAGGTTATGTCTTCAACTGAGCTTGAAATAAATTGCTCTGTGGATGAACAAAGGACTCAATTCTCCTGGGCTAGCACTCTTCTCAAGTACAAAAGTCAAATATAAAACAAAGAAATCAAACAGCTGTAAGACCTGATAAAGTGCTAGCTGAAATAGGAGACCCAGAGGACTACAAGTATTACATAGGAAGCAAAGTATCATTCTCATATGAGTAGTGCATCATGTCAACTGTATTACTGCCAAGACAGGTAAAGCAAGCAGGTAAACTTTGAAAAGAATAAAACTTTGAAAAGAAAAAAAAAAAAAAAATCCTAATCTGGAAACAAATCTTTTTGTGTTGCTGTAGGTACAGAAGTTTTGATAAAAAAATCAGGCTTTAAAATAGGCTGATGTAAGGTCAGAAGTATTTATTAGCTTAGCTAACTTCCTGTATCTGTACCTGTGCAATGTAGATGTGGATGTGTAACAAGCTGTAGGAACCCAGAGTGCCAAGAATATTTCTCTGCCTGTTTTGAAGGGTTCTTACCCCCCTGAACAACACTGTTTTGACCTTCGTCCATGGAAAAAATTGCCAACTATCTGACAAGAACTAGAAAATACAGTGGTGTGAATTAGGTGATAGACTACAATGTAAGATTGTCACAGGGTGAAAAATTTAGAGGTTTTGGGCTTCTCTTTGTAGTAAATAGATAAGCATAAAAAATATCAAAATGGAGGATTGTTGTTGTTCTCTAAACCTTCTTCTCCTTCTTCTACTACTCCATATTCTGCAGTAAAAGTAATTTAGGATGATTGGACAAAACATTCTGCAGTTCCTAGTCGTGTTACTGAATAATTGGTAGGAAAGTGAAAATAATGTACATTTTTAGTAACCACTGGTTAAATTATCTTTAAAAGGCTGTGCAAATCTTGATAATTGGGCTTTCTCCTGCATTCTCTGCTCTGTGCTGTGTCTGGGTCATGCTAGTGATTCTGTTCCTCTGATAAGACTTAATAAGCAACTATCTAGTAGCAGTGAAAGCTGAAAGTCTCTGTTTGTCTCTCAAACTAACTCCTGGCAAGGACTTTAAAAACTCTCTCCCATCAGGAGAGATTTGATTTATGCCACGGGCTGTGGCACAAGCCACAGAAAATTCCAGCTGTCCAGAAAACTACCAAATTGGCTTTCTGCATATTATCAGTGGTAGTACAGGAAGAATAAAATCCTCCCACTGAGGAGTGCACAGTTCTAGTTAGAGAGTGTAGTGAGGCAGTTTGGTGTTAAATAGTCTACTTTACTAACATGAAGCTCACTGTCTGATCCCATTGCAGTTCTTTTCAGTTCAGCCTGCAAAGGCTGTGCTTCATTCTAGAGTTTGGCAGACAGTGGACCTTCACCTTTTGCCTTTTATTTCTGATTAATCAGAAGACTGGTAAGGTTGTAGCTTACTGTAGACTGTAATTAATCTGTTAACCTTCAGAGACAAAGCAGAAATGATCTAAGGCTGATGTGTCTGTAAAAGTGTATAAGCAGCTTAATTTTAGAATCGAAGGTTAATGTCCAGCAAACTGATGAAATAAACTGGCTATCCTTGAAAAGTAATTCACTTAAAGGATTTTAAGCCTTCAATCCCATCAACATCTGCCTTATTCAAATCTGATGAGCATGTTGGAATGTTCACTTCATTTAGTACAATAAAGACTAATCCTGCACTATTTATAGTGAGAATAATTTAAAAACCTGACCTTTTGGTATTGCAGCATTCTAGTCAAAAAGAATTTACACTGACAGTGGATTCTCTCCTAAATGATTCAAAAGCATTGCAAAGAGCAAAAAGACGAAATGGCTTACCTGCATGCCATTTAGATCTTTATCTTTCCATTTCCATCTTTCACTAAACCATGCTGAAATTTTCTTGAAGCTTGGATAATTATAGTTTGACTGTTGCTGCTTTTTGTCTTTAGTTGGCACCGCTTACCCTTGCTGTTAGTGTGACCAGGTTCTTTAAGCCTGAAAACAGCAGAAACAGTTCAACTCTATGAATATAAAAATATGAGCTTCTATTAATCTCTTTAGGGAACCTTACGTTAGGTAACTAAGTTTAAACGTTGATTTTTTTTTTTCCCTTTAAGGCCTAATTCAGATATCATTTGTTTGTTGGAATTGTACTGGCTTCATATCTCCCAAATTATATCAGAATCAGACCAATTAGCTTTGGGAAAGGAAAGTTTTATTTCCTTGCACACAGGGTCCAAATACACTGTGGTACCAACATAAATGAGAAACAACTGCATTTTAAAGGAGGACTGAAATGACTTAATAGTGGTGTAGGTAAAGCCTAACACCAAAATTTTTCACCTATTAAAAATATCTTGAGCAACAGATTTGCCTTCTGTTAATTTATTCCTGCACACCCTTGGAATTATGCTAATATGACTACACCAGCATTCAGAAGGCAGCACTTACCTAGTTCAGGGAAATTTTATAAGGGTACAAAGGAACAGTAAATAGGTACCTTACATATTTTAAGGATTCTTTCCTATTACTCTATTTTCTTTTTTAAGCCAAATGTGGTATAAGGGCCTTATTCCTTATATTCCTTATTCCTCAGATTAGCTGAGACTGCTGAAGGGAGATAAGTTCTTGTATTAAGTCCTAAAGAGCTAAAATATATGAAAGAGCCACCCAAAATCACAGTTAGGGTTGCATGGAGAGACTATTTTTTTAAATTACACTGAATTATTTGGTTGGAGACACCAGCAATCAGGAGTTTTAAGTTACAGGAAACATGCCTTTTATATAAAAACTGACAAATCCTTTAATTTATTTACCCCATTTTTAAGTGTTATAAATTGTTTTTGCCATGTAGAAGTCACTGAAGAAGTTTTAGTCAGATACTGATATAGAAGGTCAAATTTTGATTGCACTTCTTGGATGGGACTACCATACAATTATGAGTAACTTGAAAGACCTTTGGTCTTTCAGTGAAAAAACCCTTCTCTCTTCATTTACTCAAAACCAGAATTTTTGTTCTAATCATTAAACATTCATGAATATTTATTCTTGACTTTGTATGATTAAAGTTATTTAATGCTAGAATCCTAGAAACAGGAGTGAAGCTTTAGTATATATGGAGAGGTATCTGTAAAATGAGTGGTCTTATGAATTATAGATTGATCCAATCTAATTCCGGAATGTAATACATTTTCTAGATACGCAGATTGGAGAACAATGTCAATGTCAAATTGTCTCTGTGAAGAAAATTCTAAGCCCCAGTTTTGCATTACTGGTTGTATCAGAGTTATAATTCTGGGAATGTACCAAACTCAGTCTTTAGTGGGACCTGACCTCCATGGTTCTTCCAGTGGTTACTCTTAACTGTCCTTAGAGGATAACCAACTGAAATAATACAACAGTTTAGTCAGAGGCTGATAAATTTGTTATATAGAATTTTTATTTGCATGATTTAACTGACTTATGAAGGTGTTTATTCTACAGAACACTTAACAGAAATATATATATATCATATTTTTCCTAATACATAAGCTTACCAGCAAGTGTTCTAATGATTTATTTATAACAGCTGGCTTTGTTCTAGAAAGTCATAGAGTTGCATTCAGTTTAGGTACACACTCAACAGTGACCTTGCAGGTAAGGTAGAATTATTGTAGGTAGGTTGGATTGTGCTGTTAGATTAAGGACTAGTCAAATGCTCCATTTAAAATTTTAATACTCCTTAAAGTCAACTGTGTCCATAATTTTGCTCCCTTCTAGGACCATCTCTCCCATCTATACCCACCAATGCTCCCTTTTTTCCACCCTGTTAGCCAAAAGCTCTTTCTTCCTTGTCATTTCGTTTTGTCAGCTGAGTGTACAGGAAGGGAGATTCCTATGTGTATGCTCTTTTGTGACATGTATGGGCTTCAGAGAATAAAATGATCAATTTCCAGATCCAGCAGATGTAGGAGGCTCTAGAATAAGCTAACTCATACTAACTGT
>NW_008239553.1:3053435-3087426 GCF_000691975.1 Corvus brachyrhynchos | reverse complement strand
AGCTTCAGTGTTTGGTAAGATACGTATTTGGTGGCATATTTTGGGAACATATCGTTTCCCTCTGAACTCTGACAAACAAAGCTTCCAGGGAGGTAATGGTTTGAGGCTTGAGCTCAAAGTCCTATCCTTCAGTGTTAGTGCTGTGTTACATTTCAGTAAAGTATCACTTTCATAATTAGTTCTGCCTATTGCTCAGTTCATAAATACAGACCCAGTATTGCTTTTAGTTCATACATCCTTGTGTGCTTCACTGTGTGTCAATGAGTACACAATGATTATTCCCTTTGTACAAAGTTATTTTCAGCTAGAAAGCATGAGGCTTCTGAAAATTATCACCCTTTAAGATACAAAGGTCAACCAGATCCTTGATAGATGAGAGGAAAAAGCATGAAAGCGTTTTTTTTTTCCTTCTTAAAAGACAAGTGGTCTGAGCCAAAGTTTCATACGATCATTAGTTACTGTCCCACTAAATATAAAGTTAAAATTGAACATGCACTTACAGGAATTATCTGATTTCTAGAGAGTCAATACCATGTTTTTCTCTTAAGCTGTCAGTGCTTCTGTAGTGGCATATCCATTTTTGGTCTCAGTGTGCACTGTTTTGTCAGAGTATTCAGCCAGCAGGTTCCCTAAGAAGTTTTCAAGTATTTACACGTACCGGGATTGAAACACAGAGGTCTTCATCTTTCTTGAAGATAAACCAGTTGAATGATAGGGCTCCAGTTTCTGCGTTCTCCTGCAAGATTCATTAACCATAATGATCCAAAGATAGCATGAAACACTCTATCACAAGTTTCATTACTACATGCTGTTTTCCTATGGGCTGTTGTACATGGCAAATAGAGAAATTATTACTGAGTGTATAAATATTATTAGCTAGTTCCTAACAAAAAACAAACAAACAAACAAACAACAAAACCAATACAATCTTAATGTGGTAAAAACTGTTGCATAGTTTGGCCCATTCGTCATATGGTTTTCCTAATAGCAAGTCTGATAGTGGTGAATGACAGTTATTAGGCCTTTCTGAATATATAGGAACAGCTGACATCTAAGGGATGAAGATAAATTATTCTGATTATAGTGCTAGGCTATACAGAGTAAAATTTTTTTTGAGATGTTTAGGGTGATTTAAAAAATTAACATGGTAATTCAAGTTAATGTGCTACACATATATCAAGATTTCTTTGACATTTAGTCATGAAGTTCTACTTTGAAAAGCTGCAAGCATATATAATGTTACTGCTAATATTCACTAACAATCAAGGACCATTCTAAAAGAACAAATGTAACTGATGTTGTCTAGTGTAGTCACAAAAAATGATGGGGTTCTCATCAATTATAGATACTTCCACTCAAAGGCATTATTTTATTCTGCAACTAGCTAGCAATTTGTAGAACAACATGAAATTATATGATGTCTAGTTTTTAAGTCCTTTTATTTGCCAAGGTTCTGGGTGACCTCTGCATTCAAACAATTGAAATTTAAGTTAGGTGGGCACTGTAATAATTGTGGAAGGGGAAAAGCCTCACAGCATGAACTTATTTTTAACTGTTCTGTTTTCTTAGTCTAGTATCAATCAGGTTTTGAAGACTGAAAATGTGGTTAAAGTTTGTTTTTGTGAATCTTACAACATGAATGTTGATAGTAAAGTCACTGAGATGCTTTTCATAGATAAGTCTAACCCATTTAACCATCCTTACTGTTTTAAGTATTATAAGAATGCACCTTAAAACCAAAAGGCAGATGTCAGAAATTATGCATCCCATCTGATTTGTCCTTAAAAATCATGCAACTGCTAGAAAGGAAAGAAAATATTTTAGAAGTAATAGTTTGTTAATGCTACACACTGCAGCAGCACACCTCCCAATATTTATGGTTCCACAGGTGGCTATTTCTCACTGTGGTACCACAAAGTTTCTCTCTACACAGCACTACCTGACTGCACACACTGGTAAATCAAACTATTCCACAACACTTGCCACTAGAAGCCTGTGAGAAACATTTTCTCAAAGACTAGTATTTGAAAAACCTGTGATGTTTCTATGCAAGATTGTACATTTCCAGTGCAGTATAAAAAAAGTACCCTGCATCTCAGCTAAAATTTCTAGTTATTATACTGATATGCTATAGTCAGGCAGGTCCAATTTTTTTTTCTTCTCATTTGATCTTCAGCTATTAGCATGTCAGACAGAAGTCAAATATTTTTGTGGCCTGTGGAAAGTAGATCTCATGTTCTCAATCAGTAAAGGACTGTTAAGATGCGCACTGAAGTAGGCCTGTAGTGAAAGCATAAAATTATCCAAGCCAGTTTCTTATCTTGCAAAACATGCTTGATTGTTCTCTCTTCTCCAAAAAAAGCTATGCTGGCAATGACATTTTTCAATAAGAGATCAGATATGCAGTGTATTTAATGCATTTTTTCATACCTCTATTTGTAATAGAAAAATATTATTTCCTCCCTTCTCTCAGATTCTTAACCCTAATATATTCTATTGAGTTTTCTGTTTGAAGACTGTATATAGTTTTGTTATCTCAATACTCAATAGGCTTTATCTAACCACAGTAATCTCTGTCAATTTTAACTGAAAATTCAACAATGTTCACAGCAAGGATTACACAATAGAGTATTATGGCAACTGTAGTTTCCTCAGAACTTAAATTATACAGAGTAGGTCACTTTCCAAGTTACTTTGGAATGGTTATCTTTTCATTATAGAATTTGAATTATATACAGACACCCAGGTTATTGTTCCTTTCTTCTATCAGTTTTTTTGGAAAAAAACACATGATCTGTTATTTAGAGCCTACCCTCAGGACGACCACCATTGTGACAGTGCATTAGCATTGGGGTAGAAAATACATGTATCAAGGAAAATAAATCTAAATGGATTCAAAAATAATCTTAAAAATAATTGCACATATCCACACAGTAAAGACATAATTCTCTTTTAATCCATGTTTTTTATGTCCCTTGCATGACATATCTACGCTACATGTGCTGTCATGCTAGAATAGTCTGAAATATTTTTCAAGGGAGGTTTATCTAATCTAACTGTATTTTTAGTGTCTCCATTTGTGCTTTTTCTATCCCTTAGAGAAGAAAATAATAGGCACATCTGGCCCATGGTTCACCTCGTTTGAAAACAGACTTCTAAAATGTTATTGAAAATACACTTTAAATGTGATAATGTGATTTCTCTTTTTTTTTCTTTTTTTTTTCCTTTTTTTTTTTTAAGAAAGAAATAAAAAGCAAAAGTCCCTTCCCACTGCCTGACTTGCAATCGGGACATCCATATTCTGTGAAGAGATGACATCTAAAGCATGTCAGGTAACAGATATGGTTTGGTCCAAACTAAACCACTCTACTGAGAGAAGCAGGACCTTCACTGAGGCTGAGAGATGAATGTCTGAGAGAAAGCCTAGTAGCAGTTTTATAAGCTACCTTTTAGGTGTGCATTATAATACAGTGTTAGATCACATGATTACAATGTAGTTTTCCAAAGGAACATGTAACACTTTTGCGATGGAGACCATAATTGTTGAATTCATAATTATTAAATGCATTCTTTTAATCATGCCACCTCAATCCTTTGCTCATCGTAATTCTCATTCCTAGTTACTGCCTAGGAGAGCATTTTAATTATTACTTATTCCCATCCTAGAGGTATATGTAGAATAAAAAGCTTGCAACATTTCCCTTCTTCTATTTGTTGTTTCAATGTTCCTGTGAGAGCTACAGCAGTAACTCAAATGTATCCTATCCTTCAAAAATAATAGACAACAACAAAAGCTGTAAGAAAAACAAAACAAAACAAAAAAACCAAACAAATAAACAAAAACAACCAAACCAAAACAAAACAATAAAAACAAAACAGTGACTCGTGGAACACACATTTACTAGAATTTGCAACTGTCATAAATTTGGAAAAGTTGTATGATGTGTGCAACAGGCAAATTTAGAACAGAAATCTTGTCATATACAGGGATAATAAATGTGCTGCTCATTTATTTTTCTTTGAAAGAACCAGTGAAATTCTCAACAGAATTAGGCTTTAATTTAATTAATTAAATTTAATTAGTTAAATTAATTAATTTAATTAATTAAACAATTCTAATTAAGTTTAGACTTAAACTTTACACATAGTTTATTGCAAATTTTACTTTTTAAAATAAATATCTGCATAGTTTTGCCTTTCATCCCTTTGAAGCAAGGCAAACATACTTTTTACCAAAGTTTTTCCTTCAAATGCATCATTAATCTGACTAACAAGCACTTATGTTCCCAGTTAATGGAAATTACAACCTTTCTTATAGATGAGAGTTCTCCTTTCACTGAAAGGGGTGCATAAGAGGTCTAAGCTCTCAGCTTTAGTGAGCTTCAGTGAATCTGAATTCTTTATTTTCTCTTAAATGGATTCTGGGGACTGTCAATGCCCTCAAACAGAAAAAAAGGTTAAGTCTTCACCAAGAGTCCTTGCCAACTCACTGCCTACTTCCAAATTTTGTAAAACATGAGAAAAACCTTCTTAGTTTCTCTAGGAAAGAGAATGAGAATTACTGTCCGGAGTTATAAAGCTTTTTAATTTCATTGTTTTCCTTCTTTAGGTGCCTGTGGACAGAGATATTGATGATAGGAATGGATGTGACTGAATATAAAATTCCATTGTCACAGGTGATATTCCTTTATGCCAGTAAAATTTTTAGTCAGTAATCTACAGAGATAAAGCACAAAAAACATTATCAACTCAATTCTTGTAAATTCGTTTAAAAACTTTTACTATATTCTATTTTCATAGTTTTTCTGGGATTTGCTAAGGCAAAAAAGAAAAAGTGAAAGATTAATTGTGAGATTGAAAGAGGGTAACTAAAAATACAATATTTATTTTCATGCCCTATTTTTGTTATTGAAATATATCTAAGAACATCTATATTTGACCTTCACTAAGTGGTTTCTGAAAAAGATAAGGACATTTTCAGAGGTATAACCTTTTCCTTCTCATTTCGATCCAGCTCTCACCTGTTGTACAGTAACTGTGGCTTAAGATGGCTATCAAACCTGTTATAATGTCTGGGCACTTTTGCAGGGTTTTCAACATTGCTTGCTAAAAATGGATAGTTCTTTTAGATCCAAAATCTTTGGGGAAAATAATTCAATTGTAGTTACATCTCATTGAAATTCTACTTTCATGTTTTCAATGTATAGCTTCTGTATTTTAATTGAGCTATATATTCACAAAAAAACCCTAGACTGGCATTACAGAGCTATATATTCATATTAAGACTACCTCAAAAAATCTGTTTCATGGTCATGCTCCAGGGGCTAAAATTTCTCACATCTTTAAAGGACATACATAATGGCTTTGCACCACCAGGAGGGTATAACAAATGTTGCCTACTCGTTGTCCAACCTAAAAGAAAATGCCAAATAGGAAAGAGATCATGCAGGTGGCAGAGATGTATTGCAGTGGGTCAGCCACATCTTTTGCAGTAAGAGGCTGTTTTAGCAAGCTGTGTATCTAAAAAGCTCCTTTCTCTGCAACAGGTGGGATTAGAGTGTGTAATTAACCAGCAATTTGCTTATCACAAGCTGTGGTAAGTGAAGTACTTTGTGATTATATGATAATACATTTGCTTCTTTGTCTGATCTCCACCTGCTCAGAACAGGATTATACAGATAAATTATTTTTGTTCATGAATATTCTTAGGAGAGGGAGAGATATTGCTCACTGAACTAATTTTATTTTATTCCTGTAACTAGGCTGCTATTATTTCTCATGGCAAATGTTATCCCCTTTTGGATGCACTGCATAATAAAAGGAGGTACTAAAACTGGCAAACTCTTAATGTTATTTTGTGCCATGATATTTTCTCTTGGTTTTAGGACCCTCTGCAATAGAAACACAGAAAAGCAGTAACAATTCAAATTCCAAAGTCATCCTATTACTTCTTATATATGTATAAAAGGTTAATGTGATTTGTCCTAATGTGCCTACTGCAGGTGAAGGCTTTTCTATTATTCCTACATAATTTGTCTAGAGAAAAATACCCAGTTTGCTTCTTTTTCTATTTGTTCTGTCAAACAACCCCAGAAGCCCAGACAATCCTTTATTCTGTACTGTAAGTGATGTAATGACATCATTTAAAGTGATTTCTGCATTTAATTTAATTTTATTTAATTTAAATAAGATCTTGCTGTCATAATCCCTACCGTTATTCCTGAACCTCAGATGGTTAAAGCTAGACTGTGCTAGACAGGCCTGGCATAGGTGACATGTGGCTTGGCAGCATCAGTGCATCTGAGAACTCAGGGCAATGATCAAATACGATCTGTTCCCCTTGCACTCCTCAAATGCCACACTGGGGTTTTATAGGTGCCCTTTCCATCAGTGCATAGTTTTTCACAGTGCTTAATGACATTAGGACACTATTTAAAGTATATTGCCTGTTTTTGTCATGTAGAGCACATATTTGCATTCAACATATGTTTAGATAGAGGTTTTGGCTTAAAGCTTGTTCAGTATTTAACAGCACAGTTGAAATAGGTGCAGCTGTAAACTGCTTGGAACAATGAACTGCCTGGAACAGAATATAGCCATGTAATTGCGAGTAGTGTTTGATACCATATCAGGGTGATAGCTGCTTATGCCTTTCTATCTTCTACCAGAAGCTAATTGGTTAATCACACTTTTAATGCTTGGACAGGTCCATGATTGTTCCACGTAATGTAAAACAATTAAATATTTATATACAGTTAGTAATGCAATCAGATTCTCTGCTGCAAGTCAGAAAGGGAGGAGGAAGGGGGAAGCAGAGAAAGAAGGTGAAAAGGTCAGCAGTGAAAATAGAATATAGGTGAGAGAATAAACTTTTTTCCTTGAATAGCTGAGCATACATTTTCTGTTGAGTATTAGAGATTTAACAGAAAGCTTATTTTTGTTTATAGGAAGTGCGGCCTCACAAATGCTGGGAGAATGCTTGAACTGACCTCAATCTTTGGGACAGCATTACATTTTCATATGAATCAAAATGCTTAGACAGTTCTTTAGAGTGGAATTTGTATAGGCAATGTAGCCTTTGCCTTATGTACTATAACAATGTATGTTAAAAGAGTGATGTGGCGGCTAGACTAAAGAGGAGAGAGATAATCCTCTACACAATTTTTCTCTTGTTTAAAAGGAATAATTTAATTTTCTTGAGTTTTTACGTCTACCTCTACAGGAGTACAGATGTCCACAGACCTTTAAGACACTTGAAAGGAATACTTTTTTTCTTTTGACACCTGATGAGAGTTTTGTAAAAGTTCACAAATTCTTTTGATAAAACTGGCACAGTATTTTGTGCCTATACTCTGCTTTATCATCTATGAGCCATTATATCAGTGGTAGGGGCTACTTTAAAGCCTTGATTTCAACAACCTTAAGTAAAAAGCTAGGGTGTTGTGCTGGAAGTCTAATAAAACTCTATTATAATATTTTGACTGGACACACAGTATAATACATAGTTAGAGGTGAGCAGTTTAATTTTATTTTATCTCTGGTACAGTATGTTCCTTTGAAATAGTGGTTAAAGTTGTCATAAAGCAACTATTAAATTTGGATCTAGATAGCAACTAATTTCATCTAAATAAAATTCCTAAAGCTTGAGCTGGATGGCTTCGCAAGGTGCTTTCAACCTCAGTTCTACATAGCGAGTCTATGTAAAGTTCTACTATGCAACTTCCACTGGATTATATCAAGGGAGAAAGTTTTTGAGTTATCCATGTTGCACTCAAGTGCATACTACAAGACCTCAGCTATAATTGCTGGAGAAATCTGCACCAAAAAGAACCCCCTTGCACACCAATGTGTGTTCAATTTTGGGCCAAAGGTCCATGTGCTCCTACCTCAAATACAGATTTGAATCTGTACATACACCGACAGATTTGATCAAAAGTCACAGAATTCTGAGTAAGGTCTGCACTGTTTATTGATGTTTCTTTTGTACAAAATTCCAGCTCTAAGCTTACATAGTGTTTTGAGCTGCAGTTTGCACACTAGTGCTCAAATCAGAGATTCTTTCTTCTCTCTAAACATGGAATCACACTTACCAATACACTAGTTAATGTATAAAATTTGGTTTAAAATGTTTAGCTACCATTAGCTATGTCTCTAAAATATATTGTTCAGTTCATAAACAGAACTATTGTGTAATTAATCTCTTCATTGTTTGTGCCTCTGTTAATGCAGTGAGTGTAGAAGCAATTTTTATCATTGGACAACCTACAGAATCATTAAAAACATCATTCAGGATATGACTTATGAAGGGGACAAGTGCATCAGACAGATTTTTAAGTTTCCCCTGGTTTAGTTCTTATTGTTTTGCACTGAGACAATGTATCATTAAGGCTAAAAGAATTTATTTTCATACCTAGGACATCCATTGTTATTTATGTATGATTATATCATCTTGGTTTCTACTGATAGTAGATTTTGGTAACAGAAAATCCTATTTGGATAGAATGAGAGAAGTTGATAATGGAATATTTGCTGTGTTCCTGAATTCTAAACATGTCAGGAAGCATGTGAAAATTAACACAAACATCAAGTTGCTTTATTTATGGAACCTAGGCCAGGGGTAACTTCCTTGGTGTTCTTTCCTGCTAAGCTCTGCAGAGGCAGGGTTAAGCTTCAGCATGGCTGTGGGCTTCACTTAGAAGAAGTATTACAGATGCAGAGCAGCCGCATGTGTGTCAGGGGACATTTTATACTGTCTCAGACAAGACTGAAGTCATGGGCCAGAAGTATTCGTGTCCCCACTCGTGTAGCCTCATGACTTCTCTTGTCTCCTTTTCTACTGCACCAATACGTAATCCTTTATATATTGCTGGGATCTTTCAGTAAATCCAAATGGGTCTCAAAACAACCATCAAGAAAACAGGGAGAATGACGTATAGCATGTGTAACTGCTAGTCAGGAAACAAAAATGTTCTACGTTTTCAGATCTCTGAAGAGTAATAAATGTCACTTGAAACACAGATAGTACTTATAGTGACATAAAACCACAGCAAAATGGCCTAAAAAACCCCTTCATTTTTAAAATTGACACATACTGTATCCTTTTCAACAAGGAAATACACGTCTTTGTCTTTCTCCATTGCATTTCTGTGAGACAGCCTTGCTGCAGCTGTAATTTAAAGCACCACAGCTTTTTCCTGAGTCAAAAATATTGCAACAATCATCTGCTTAGAAACAGAAGGAGATGAAAGGTGCACTGTTAATGTTTACTTCTACCCAAACTTTTGTTTCTTCATGGTACCTCATATGTCCAAATTGCCCTGATTTCAATTTAAGAATTTTACATTGTAAAACAAGCTCACTGTCAATTTATAGAACAGATATGGACCCCAAGTGTGTATAATTCATCTCTGCTATTTCAGACTTGATCTTCTCAAGTGACCTGGAAACTTCAGAAAAATAGGCCTCTCGATCAATGAGAATTGAGATAATCATTATTAATGTAGAAACTTTCTATCAAGAGCTCTTCAAATAGATTTTTTGTTAATTGCTTCCTCACCAGCACTGGAAAAAGGAAGTTAATTTGCACAGAAATAGCAAATAAATGGAAATAAGGAAGCCTGCAGAAAGCTTATGAAAGTTATCTAAGCTTTTGTTGAAAAGATTTGAAGGGAGAACATATTCAGTCTGAATGAGTTCATTAATCCCCAGTGGGTATCTAATACAAATATGCAGGTCTGCATTGAAAGCTCAAAAAATATCTCATTGCTATTTGGGACAAATGTAGGGGTAGCTATTGTTAGAGAGGAGAAGTTGGTCTTTAATCTCTTTATTCATGTTGGTTTTAGGGGTTAAGAATCTGCTCATTTGAAGCTGTTAGGCTAAATCAGCCCACATTAGCTCCTCAGATACGTTATTAGTTTTTTGAAACAAATTAATTAGAAGACCTTGATATTCTACCTTATGCTAAACTGCCTGAGTTTTAATTCTGAGGATAATTGGATGTATCTCCCTACTCTACAGTAGGTATTCAATAGCAGATGGTGCCTTGATGTCTCATTTTTCAGAAATATGGCAGATTGCATTCACTGGTATGCTATAGACTATCATCATAAATAATTGCCACTAAAGGAGTTGGCAAATAAAAAACATATATTATGACATGTATTTTAATAGAATTTGAAATGGTTCCTATATATTCAGAGAGAATTTGTAAAGTGCTCTAGAGTTCTTTAAAATATAAGATGCTGCATAATAATAGTTGCTCTTATAATACATTTGTCTGCCTATCATTAGACTGTATTTTTCATGTAACTTATTTGTGTGATATTCATGTCACACTCCATTTTTATTTCCAATGTTCTCAGTTGCAGGATTTTAAATCATTCTTTAAAGTTTATTCATTTGGCTTTGCCTTTTAATTGTAGGCTTTTATATTTAATTAAGATTTGGCAGCATCTGTTCCAGAAGTGCCATATAAATGTTATGATTCATACATTTATGAATTATAAATATTTTGTTCCAACAAAAGCCAACACATAGAACTCCTAACACCTACACATAACTGGGAGAGCCATAAAATGTTTAAAGTTGAAAGTGAACACAGTCTGGTTTTAAATGTAAGACTTTTCCATATTTTGTGAAACAAAGAACAAAGTTAGAATCTGTGGACCTATTTCTTGCTAACTAATTCTCATTATACCGCTCCATTTGTTTTAACACCAGTATATCAAATATTTGAAGACCTCAACAAATTGTTTCCTCTAACACACAGACATGCCATTTCCTCCTTCAAGTGGGCTAGAAATGAACTTCTTCCAAATTAAAGTGGTTGAATTGTTTGATTTTCAGATGCCTGAGTATAGTTTATATGCCTCATCACTGAAATGAGGATTACATGGATACTTTCTGAGACCTGAAAGTTCATAAGTAGGTTCAGATCTCTGGTCATCTTAAGACCAGAAATGCAGATAAAAAAGTGATTTAGTTTTGCTCTAGCTCTACCAAAAAAGGTTTGTACTCAACTTTTCCTGGTTTATGTAAGTTGTATTTGAATGTTCTAATGACTGCTCAACTCATTGCCTGACAGTTCTACCTTCAGGATTGCCTAGTTTAAATATGTGCTATCATAGCAAACACAATAAATGTTCAGATTTTTATGGATGGCATTCAACATTTATTTGCAAAAGCTTACTGTAGACCAAGGATTGGAATGCTGAATAAAGCACGTGGCCACCAATCAAAAAGGGTTTTATCTGTCAAGCCCTCAATTTTCTCTGGCAAAAATAAAGGCATGCCTACAGAAAATGGTGAGAAATGGGCAAGCATGGAAGCTGGGTGTATAAGTGTACCTGCACTTATTCCATTAAATAGTGCCTTGCTCCCCTGAATCCATGCTTAGCTACCTCAGCATGCTTTAGCATAGAGCTGTAAAGTCCAGCCTTCAGCTGCATGATGGTCACCTTCATTGTGTCTCTTGGAATTGTCCCCCACTAGCCTCAATTGATACCTTCCAGCTCTTGCACTGGAAAAGATGATTTTAATTTCATTCAACTCTCTTCTTCACATGCCTTTTATGTTATATGGATCTTTAGTATCTTCTCTTTTCCAAACTGCATAATCTTATCTAGTTCAGCCACTCATTCTATGGAAGTCATGCCACTTCCATAATAATCAGTATGACTAAATTGGCTTTGTTAATTTATGATCAAAGTAAATTTTTATTTTTATTATTATAATATTAATGTTTTAAATTATTCTTAGAAGAAAAGGATGCAATTAAAGAGAAATAGAATTGAAATACAATAAACAAATGATCCCTGAGAAAGGAATCAAGACAGAGTTAAAATCCATCCATGTTAACTCTTACTCTAACTTTTAATTTCATACTTAATGATTCAATGTAATTATTTTAATATATGCATACTCATTGTATTGTGAAATGTACTAATACAAGTCTGATATTCATTGACTATCCAAATACTTAGGATTATAGAATAACTTAGGTTGGACAGAACTTCAGGAGGTCTGTAGTCCTATCTAGTGCTCAAAGCAAGATCAGCTCTGAGATCAGACCAAGTTGTTCAGGGCTTTGTTCAGTCTGGTCTTCAAATCCTCCAGGATTTGCAACTTCCCTGGGAAACCTGTTCAAATGTCCTTATGGGGAAAGGTTTTTTCCAGTCTGAGCCCACACTGGATCTCTTTTGGATAGATTACATTTCTATTTTATTTTCCCTGAACTTACCGGACAAGAACCTACCCAGGACCAGAGTGTACACTGACAACTGGACATTCCTAAAACTGAACTCACATATCATTTTGAGATAGAAACCAGAAAAAACACAAATTTGCCAAACTTGAGCTGGCTGACACACAATGCATTTTTTTAATAGCTTGAAAGATATGGAGTCTGCATGCATGCATCAGCTTCCCAAAACACAGGTTAAACAAAAATGGGGTGTAATGTATGAGCTACTTAAGCTAAATGAAATGAATCTCCATCTGCCTGAACATTCCTGGGACTGTTTGTTCAAAATCCTTTTGAAGATTTTAAAAGAGAAATGTTGACAGTCAGAGAACAAAACTAATTTTCTTATGGGTAAATCTCCACACTATTTTACACCTCTGCAAGATTTTTCTTATGCATATTAAAGGAAGTCTGTAACTTGGACGAGTGTTAGTAGAGGTAACTAAGATGACAGGGAAGGTAAAGCTTAATTCACAGACAACTAGAAAAGTTTGGCTTGTTTAGTCTAGAAAAAAGGAAAACTAAGAAGGACCTTATTGCTTTCTATCATTTCATCAGGAGAATAAACAGAGAGGGAAAAAAAGAGCTAGTGAATTTAAAGAAGACATTTAATGTTGGTATAGGAGCAAATTATGAATATATTTAGGATGGAAATTACAGGGGTTTTTAGACGTCATAAGCATGGCTTTCTTTAACAGATTTCCATTAAAAATAGTAGAGGCAGAGACCAAGTAATTTTTAAAAAGAATTGAATAGTCTGTGAAAGGCTCGCTTGTGACTGAAGATGACTGGATCTGGTGAAAGATTTCCTGTTTGATGTTCTTAGTTCAGCAAAAGACCTTTTCCAAGTCTCTTAAGGACTTATTCTCAGAAATGTTAAACCCAGTTGAAATTCATTTAATCTTGTTTTGAGAGCAGTTTCTTCGTCTGTAAAATGGGTGTGCCACTTAAGTTGAATGAGCATTTGCAACCCTTAGGATAATTAAAAAAAAAAAATTGGTTAGAATTAAGAACACATCCTGAACTTTTTTTAAAGCAAAATAGGAATGTCAGATTTCCAAGGTTAATTAATCTGTAATAGAAATAGGCAGCTGAATTGATGAGAATGTCTGAAAATCTTATAATGCAGAGGTAAGTCTTTCTACAGGGACGCTCTGGGTACTTTCTATTGTGCATGAAGAAATTCTGCTAGCATTATACACAGTTTAGGAGCATATAGCAATTAATTACTGATTAATACTCATGGGGAAAGGTTACTACATGCTTCCAGGTTAAGCATTTGCATGCTCATGGTGCAGGGATGTCATAAGTTTCTGCTGGTGAGGCAGTCATCCTACAGGAGGTGAAGATGTGTTTTCTGATGCTCCAAATGTTACTGCATTGCTGCCTCTAAATATTTTTTCCTCTGTTTTTATATCATTTCATACTGATGTTTTCTTTCAAGTCGCTGAGTTAGTAATTTTCATCTCTACTCTTGTCTTTCTTATCTTGCATGGAATTAATTTTTCTTTCCTCTTACAGCTTAACAGGCCAAGGTCAGAAAACTGTGTTTTAAGGAAGGCAGGCTTTGCATCACACACAGCTGAATTCCTAAGAGGAGTTATAGCAGTATAGTCTCTGAATGATCAAAACTTTGAGGTCTGTAGATCCAGCACTAATGAACTGCTCTCCTCCAGCATCTTCAGTACTACCCAGGTTTAAGAATACTCAGGGTAAAAATTAATTCTCTTACTCTGTCTCCTTCACTGTAATTGTAATTCACTCACTAAAGAAATTGGAGCTTTTCCATTATTTCAGTGTAGTTTTGCTGTATAAGTACATTCTATTACATGCATATGTTAGGAATAGAAATATCTCTAATAAGAATTAGGCGTAACTGCAAATAGAAAAATATGATACATATATATATTGTTGAATAACAAGCTACCTGGGAAGGGAAGAAGTTAAATTTGCACCATAAAAAACAGTTTATAATTTACAGTAAACTGAGATGAGCCATTGAGGCAAAAACATTTTTCTGAAAGGGACCATTTCATTATTTAGCAGACATTTTTCAGTATGACACTAGCAATCGCTGTTTGCAGAACAATCATGTCTGTTCACTCAGCCTCTAAATTTTTTGTGCTGATTGCCCCTCCAAACCTGTGGATATCTGGAAACAAATGTAAGTGTAGGTAGGTTTGACAGCAGCCTATTTAGCCTTGGCCTTGGGTTTACATTATTTAGCTTTTGTTCTGCCTTGGTTTTAGGAAAGTTGCCATTTGAATCAACAGCCCTCCCTTTTCTTTATAAGTGATCTGTGAAAATGAAACAGGAAGTTATTCTAACCGGGATTGTAAAGCTCTTAACTGAGGCTAGATTTTTGAACATTGAATTACCTTCAGAAACAATGTACTGCAATTTAAGTTGACATCATCACATTTCCTGTGCATTAAAAATAGAAGAATAATGGTTAGGCAAAATTCTCAGCTTTTAAATATAAAATACATTAGTAATAACATACCAAGTGATCCACAGGCTCACATGATAAGCAGAGCTTGCATAGTCTTGCTTGTCTGTAGGAAGTGTTGTAGCAATGTGTGTTATGACATTACATGGCAGGGGTGTTGGACTAAAGGATCTCCAGATGTCCCTTCCAACCCTAACAATTCTATGATTCTATATTCTAAATGCTAAATATTCTTATGCAATTAGTAAACCCCTAAAAATAACGACTGTAATTCTAAATGACAGTCTTTGCATATACTAGTCACAAATATTCTAAGTGGACAAGACACTGTTCAAATACTTTAACTTTTAAAATTGACTTATAATCCCTAGAAGAGACCAGCACATATTAATTTGTACACTTTTCTATTACAAACTGTCAGCAGTAATAATTTCCCACTTTAGTGCTCCTTCTGGGTATCTGTTAGATTTATACTGAACCCACTGCTATTTTGAATGTTAATATCAGGATACTCAATGGATCAAAGAGCTTTAGCAAGAGTTTTCTCCAGTCACGACTGTTCCTTCCTTCATTTTGTATCATGGCATTTTATTTCCCTGTTCAAATCTGCTAAAACTTTCCATGAACAAGGTAACTAGAACTATTTGAAGAGTGACAAACTGACATCAACAAACTTTTTTAAAGGGAAACTCTTACTATGATCTATGCAAGTATGTATTATGTTCTTTCAGATACAATTTCAATATATGTAAAACATCTTACTGATTTCTTTATTCCATATGTTGCTGTATTACTATTTTTCTAGCTCACTCCTTATTCTGAAAAAGGAATAAATAAATTTTTGCAGTAATATGACTTACCAGCTATTTTAAAGATCTGATGTCTTCCTAGAAAAAAATGCAAAACAACAAAACAACAAACCACACAAAAAAAAACCCCAAAACCAACAAAAAAACCTCCCTTGAGGTTCTCAAGATTTACATAGTAATTAATTTAATTCTTTATTCTAGCAGAAATGGGGACACAAAGCAGAATCCACCTGAACATGCTTTTGGGATGTGAATGGTAGGATTTAATATACCTCTTGCATCTTTAATTCTATAAAACCATGCCCCTCATAATGACTCCGCATTTTGATCAGATAAAATTGAAAAGTAAGCTTTTGTGATCATTCTGTAACTCTACTTCTTCAATGAAGGTCTTTATTTTTCCAAAATTTACAACAATCTCTACTGACACTAAGCAGTCTTCCAGCATTTGCTCCTTGAAAGTGACGTTTTTTTGTCCTCAGGACAACTGTAATTTTCTCAACAGGTATATTAATGCTTGGGGAATGTCAAAAGAGACTTAATGAGAAATCACATGTGAGAAAAGATGTCCTATTTCCAAGTATGATTGAAAGCTCACCATGACATTGACCTTCATATCTTATTTCCCTGCCACTCTCACAGTTTCAAGTTAGTCACATACTGCTTGACACAACCACATTCATCAACTAGACTGCTTTAAGTTATTATCCAGAATTTTACATTGTCCAAACTTCTTTAAACTTCACAGATATATTTCCAGCTTCTCACTGTAATGAAACAAATAGCAGTGAGGCTTACTGGGACCATAGCCATGGAAAGAAATCTTGCACAATCACTGTGGAAGCTTAGAGGATTGTTGCTTACTGTTGTAGCAGCAGAGCTTGAATATTTAAAATTACAGAGAGGTTGTACTGTCAACTCTCACCAACCCTATCTTGCCATCCCCTGCCTGTTTTCCTCCTATCTTGTAAAATCCTCAATCCCAATATGAAAAATTCTGCTCTTCAGTAGGTGAGCAGGCAGGATTTTACTCAATCAGTTTTGTTTTAGATACACAGCCACCATTGTTCCTGGCCTTTCCTTTCTTTTTGTTTAAAAGACAGCACTCCCTCTACAGATCCTGTGGCTAGCATGTCAGGTTTTACCGATTCCATGAAACATTTTCCAAGCAGCAGCAAGTCCTGGAGTCCATCACCTCATTCTAGGTTGAATGACATGCACAAAGTCATCCACAACTTCTTTGGGCAACCTGTTCCAGGGTCTCACCATCCTCTGAGTAAAGAACTTTTTTCTAATGTCTAATTTAAATCTCTCCTCTTTCAGTTTAAAACCCTTCCCCCTTGTCCTATTGCTATCTGCCTGTGTAAAAAGTCTCTCTCACACTTTTTTATAAGCCCCCTTTAAGTACTGGGAGGCTGCAATGAGGTCTCCCGAGAGCCTCCTCTTCTCCAGAGGAGAACAACCCCAGGTCCTTCAGCCTGTCCTCATAGGAGAGATGCTCCAGCCTTCTGGCCAATTTCATGACCCTAATATTTTGATATTTTTAAACTAAATTGCAATCTAGAACATTCTGCTTATAGATTTGTCCTTTAGTGTGTGATGTACCTTGGCTTAAGTGACCAACTTCTTTCCACAGAACATAGGAAGTTTGTGCTGGTATCACATGATGTACTTTTACTTTGAGGGACAGAAGGCCCAAACTGTGGGAAAAATTCATTTCACTTCAATGCCAGCTGATGATGAAGTGCTTGTAAGAACTAGAAGATGACCTTTTTCAGAAGGGAGCAGCAAAAGGCATACTCCTGGACTAATAAATTTGATTCTAATACTGCAGATTCTAATGGGCTTGTCATTATTGTATCTTTTTTCTATTCTGATCAAGTTACTACTAGCTATTAAAATTCATATTTTTTCTTTTTGCTTTTTAACTTTAATTCCGTGCTATCCTCCATGTTTTCTTTATTACATTACGGAGTCTCTCAGTTTTTTCTCTTATGTGTAATGGTAAGTACAAGAGTGACTAAACTTACATGGTCTGTCATATATGAGACTGAGACTCCATTTCTGCTGAAGAAATGGGGGAAGTCCATTATCTCTGTGTTACCATATTCTATACTACTTATATTTATCTTCCATTTGTGTAGACATGAGGTACATTTAAATATTTAGATTCACTGGTCCTCCCAAAGTCATTTAGTAAACCTATGGCTAATTGGAAAATGGAGTCCAACAGCACTGTACCTGCCAAGGTAAATGAATTTACCTAATGTAGGGCTTATGGTTAAACAACTGGAGACTCCTTCTTTTGTTGTAGAGGAAATTATAGTATTAAATGCACAAATAAATTTTAAAAAAATTTTTTTAAGTCCCAGAGGATTTTAGCTGCTCCTTGTTGTTTGTTTTCTAACCAGCTATTAATTTTCATAAAGGAAAAATGGGAATAAATAATGTAATTAAAAATAATATGTTAATCTTCTATCCCTAAGCTTCCATTTAATTGCTTGAAGGGTGATGCATTTGGATCTGATACTTATTTACTAGGGATGATTGCTTAGCCACTTACTGTATTAATATTGACAGATGTCCCAGAGAGATAATAAGTGAAAGCATATCAGTACTTTGCAGTCATTTAATGTTAGCATATAATGCTATTTAATACATTAATAAATGTTCCACATTTACCTTTGGTGAGCAGAAAAACAGCATGAGAGTTTTTTCCAGACTTGGTTTAATTTATCCATCAAATAAATGAAAAACAACAAGGAGATAAGTTTTCTAAAATGACAAACCTAATGTTTCATTTCACCAGTGGGGGGAAAATATAACATTAAAAGGCTAGTTTGTCAGGTGCATTTATGAATGACTACAGGTGGTTTTAGAAAAGTTTTTGAGCACTAATTATGATAGGAATTCTCTCAAAGGCTGTATGTAATTCAGAATATTAGGGCAACGCAAGTCTTTCCACAAAATTTCCCTTCTAAAAATTCATGGGGAAAAGAAAGTAACAAAGACTGATAAATTCATAAATTCTACCCCTATAAGGAGTGTTGTACTCTTCCACAATGTATTCTAAAGCACATCCTGATGTAGATGTGAAAATATCGAGTGACTAATCTGTACAACTGCCCTGTACCACTTCTCTCACTCTCAAATGTGTGAAGCATTTTCAATATTTATTTTTTGATGTCAAAGAAATGCAAATGGTAGTAGTTGTAGTAGTAGTAAAAAAAAAAAAAAATTAGAGGAGGAAATGTTTAATGATTTTTTTGAGGACTGTGAACTAGTATTGAAACATATATTGTACAGGTGCATGTTTCTGACATGCAGTTCATCTGTTATGCAATGACAAAGCAGTATGAATATATGAATATAAATACCTGTTTTAACAAGCACCCTTAGTAAATCTCCTCATGTAGGAATACCTAAATTAAAGTGATGTATTCTGAAAGTTTTCCAAGAGCTTGATATTTATATGACTCTTATTCGATTGCTGTTAAATTTGAAAAATGTGTCTAAAAATGTTTGGAGATATTGGCTTGTTGCCTGACTGATGTTGCTTCTGATATACCTTTGCTGCAGGGCTTGTAAAGTTGTTATCTTTTTTTTGTCTGGGAAATGCAGAGAAATATTAAATATATTCATGTATCAGTAGGAAAAAAAAAAAAGAAAAAAAATACTCTTTATTCAATTGTAGTGGGTTTGTTTTTTCTTCCTTTGTACATATGCCTGCTTTGTCCCTTACCATCTCCAGTTTGGCCAAAGTACTTCCATTGCCTTTTAGAAAGCATAGGCTGTTTTGGTAGATGGAAGTTACTCTGCTTTTCTGTATCTTCCTTACAAATTCAAGAATCCCCATAGAATCATAGAACATGCTGAATTGGAAGGGACTCATCAGGAACATCAAATCCAGTTCCTGGGCCTGTACAGGACACCCCAGGAACCACACCATGTGTCTGAGAACACTGTCCAAAATATTGAACACTATCAGGCTGGTGCTGTGACCTCTTCCACGGGGAGCCTCTTCCAGTGCCCAGCTATCTCTGGGTGAAAAACCTTTTCCTGATACTCAGCCTAAACCTCCCCTGACTCAGCTTCATGCCATTTACTCTCATCCTGTCACTGATCACCAGACAGAAGAGATCAGTACCTGCCCCTCTGCTTTTGCTCATGAGGATGTTGAGGACCACAATGAGGTCTCCCCTCAGTCTCCTCCAGGATGAACAGAGCAAGTGACCTTTGCTGCTCCTCATACAGCTTCCCCTCCAAACCTTTCACCATACTTGTGGTCTTCCTTTGGATGCTCTGGAATAGTTTTACGTCTTTTTTATATTGTGGTGCCCAAAACTTCAGACAGCACTTGAGGTGAAGCTGCCCCAGAGCAGAGCAGAGTGGGACAATCTGCTCCCCTGCCCAGCTGATGATGCTGTGTCTGAGGCGCCCAGGGACACCTAGGTAGAAAATAATAGTCTGGTTTTACTCATTACCATTCTTCCTTCAACTGTTGCTGCAAGATCTGCAATGACTCAGGAGAAGTCATGTGTCACTGTCATTCCCTTCAGGAAATCTGTATCAAATGAGAACATATATTTGAACTTCATATCAAACTGTGAATGAACAGAGTAGGGTAAATGCACTGAGGAGGGTGTCTATAGAGGAAATGCAGAAAAGATTGGTTTGGAATAAGTCAATATGTAAAAAATTATTCAGCAAATGGAACCATTTTTTTATCAGGCTCACCAAGCACCAGAATGGATTGGAGCCTTAACCCAATGAGTACAGACTGGGAGAACTTTGGAACTGTGAGGTTTAGCTTGTTTGTTTGTTATTGGGCAAGAGCAAAATCTGTAAAAAACCAAGATATTTTATTCAATAATTCAAAATATAATCTGATTGAAACCAATCCCGGAAGAAAACCTCTGTGTGTTCATTGTCAGGAGCTGCATTCTTCACGCTAAGTGTTCTTTTCCCATATCAGCTCTTTATGTCTGTGAGTACTTTTGATCACCTTTGTTTATGAGGAACAAGAGACAGATATGACAATTCTAGATTCAAAAAAAAAAAAAACCCGGAGCACAGAGGGAGGAACTCCTTTAGATGTGTTCTTACTGCTAAGACAAGTCAAGGTGTCTTTCTCATAAAGATGAATTGGTTGTCCCAGGGATTTGAGTGAATTTCAGAGCGAAAGTTAAGTGTTTTACAGCAGTAGTGATCATTAGGGATGCTGTTAGCTGGATGGTAGTTTTAAAATCACAAGAATCTTTATTCCTCTGTAGTAACTGCTATTTTTAACAAGGTGATCTTTGGCTTTATGCTGTGGTAAAGGAACATATTGTTACACACTGCATACAATAGGAAAAAAACATGTAAGCTAAGATCTAGATTTAGAGGTATCATGATTGCATTCTCTATAACTTATTCTATGGCCAAGAATGCATCACAGACTATGAACACAGTGATTAAAAAAAAAAAAAAAAAGACAATTTGTAATTAAAGGTGTCTGTATGCACAATTAGTTTTTTCTTTTCCATTTCTTCTGTCAAGCTGTTCAGCCCAGGGATTCTGTACTCCTCAAGACGCATGACTAACAGCACACTTTGAAAAATGTCCAGATGAAGTGTTTTTATTATATTGTGATGGTTACATCACTCAGCAACTTGTAGAAAGACATGCATTTTCAACATAATTGGCAACAGCCCTGGAAGTGTTGGTTCAGTCTTTGCTCACTGAATGCTGTAGTCTCCTAAACAAATTGTCTGGGTACAGCTGAGTTCAAATAGTAAAAATAGTAATGATGAGATTTTCTTCCTGTTTGAAGTGGAGGAAGGGAAAAAAAGATGAATGCGTGGGATAAAGTTGGCTTTACATTTATTCCTGATATTTTGTTCACATTTGGAGACTAAGTATATCAGTTTTCAGACTAGCTTTCTGAGAGTATACAGAAACATACAAAATTTTGGATTGTGTTTCTTACTTCACAAGTTCAGAATTTTATTTAGCAAAATCATTATCTCTGCTGGCCTTCTAGCATTACCTCTCCCTCTTCTTATTTAAGTTTATTAGGTTTCGGTTGGGTTTTTTGGTTGGTTGGGTTTTAAAGTTAATAGTTTGACTAAGAGTTTCATGTCAAGATAACAATTTCAAACTAAATCTGGTTAATGGCATTAATAGAAAAGACCCCACAATTACATCTAAGTATATTTTCAGGTGAAAACCTTATTGATACATGAAACTTTATTAATATATTTTGTTGTATGCAAAATATTTTGGGAAATAAAAAAATTTTTTTTTCAACCTGAGATGCCATTGTTTCAGTAAGCTCAGTAGTTCCCTTGTGTTTCAGATAAAATAAAAAACCACTTTTATTGCTAGATATCCTCTTGCTCTTTCCCCTTTTCTTTCCCAATTGATAACCACATTATTTTTTTAATTGGTAAAAAGTGATATCACAGTTAATAGTACTAATATCAATAATGGTTTAGAAAGCTAATTGGCCACCACAGAAAAAAATATATTAGTAGCTCATTTTATGGTTGTATTAGGTGAATGTAATTTCTTAAGCTAAGATTCTTGGAGCCCAAAGCTCAGCCACTTCCATGTTTCTCCATATTTTCCTATAAACACACTGTAAATTTTAATGAGTATTTCCTTTTTCCAAGCAGAAGGAGTCATATTCTGCCTACGAGAGACTGAGAAAGCAAGTAGAAAATGTCCTGGTGCTACAGAGACATGAAGCGTCATTTGAAGGAACTGAGCTTATTAAGTGCACAGAAATGACATTTCTATTGTAAAGATGTTCTGTATTACATACAGGCAATTTCATGACATTGCTTTATTCCATTGCTTAGACTTGAATCTGGTGTGGATTCAACAGAAGCGTTTAAGGTTCTCAGGTGTCAGTTGTTTTACATGGAATATTCTTATGGAAAACAAACAACATAAGACTCACGCCAGGAGAAATCAGAGTTTTTAAGCTGTAGCTTTCATGCTGCACGACTAAATTTCTTTCTGAAGTCTGTGTTGCATTTGGGAGCAAGAGTTGCAATCCTATTACTTTCAGAAGACTTGTTCCAACTTACACGGTCACTTGAGCTTGGACTTTTACATGAGTGATTAGGAAAATTCAAATTAATCAGTAAAAAGAATATGACTTTATCCCTGGAAAAAGTAGCAAGAAATTCCTAGGATTATTCTTTTTTTAAATGTATCATATATGAATTTTTCTAGCTGACATTGGATAACTATTCAAGTGTCTTGGGGTGACTTTATGATGTGTATCCCCTATCACTGCCCCATGCTCAGAAATTAATTTTGTGCCTTCTATGCCTTTAAACTGAGCCTGAGAGGGGGCGGGAAAAACTGAGCAAAACTTTTTCAAAGCAGTTTGCAGCTTGTTCAAGGTCACACAGAGATAGAGACTTTTTTTCAGCTGCGGCAGGAGAGCGAGAGGGAAGGGAAGCACCCGGCTTGCTTTCCTTTCCAGCCAGCTTTTGGCAGTTTTTTTCCCCCAGATCCTTTTCCTCCAGAGAGTTGAACTTTTGTTTTCCTGGGATTTCGTTTTTCCCTTTTCTCTGCTGGACTGTTACAATATCAGAATACATTGGGAGGACTTTTCCACTGAGGCCTTGGCCCTGGAGGTGGGCCCACCGCCCTGTCCCAGCTCCAAGGAGGGGGAGAGAGAGGTCTACGGAGGATTCTGAAATTTTCCCAGATTTCTCTCAGCAGAGCGAGAGGTTTTATTATTTAGCATCATTATCCCTTTTCCTGTGTGTTTGTTAAATAAATAGTTTTTATCTCTTTCACTTTCCTTTGAGGAAAATTTATTTTTTCCCAAACCTGGTGGGAGAGGGGTGGTTATAGCCTGCCTTCTCTCAGAGGATATATTTCTAGATTTGGCCAAACTGGCACACCAAGTTAAAAACAAAAAAACAAACAGATTTTTAACAAATGTAATGTATTTTTGAATTAATGGAACTGCAACATAGATGTTGTGTTTCAGAGCATGAAGTGGTAAGGAAAATTTTTTATTATGTTAAAAAAAAAACAAAAGGAGGAATGAAATAGCCCAGTTGCATTGATAGAGCACTGCTCTTTGCCATTCTATTCACAAAGTTTCCATTAGCAGCTTCACCGTCTTTCAGAAAAAAAAAAAGTCTGATTATCTTCTGGATAGAATATAGTACCTGTGGCATGTTCTATATTCTCCCAGGGAACTTATATTTTACGGCATGAAAACTTTCTCCTACTAAGTGCAGGAGCATTGCCAATAGACTTGTGACTTGACTCTTAATTCAAAGTACTACAAAATCAATTTTGGTACCATGCAGTAACAATTAGGTCTCATTTTCATATCGCCTGTAACAAAATATTAAAGGTTTACTCTGTCTAGAGTGTTTTAATGTTTTAATAGACAATAATTCCTCTGTGTCCATTAACTGGAAACATTCATTCAAAGATTTAAAGACTATCTGAGAAAGTAGAAGTCCTTAAGATGCAGCTAAGGACATTTGTAAAATGCTTTTTTTAAAAAAATAAGACAAAAAAAATCAACCAACATCCCCTTTAAATTATTTTAGACGTTTTCTACAATTTCAAACATCTTGAAAGCGATTCATAAAAGCCAATTAAAAGCTAGCCTGTTGGCTCAGGGTCTCATATTCATTTCACATAATCCTTGCTGAGGTATGATGAAATGGGTAGAGGTAGAGAAATAGCAAGTTTCTAGACTTAAAAGTGACAAAGTATCTAGTTACTCCTCACAGGAACTGAAGGGGAAAAATCAATTATAATGTCTTTGCATCTAAAAATATGGCTTATATCCCTGCATGGTGCATTATCATCAGAGCTGAGCAGACGAGAGAGCAAAGACAGAATGGGAGACTGAGGAAGTGATCACCAGAGGATGCATTAAAAATTCAGCAGGCTAAAAGAAATTTCAGTTAGAAAGGAAGAAAGAAAAATGTTTTGATGTTAATTCATTCATGCTTCACCATTCAACTTGCAGTCAAGGCCGTCCACTTTGTAGCTTAGTGGGAACAGGCAGAAATCTTTATTCCTGATTCTGATTTCTCTTACTGTTGAAGCAAACTAGAAATTAATCCAATAAAATCAGCCCAGAAGTACTTACATAAGATTAGTGTAAAAATCAGACCTCTTATATTTCTGTGACATAAATATGTAGGATATATGGCTATTTCTTTCAGATACACATCAATTCTTTGGAGGGAATTAATAAATGTAATTCACAGTAGTTCCTGAAATAATTGTAAGCAGTTTTATGTTAGGCTAATTCTAAGAGAGGAGTCAGGTTTTACCTTCTCTTTCTGAGGAAGATATATACATCTTCGGAATACTTTTAGAAGATGTGTTTTATTTTAGTTATGGATGAAAGGGTCGTGGTTTTCCTAGCAGGTCAGTCTGTCCAATTATAGCAGAAAGTAAAAGGCCTGCCCTGATAATCATACCTACTCTTTGCTTATGAGCACTGCAAGCACTGTCTGCAAAGTAATGACAGAGCTTCTGCTCTCCCTGTGCTGCAGTCAACTGCACTTTGGTACTTGGCTTTAACTCACTCTGAAGAAAGTGTGGGCAATTCATGTAAAAAATTCAAGAGATGCCCTTCTGTGATGGCCAGACAAGGCATAAGCAGTTATTTTAGATATCGACACCTTTCCAGTTTGAAGTGTACTTCATTTTCAACACACTGCTAAAGTAGAAGATGCTGAAGTGCTGCATATCATGGCTGGCTACTAGATCTTGTTTCATGTGATTTTGGGAATTCTTTAAGAATATCACCCTGTTCCTCTGCAACATAGTTTGTCTCCCCTTTTCACACTTCTTTCACCCCTCATCTGCAAAAAAGAAAAGCTTGTTACCTTCAGAAATATAGCACAGAGAAACCTTTTCTCACTGAAAAAAAGACTGCTAAACCAAGGCTTATTAAATGTAGAGTACAAGGCTGCAAAACTACAACGCTGAAGACCAGCAGCTGCCTTGAAATACTGTGCTTGTGGCCAAACTGCCATAAAAGTCTGTTTTTCCACTGACTTAATTGGCATGTCACACAACCAGAGCAGGATTCATTCTTTCATACTCTCCTGTTCAGACACTAGGAAAAGACTCTATTAGCTGCTTTGATGTAAACCAAACCTTTAGTCAGTTAACAGGACCTATCAATTTGTTTAGTTCACCTAGCTCATGCAAAATCAGAAAAAAACTTCAGTTCCTTTTAGTGCATTGACTGAGCTGCAGACAGCTGTCAATGGAAAAGAGGTGAATCAATTCATTTGACTAATATTTTGGTCTTTATCAGTAGGGTCAGAACTGAAGAGACAGAAAAGTGCCCCTCCATCCCCCCTGTTGTTGTGAGAAGTATCTTCTAATAATATGTTTACAAGAAATTCAATTCAACAACCTTTTTTCCCCCAAAGTTTGTGCTTTTGAATCAACAGAAATATTTCAGTTGTCATATGTTTATATTGCGTAACACTATTCAGAGACAAGATTTTGACCCACCTATAACAATGCTAGAAACTATGCAAAAACACATTTAAGCAAGATGCATGGTTTTAAATGCTCCAGAGGAACAAGGTCTTTGTTTGAGGTCAATTACTGCAGCTTAAAGCTCTGTTGGGCTACACAATTTGGTATTTAGTGTAAGAAGACTGGACAGAAATCCTCTAAAATAAAATGCTTATTTGACCACGGCCTTTGAATCATGTGAGTTTTTCCTGAGACCATTTTATAGCTTTTCTTTATCACAGGAAAAAAAACCCCACATCAAACTGTAAACATTAACAACTGTGTGTGGGGGTAAATGTGAAACTGAATCACTGAAACTTCAAGCAGAGCCTGCTGCTTGCTAGCTGCAACTGTTACGGACTGCTTGTAAATTTTGATTATATCTGGTCTAAAGAAAACTGGCATGCCCCAAATCCTCCAGTTAACAGACATGAAACACACCAGGTTCCTCATGCATTGTATTATTTAGGTTGGGAAAACACAAAGCTTGGGGTTCTAAAAAGAAGAGAATGTGGTGGAAAATAAGAGTTCCCTAAATGAAGTAGCCTTCAAAAGAAGAAGGGAACCTGAAAAGAAGGCAGTGAAGATCTTAGCTGCAGGAAAGATCCTGAAACTGGGGAAAGTTCCTTAAGATCAGACAATTGCATGTAGACAAATATTAGACATGGAGAAAAATTCTGGGGGCCACCGAGGGGCCTCAGCTGATGATGCCCAAGACAGGTGACAGCAAGCAACTGCACAGCAGGAGCTGACAGGACTCTGCCTGACCATCTGTGCCAGTAGGGACCTCCCTGCTGGGAAATGCAGACCTAACAAGCTAGGGAAGACTGAGGGAGGGAGCGAATACATGATATCTTCAGGCAGAATAAGCCTTCAATCTTGTTGATTCTTAATTAATACCCCAGCACCCAGCTCCCCTGTGGGCTGTGATTTACTCCATCCCATAACACAAGCAGTGTCAGAAAAGGGATGCAGTGAACCTTGCTAAAATGACATTAGGGGATCTCTCCAGCAGCAGCTGTGTGTCAGTGCGAGTGTGTATACGTGCAGGTGGCAGGTGCACAGCTCACCACCTTGTTGGGCTCTATCGAGCCTGGCAGGGAACCTCACTGGGGGTTAAACATTCTGGTAACCACAAGGCTTCTGTGGCAGCAAGTGCAGCTGTTGGGCTCATAATTCAGTGCATTTGTCTGCATTGAAAGTGATAAAAAATGGATGCTGGATTCCAAGCTAATCAAAGAAAACAAAGCAGAATGAAACATGTCCTGGTGCCATCCATATTAGTAAGCACATAAATATTTCAGTCTTCAGTGTCATTTACTTTAGAATCTGTATCCGCTGTTGACTTCTCAAGAGGCAAGAGGATGCTCCTTTTTGGCGACCAATTCAATTTTTCAAATAGGACAAATTGTGAGGTGGTATTACTCAGAATTTATACAGATGGTTATATTTTGCCAATCAATCACATATGTGAGCATAGAAAGTAGTAGTAACAGAGAAACTTTGGATTGGTAAACATAAACCCACAGCATCCATATGTGGACTGAGCAGAGATGACCAGGATTAATTCAAGTATTAAATAAAAAAAATAAAAAACAAGAAAGGAGGAACAGAGGAAAGATGTATTATGTGTCACATGGATGAATACATTAGGAAGTTACCCAATGTAGGCATGTTTTCTTAAATTAGAAAGCAAATACATGCAGAAGGGTTTCATGAGCCATAATTGTCTTAAGAAAGGTTAAAATGAGAAGTGCAAGTGCACATCTGTTCTGTGGCTTAACATACTTTCTCTATATGTAGGGAAGCATAAACCTTGATCATTTGATATCCCTTGATGTTTTAATGATTACTTGTTTTCTTTCTAATATTTCACTCTTTGTTGTTGCTTTTTACTTTAGGGCTATGTAAAAGTTATGATTGTTTTGATTTGTAAGTAGTTAGCTGTAAAGAAACTGGTTGATGATTTTGGAATTGCATTATGTTTTCTAAGATATAAAAGCATATCTGTTAAAACGTGGAGAGGTCAAACATGACCATCACAATTTAAGATTCTGCCAGGTGTTTACGTCCATGACCACAGCTTTACAGGATGATCCCAAGATCATTTACTTGAACCCTTCTACAGATTGTTGCAGGGAAAGCAAATACTAAACCCATTATGTCAGAATCAAGGTGATTTAATGGTGAGTTTGGTAATAGCTCCTCTTAATATTTTTCTATGCCTCAGAGACCAGGAATTTAGGTGCATTGCCTCAGGGAGGACTATTCGATTTTTAGAATGCTAGCATGCATCATAATTCCCCTTTTTTTGTCCCCTGTTGAGTCATAGGAAGAACAGTGTCCCCATTCTTAGAAAGGAGGACAATGTGTTTAAATAATAAGCAGTGGGAAATTAGTTTATGATTCAATATCAAGTTTGGAATCTGTGCTGGGGAGTCAAAAGCAGATTAGCTATATCCTTAACAGGAAATATTGCCATAGAAACGGAGGGAGTACTTGCTAGCTGTTAGAAGCAGAGACATTGGATTTATTTTAGTTTGGGGGCCTTTTTATTATAAAAATCCTTGCAGTTTCAGCAGCAGCAATATCTATATTTCCCTGAGATTCATGCCTTTATTTTACATTTTATTCTTCATGCTGTACTAACCTCTATAAACTTCCTTGGCCTGCAGAAGCATTCTAACTTCAATTCATTACTTCATCATAATAAAACTTATTTCAAGGTACATTAGGCTTCTCCAGGCAGAACACTGATATGATACGTTTGTTTCAAACAAACAAATGAAAAAAAGTGGTGATGGGAGGGACATTTTTTCGTTCAGCGCTCAGTGAGCTGAGACTGTCTCAAAAATCTCCAGTTGGGTTCAGAGCTACTACCTGTGTTGTGCACTGCTTAAAATGTATTGAAAGAGTAGGAAGAAAGTGGTTCATAGAGTTTTAAGGGAGAAGCTGATGTCAGAAAACTATATCAAGAAATACCACCCAAAACAATTCCAAAATTAAGAAAAGATATCAGGAAAATTTCACTTGGCAGTTTCTCCTGGTAATTGCAAGAATATGTGGCAGATCCCTCAAAAGAGAACAGTATGTACTTATGTATATAGATATGTACACGCATAAGAATGGAGGTGACCATCTCCCTTCTGTCTTTTCTCTACATGTAATTTTTCCAAAACCAAACAAAATGCCATGATTTAACCCCAACTAAGAACTGGGCAGCCACTTGCTCGCTCTCCACCACGTCCAGTGGGACGGGGAAGAGAATTGGAAAAAAAAGGTAAAACCCAAGGGTTGACATAAGAACATTACTAATACTAATACTAATACTGGAGAATAAAAGAAAAACAACGGATGAATAATACAATACTGGTGTGCACCAGCTTTGCCAAAGTTCAATTACAGGAATGATTTATGTAAGTTGATAAAGGATATCTTCAAATACACAGAAAACTATGTTGGATGCCACTGGAGCACAATAATTTTCCCAATCCAAAATATCACTTTTAAGAGTGCATTAGTACAAAATGGAACGAGAACATTCAGACCATGAAAGCAAACAAGTGGAAACAATTTTTTAGCTAAAATTCTATACCGTGTCAATTTTTGAATGGAACAAAAGCAGGAATCATGCATTAAAGAACCCTTGGTAACGTGAAAGTGAAATAGTTCCTTCAGGTAGGAAATCTATCCTCATCTTTCAGTACTGTGATCTAAACTGAATGCTCCTGCCTAAATATCCACGTATCTGTGGTAATAGAAAGATGAGAACTTTCTCAAGAAACATGAATAAATTTCACTGTCCAGGACAGCTGGATGAAAAAGGAAATGCCAAGAATATGGCTGAATTAGACAGCAAATTTATTAATGTAATTTATCAGACAACCGGTAGGCATTATATTGTACACTGCAAATATGACGCAACTGTTAAAAAGACAGTATCAGCCCATTTTGGACTCTTCTTTTCCTAATCACTTGTAGTTGCAAGAATTAGAAAGGGGAAGTGGTTTTATATTCTTGCTGTGTCAAAGATAAGCAATTTCAACTCGTTCATAAAAATATTCCTCTTAGGGAATTTTTAGTTTTAGCCTATTAGGAGGGGTTTCTTCATCCAAATATCTATGTAATGCACAAGAAAGTGCTGTCTAGTAAATCACAGAAACTCAAATCTAACCCCTTGATCAACTGCCATAAATCACTTGTTTATAAATAAATTTTTAAAATAAAAAGGTCCTTTCTACTTTGGCAATAAGCAAATTCTGAATCCATACCCCACCGCTCCTCTTTGTTCTCCACCCTTATACAAAATAGTAGGAGAAGGATGCCCAAGAACTAAGGTATAATTTCTTGTCAGTCCATTATTTTTAATTCTTCAGTGCATGGCACTGAAGGTACTTTTAGAAGAGATAGTGCTTTCTTTTCTTTATGCTTGGGATAAGTTTTTGAAGGGGTAAACATCAATTTAAAAAAGGGAAAAAGAACCTCACTAAAAAAGTTTGCTTTGCATGCCTATATGTTTTATGATAAGACACTAGAACCTCATTCCAGAAAAAAAAAAAAAAACAGAACGGTTTTGTGTGTGTGACATTTGCAAACCACATCAAGAGAAATACAAGTGAAAAACAGGATTTTATTTTTACAAACAGTAGCTGTCATATTATGGCATACTTGATGTCTCATAGTAACAGAGGAAAAGTAGATAAAGTGTTCCATAATCACCTTCTTACACAGGTTGCCACCAAGCTGCCCCTGTGAATTGTGTAGAGGATCAACAGATGCATTACCTTCCTTTTCTGTGAAATGCAATCTCATCTTTGGTTTAAAAGCAAAACAGAGATATACAGATACACAAATTCTCCAGCCATTCACCTCCATTCTTTTTAATTGAATGCTTATGTGCATTGGTTTCTCAGCACTCTACTGATAACAAAACTCCTTTCAACTCTCTAAGCTATGAACTCTGTTTCCAAAGACACTGCATCTTCACTGGGATTCTTCTTCAAAAACTATTGTGGTTTAATTTTTTTCCCCTTTTCTTCTCTGGTCCTGTGTAATGCTCCAAAGATTTTTCTTTCAGCTTCCTAAAGAGGCAGAAAGAGGTTTCTCTATTTCTCTTTTTTCTCCCCTGCATTGAGATAAACTTGAGTGGCAGCCAGTAGAGGGGATTAAAATGGGACAAAAATAACTTCAGATCAAACATTTAGCTGATATCTTTCCTCCTAGATTATCAACAGGAGATGTGAATATATGTTTTTGAGTAAGTCACTGTTCAGCAAACCATCTGCTTTTGATTGCAGAGTGACTGTAAAAAACTTAATAACTTCTAACACCTAGCAAATGCACTTCAAAAAAACTAGGAATGGCTATGGTGCTAGAAATACAGATAAAAAGTTGCTATTTATTATTTAAATTAAGTTTATGTTAAAAATAAATGACTGTACTTCACTGTTGCATGCAAGCCTCATACTGCACAGAGAAACCCTGACACAGTGTAGGTCAAGCCACGCAGTAGGAGAAGCAACAGGCTCTCAGATGTGCATACACTGCTGGTTTTTGTCCTGAGCTAACTGGTGGAGGCACAGGGAGGGAGACCCAAGAAGATGGACCTTTCAGTGCAGCCCTGGCCCCTGTTCCCCTGAGAATGGGGGCCCACTTGTGTCCTTCACCAGGCATAAGTGGTGGGCTTTGGGTAATGGGACAGCTGGCTGTCCTGCACTGGGCAGGCACAACCTGCCTGGGCCGGTTCCAGCTGCTCCTCTGGGGATGGGAGCAACCATTGCCAGCCAAATACTTCACTCAGTTGGAGGAGTGTATGGTGCCTTGCATGAGATTGTTTTAAAATAGGGTGGTCATGGCCGTGTGAGGGCCATTGGGAGAGTCATGTGCTGGTGATAATGAAATTATGTCGGTCATTATGCACTGAACCCAGCCTCCAGTTTCACATGTTGCCTCACCAGTGGAGATGAACGGGTCTGAGTTTAATGCACCCTGAAAACAGGAGAAGATGAAAGTGGGAAGGAAGGAGAAGAGGTGTTTCCCTAAGTGTTTCTTTATCTGTTCTCTCTTTTGCTTCAATACCAGAATCAGTAAATAGATGCTTGTTAATTGACACTAAATTAATAGACAACAGTGCCTGTGACACATCCATGTTTTGTGATTGCAAGGCAGAGTTCAGTTGTGAACTCTGTGGACAGATATTGGAGAACAATGGAATGGAAAATCTGAGTGTGTACATCCCAGACAATGAATCCAAGGTTCTGGAGTTTCTTGTGTGAATAGACAATCAGTCTGTGGGAACACACTGCCACCCAGCTGTAAGGGACAGAGTGCCCTTATGCCAGTACCCCATGGCAGCAGTGAGTTTAAGGTTCTCATCCAACAAAGGCTTACTCATGTATTTCATTTTCACGTAGTAGGTAAATTCTGTCTGCACTATAATCAATGGGAGCTTTGCCAGTGTCTTAACTAGGGCTGGGTTTTCACCTTGAAGTCAGCGGTATTACTTTCAAGGTATAAAGAGAATTATGTGAGTGAACCTAGGGAGGACTAGAACCAAATTTATTCATGGTGCCTTACATTACTTTATGGATTGATCTTGGGGTTGCTAGATTTTAGTTACTGTAAAGCTTGTTTTATCACATCGGTTTGTAAGTTCACAGAATAATGCTGAAACTAAAGATGAATTAGCAAACTTTCTTTATTCAACTGCAAGGTTTTAAATTGCCTAGAAAATTGCAGTTACACAAAATTCTGTTCTCAGAATTTACTTACAAAATGGACAGGTGAAAAACACGTGAAAAACAGGTACAACAAATTCTGTGTTTCAATACATGAGACATAGCTTGCTCATATTTAAACATAACATCTATAAATAATTCACATTTTAGAAATGGGTAAAGCCACTCATCAACTGTCTTTATCCATTTCAGAAGGGAAACTAGTTTGCTAGATTTGTGTTCTCTTTTAGTTCATGTACGAGATAAAATGTAATTTCTAGGGTAGATAATAAAAGTTTCCTCTGAAGGGGAAGAAGCAAATGTGGATCATGAATGATGTTTGTATACTGAAGTCTGGTCTAGTAATTCTCTATGACTTTGTGAAAGCAAAATGCACTCAGTGCCTTTAAAAATGGGTGTAAATCAAAAAAGTTCAGCTTGACCACATTTAAATGAAACAGCTGTCGAATCCCGATTATGAACTTTTTCAGATAATTCTGATTATAAAATATCCCATTGGTGCTAAGTTAATGTTTTCTATTTGGTTTTGATTACCACCAGATCCAGATGTGCTAGTTGTGCTAGGAGCAAGAAAGTGTCATTCTCTATGATCTTCAGCAGCAATAACCCCTGCTGTTATTCATCTCTTCCCTCCCCTTCTGCTCTACTTCATCTTCCTGTGCTGTGCCTCCCTTCTTCCCCAGACACCCTGTGCAGCCATCTTTCAGCCTCCATTCTGCCCAGAAGATTTCTCCTCACTATGGGAAGGTATAAATCTTGGGAGGAAAAGTGAGGTTCACAAAACTGGTGACTTTCTGCAGTTGCATTATTAAAATTAGCAGTGTCTTTCATGTTAAAGAGAACCTGATCACCAGCAGTGACCATATGAAGCATATTCCAAGAGGAGAGGGTAAACTGATGCAAGCTGCAAGCTTGTGTGTCAAAGTCAATTTATCTTTTAGAATTTTAGGCCACACAGCAAAGTGGATTAAGGAACTCAGCCATCAACAAACACTCTCGCAAACCCACAAGCTGTCAGCAGTTTCTCTGCCTCAGCTGAGCTGAAAAGAAAGGAACTGATGGTAAATCAATAGTGCTCAATCGTCATATGCAATACTGCATAATGGCAACACTGAACAGCCAAGCTATTAATGATAGTTCTCTGCTTTGAGGAAAGCACAGAGTAGATGTAACTTCCTGGAAACAGATTCTAATTGTCCATGTGTTTGGCCATTAAATTGTTCCTTTCCTGCTG